>NW_016107380.1:1571498-1574082 GCF_001604975.1 Cebus imitator | reverse complement strand
TACAGGCACGAGCCACCATGCCCAGCTAATTTTTTGTATTTTTAGTAGAGACGGGGTTTCACCATGTTGACCAGGATGGTCTCGATCTCTTGACCTCGTGATCCACCCGCCTCGGCCCCCCAAAGTGCTGGGATTACAGGCGTGAGCCACCGCGCCTGGCAGCAATTTTCTTTTTGCAAGATTTCATTGATAAATCTTTTATTGAAATGAATGTAAAATAATTTACTTAAAATGATTATTAGAGTTATTTGTAATTAAGCCAACACTTCTAAGAGTCCAGATCATAAGCTATGTATCTGATTTTATTTTAGCTTAAGAAGCAATTGGGTGATAATGAAGCTATTACTCAAGAAATAGTGGGTTGTGCCCATTTGGAGAATTACGCTTTGAAAATGTTTTTGTATGCAGACAATGAAGATCGTGCTGGGCGATTTCACAAGTAAGTAAAAAAAGAGAAAAATATAAATTATTTTATTAATTTTGTAACTGTATAACCAAAATTAACTAGTTTTCTCTGAAACAGTTTCTAACCTGCTGATTGATCTAGATTTTTTTTAAAAAGAATTATGGGACTTCACAGTGATTTTAGTTTACAAATTCTAGCCTTTCTTTTAAAAGAAAATGGCTGAAAGAAGAAATACACACGGCAGATTTAATTACATAGTAAATATACTCTATTCAGCTGTTTTTTAACATTTAGTAAAATCTGAATTGATTTTAGCCGAAATCATACCCTCAATTGATGATTTTGATCTTAAAGGTACCCACCCAAGTCGATTCAAATGATTTGCCAGTATAATATTTAAATGTAAAGAAATACATTGTGTTTTTATATGGAGTCAGATAATACTATAATTACATTTTCTAATATCAAAACGTACAAAAAAATCTTGCCATAGTTTATTTACTTGTAAGGCAAGCCTTGTTACTTTCTCATAATAACAGATTAGAAAACCATTTTTATTTTCTGGAAATCTGATTTTATTTAAAATATTAATTTTAGAGTGCTTTTATAAATATAAGAATTTTTTTTCTTATAGCTACTTGACTAATACTACATTTTAATATGTTCATATTTAGACTAAACTGGTTCTTTTCTTTTCCAGAAACATGATCAAGTCTTTCTATACTGCAAGTCTTTTGATAGATGTCATAACAGTATTTGGAGAACTCACTGATGAAGTGAGTGTACATTCTTTATTGTCTTATTAGCTGAAGATCAGTAATGTTTATATTTATCAGTTTTGTTATTGCATTATTTATAGCAGAATGTGTCAGAAATTAATGCGAGCAAAAAATGTAATTTTGCATTTTTCATTAGCCATTTTTTAAAAAGTAAATTATTTCCAATAATATATTTTAATTTTGTACTAAGTTCTCTATTTTTATGTTTGTGTTTGTTTTTTGAGACAGAGTTGTCTTCTGTTGCCCCCAGGCTGGAGTGCAGTGCTGTGATCTCAGCTCATTGCAGCCTCAACCTCCCTGGGCTTAAACAATTCTGTCTCAGCCTCGTGAGAAATAGACTACAGGCATAAGCCACGAGAGCCAGCTAATTCTGTATTTTTTTGTAGAGACATGGTTTCACTGGGTTCGTCTCGAACTCCTGAGCTCAAGCAATTTCCCATCTCAGCCTCCCAAAGTGCTGGAATTACAGGCATAAACCACTGCAACTGGCCTGTAATAAGTTCTTTGAATCCAGCATGTATTTTACACTTCAGCACATGTGTGACTACTGTATTGGACAGCACAGGTTTAGAATATGATCTTATTAAGTATTAATATATTACTAATCCTGTATGTTAAGTTTTTACACTGTAATTTGTTGAACATACTGGAGATAGAATCTTTTTTTGTTGTTTTTTTGTTTGTTTGTTTTTTGAGATGGAGTTTCACTCTTGTTGCCCAGGCTGAAGTGCAATGGCGCGACCTTGGCTCACTGCAACCTCCGCCTCCCAGGTTCAAGTGATTCTTCTGCCTCAGTCTGCCTAGTAGCTGGGATTACAGGTGTATGCCGCGATGCCCAGCTAGCTAATTTTTGTATTTTTAGTAGAGACGGGGCTTCACCATGTTGGTCACGCTGGTTTCGAACTCCTCACTTCAGGTGATCCGCCCACCTCGGCTTCCCAAAGTTTTGGATTACAGGTGTGAGCCAATGCGCCCAGCCTGGAGGTAGAATCTTTTTAGGACTTTTTTTCTTTTTCATTTCTAGTCAGCATTATTGTTAATGGTTTGTTTCCCTTGTGAAATACATATAGGACTTAGTATTTTATAACATACTTCCTGTTCATTTTATCAGTTTGATTTCCATAATGACTCTAAGCAGAGCACATAACCATTTTAGACAAGGGCAAATGGGGGTTAAGTGACAAATTTGCCGCGTTAAGTTTAGTGTTATTTTCACCGTAGCAGGCTTTATCACTGGTGTGGAGAATTTATTTTATGAGAGGGGATATATTAATCTAGAAACAGAGAAAGACAGAGTTATAAGTGAGATTGATACATATGTTATATCAGTGATTTGAATACTATGAGCAATGTTGTTTTATGTGATGGGATTTTTTTTTTTTTTTTTTTTTTTTTTTTT
>NW_016107380.1:1426150-1571473 GCF_001604975.1 Cebus imitator | reverse complement strand
CTGGAGTGCAATGGCGCGATCTCAGCTCACCGCAACCTCCGCCTCCTAGGTTCAGGCAATTCTCCTGCCTCAGCCTCCTGAGTAGCTGGGATTACAGGCACGCGCCACCATGCCCAGCTGATTTTTTGTATGTTTAGTAGAGACGGGGTTTCACCATGTTGACCAGGATGGTCTCGATCTCTTGACCTCGTCATCCTCCCACCTCGGCCTCCCAAAGTGCTGGGATTACAGGCTTGAGCCACCGCGCCCGGCCGGGATTTTTTTTTTTTTTCAAAATGTTGAGTAGCTCTTAGTAAAGTCCCAAACAAAAAAAAGTACAGTCAGTGTATAAGACATTTTTGTAAAAGATTGTATAGCAAAACTGTAAAAAGTTATTTTTTGTTTATATTCAAAATGGAGTTACTGTCTACTCTTAATGATTACAAGCGGGGGCTTTGCCAGCATAAAAGTTGTATATGACATTTCAAAGTTATGACAAATGAAGGACATTTTTTTAAATGGGACTATTTCTTTGATTTCAAAACATGAAGCAATTTTGGTCCTTACCCACACACTGCCAATGGAATTCCCAGTAATTAAGCTAACCAGAAACTACCTGAGATATCTTCAAAACAGCCCGACCCCAGGGTATGGGGCAATGCCCATTTAGAGCCACTGCACTCAGATATTTTATACACTTATACAGAGTCGTATGAAGGAGAACTGATACCTGGAGTGTGAAAATCTGAACTGTTACTCAATGGGTATTATCTTTTTATATTCTTATGGCCTTACAGATCCACCTTTTTAGTTCCCTTTCACTTCATCTCCTGTTATTACTGATCCAAATTTTCTTTTCTTCTCTGTTTTAGTAGTGTGAGGCACTATGCTAAATACGTGGCGATACAGAGGTAATATAAATATGACATGTTGCAAAGCTTTGAGTGATTCAGTAGAACTTTGGAGAGTACCAGGTGGTTGAAGGAGAATAGTGAGAATTGTGATTAGAAGAAGTTATAAGCCAGGTTGGATATTTGATAGAAGACCTGCAATCTTTGATTTGTATTTTTGAGTAAAGAACTATGCCTTGGGATGCTTTGTATGATAGGAGTCTGTACGGTGAACTGGAGTGAGGGAAAACTATGAAACTATTTGACAAAAAAACCAAAAACAAACAAAAAATGGTTGATGATTAACTGTGGACATTAATTGAGAAGTGGAGAACCATACATGATGAGTTGTTTTGATTTGAGAAACAATAATATATTGAGACTTAGATTTTGAAATTTGAGATGCAGGTATGACAGCCAAAAAGAAATCACTAGAAGCCTCTTGAAAATAAATAAGCAAAAGACAGCAAAGTAGAGGGTGTTATATTGGGGTTCAGGTGTTCAGCTTCCCTGAGAGATGTTTTTCCAGGTTCCTGGTCTCCTGCCTTCTCAAGAATGAGAGAGCGGACCACGGCACAGTGCGCAGTAAACGCTAGACTCAAAAGTGTTTGTAGAAAGTGATATATTTAGAGAGAGAAAAAGGAGAAGGAGAGACACAGCTATCTCTCACTCTGTGAGAGAAAGAAAAGTTGCTCTCACAATGAGTGAGAAGGGTTCCCAGAGGGGGAAAACCAGAGAAGGAAATTTCCTCTCACACTGAGTGAGAGAATCCAGAAAGATGGAATCCAGGAGAGGAAAGCAGCTCCCACAGAGTGGAAGGGATGAGAGAGATGGAGTTTAGGAGGGGAAGACAGGCTTCCACGAGAGAGTGTGGAAGGGGACTCCAGAGAGGAAATCCAGGAGAGAGAAAGCTTCCATGAAGGGAGTGTTTGTGGAAGGGGTCCCAAACATGGAGTCTGAGGGGCTGTGGAAGAAGGGGACTTTTAACCTAGGAGGAACCCCTACCTTCTCCAAGACCCTAAGCCAATAAAAGGAGTTCCTTAGAACTTCCACTAGAGTGATTGACTCTTTAGTTTCTCCCAGTGCCCGTGAAATGCAAACATAAACCATTAAATGTCTCTGATGGTGAGAGATGGGAGGGAGGGCATGGCACTAGAAAATTTTTGCCCTTAAAACTACACCCCCTCGTGGACCCAGAAAGAGAACACATTCCCTCAAGGGGACAGTTCAGTTACAAGATTAGACAAACCCTTTAAGTAAGTGGGTTGTTTTGAATGAGAGAGAAAACAACTAAATAAATAGCCTTGATAAACATCTATTTTTTTACAATGTAGGAGGAAGAAGTGAATAAACATTTGTAGATGTGAATGGAAGTTCAAGATACCAGAGGAGAGGATCATGATAAGGCAAAGTAGCAGATCAGAATGCCACATGATTTATTGTGTTCTCCTTGCCCTCTCCTTGTTCTTACTTAGGGAAGCTACATTCGCCTGTGTATTTCAGAAGCAAGCACATAATCCTTTAAAGTTATAACTGCTAACAGTGGTGAACACAGATAATAGGTAAAGTCATAGTCATAGGAAGAAGAACAAAATTTCCAGAAATCTTAAGGGAGCAATAGGTTTTTTTCACTTAAGGGATACGTAACACTTCCACGTACATAAAATATGTAATTGATCTGTATTTCAGGAGAAAAATCTAAGTTTACTTTTCGTTACCATTAATGAAGAACCAGCTTTCTTAGTTTTTGAACATAGTAACTAGGGCAAAAACTATAAATGAGGCCAATGAGAAGGCTTCAAGAGAGATTGAAGTGATGGGATGAGATTTGTTTAGATAAAGAATAGGGTGAAAGGAATTTTTTTTACCGCCATCTCACTACCCAGCCTGCTCCCTAAGCCCCTTTGCCTTGCACTGGTGCTAGAATAAAGTAGGAGCTAGCATCTTTGTTGATGGATAAAGGATTCCAGTTAATTGGAAGGGTCTAGAATAGCATGGAAAGATGAAATTAAACCTTATATGACCAGAGTGGAAAGGGATGTCTCTGTGGTCATATGCTTTGGGCTAAAGTATATTGTTGGGCCTTTCATAAATCCTGCATATGTAAATTTTAAAATGTGTATGTACACAGTTAATGTGTAATTATGTAGGTGCTTTTTACTAACCTCTTTGTTAGTTATAACATACAAAGGGCACTTTCAGCAAAAATTGTATGTATATACACATTTGTACATTTGTAAAAATGAACAAATTGCTAGACACTCAAAATACTAACTTTTCTCATATCCAATATATTATAGTGATCTTATCCTTACATGGCTAGTAAACTGATTTCTGACCACGAACTAAGGTTGACTAAATGTATAAAGTCAGCCAAGTAAAGAATATACTGGTAAGTCTATCCATATGCTTCAGGTCAACCAGTTTGATCAGCCTTATTCAGACTTGTTTTCTCTTATTTTCAATGTGTTGTATTTTTTTCCATCATTTTCCATTTCTAGAAATGGAGTCTTCATGGTGATTAGTGAGATCTAAGTTTTTAAAAAATAATGATTTAAAATGCCAGGAATTTTCAGTAATGCTTTCTTAGGTGGAATAGGGAGAAGTACACTCCAGCTGTGTATTTACTGGCCCTTAAAAATATGGATAAGCAAGGTAGTCAGCAGCATCAGCCCTCTCACAGGTCCTCATTGTTGTCTAAGAACATGTGGGTCTTGTATTTACTTGTGATTTAAGCACTATATGCCTAAAACAAGACAGAAACTATTGTAACGTTTATTTCTAAAACTATAACAAGATGGGTTGTTCCAAAAAATGTGGATATAAACTGATTACTTCAAAGCATTTAGCAGTTTTAACTCAACACTCCTTTACACTTCCACTTTAGTTTCATTGTGTAATTTGAAAACACTGGTAGAGACAAAGACAGGAAACAGAAAAGTGAGAAAACAATGAGTTTGAAGATTTCAGGTAGACAGATTTTTTTTTAATATATACTCTTTAGATATATTTAGATATAGTTCAGGACTCACCGTAACCTGCTTGTTCATTGATAAGGAAAGGCACTGATGTTATTTAACTGCTTGATGTTCCATAGCATTTTAACAAAACTGAAACTTCCTTCAAAATTGGTTGCTTTCCTTCTCAGAGAATGTGTTTTGAGAAACACTAAAATCCAAAATAAAAACAAAATGGGCAGGGGAAGGACATAATTTTTATTTGTATATTTGTCTTTTAATTTAAACATCTTTGTAGTGAAGACAATTATTTTTAATTTTTTTAAAGTTAGAAGATTTTTATGGTTGTCCACTCTCAGTTCTGAAAAGAAAGTTGTCAGAGTAGTCCTCACTGAACTCAAAACCAAGAAGTCATATTACTTCTCTGAACTTTCTTTTTCCTCTGTAAAATTGGAATTTTGGACAAGAGGATCTCTGAGGTCCTTTGCAAGTCTGCCAGTTTGTAATTATATGTTCGGGCATGCACAAGGTGATGCGAAAAGAATAAAGAACAAAATGAAAAGCAGACAAAAGAAAAAGAAACAAAAAGTTTTAGGTAGAAGCTGCAAAAGGAAGGTTAAGAAACAAATTATATACATTATATAAATGATAGTAGAAATAATTTTACTTTTTCTACCACTGAGAATTATAGCAGCAAAGAAAAATTTTCTGCTAGGAAGAGGAAGAAGAAATGTCAGGTAGCATAGCAATGTGGATTAGTAAGTGTATTTATGTTTTGGTCACGGGGGTAGATCTCTTATGAAAAGCTTAGTGCCCTGCTTGTGGTAATAAGTGAGTTCCTGCTCTGTTAGTTCATGCGAGAGCTGTTGGTTTAAAAGAACCTGGCATCTGTCTTGTTCCTCATCCTGTCGTATGACATACTGGCTCCTTTTTGCCTTCTGTCATGAGTAAAAGCTTCCTGGACCTCACCAGAAGCCAAGAGGTGCTGGCGTCATGTTTGTGTGGCCTGCAGAACTGTAAGTTAAATGCACCTCATTTCTTTATACATAATGAGCCTCAGATAGTCTTTTTTAACAATTCCAATAGACTAATATGGAAAATTGGCACCAGGAGTGGAGTGTCACTGTAAAGATACCTGAAGATGTGAAAGAAACTTTGGAACTGGGTAGTAGGAAGAGATTGGAAGAGGTTAGAGGGCTCAGAAGAAAGGAAGGTGAGGGAAAGATTGGAGCTTCTTAGAGACTGGTTTAATGGTTTAACCAAAAACCATGTAGAAATTTGAACAGTGAAGGCCAGGCTGATGAAGTCTCAGATGGAAGTGAGAAACTTATTGGGAGCTGAAGCAAAGGTTACCCTTGTTACACATTAGCAAAGAGCTTGGCTGCACTGTGTGTGTGCCGTGAGGATTTGTGGAAGGTTAAACTTAAGAATGATGAACTAGGCTATCTGGTGGAAGAAGTGTCTAAGCAGCAAAGCATTTAACAGTAGTGTAGCTGTTTCTAACAGCCTACAATCAGATTGGGAGCAAAGAAATGACTTAAAAGTTTTGGAATTTATATTTAAAAGGGAAGCAGTGCATAAAAATTTGGAAAATTAACAGCCCAGCCACGTGACAGAGAAGGAAAAAACATTTTCTGGAGAATACAAGCAGGCTGAGGAGCAACTACTTGCTAGAGAGATTTGCATGTAAAAGGGAGCCAAGTGCTACTTTGGCAAGACAGTGGAAAAAAAGGTTCTGAAGGTATTTCAGAAATCTTTGAGGCAGCCCCTCCTTTCACAAGCCCAGAGACCTAGGAGGAAAAGATAATTTCAGGGGCCAGGCTAGAGGCCCTGTTGTCCTGTACAGTCTGCAGACACTGCTCCCAGCATCCCAGCTGCTCTAGTTCCATCTGTGCCTCAGAGGGCCCCAGGTATAGCTTGGGCCACTGCTCTAGAGGGCATAAGCGATAAGCCTTGGCAGCTTCCACGTGGGGTTAAGTCTGCAAGTGCACAGAATGCAAGAGTGAAGGAGGCTTGGCATCTTCCATCTAGAATTCCGAGGATGTGTGAGAAAGCCTGGATGCCCAAGCAGAAGCCTGCCTCAGGGAGGAGTCTTCACAAAGAGATCCTACTAGGGCAGTGCTGAGGGAAAATGTGAGGTTGGAGCCCCTACACAGAGTCCCACCTGGATCACTGCTTAGAGGAGCTGTAAGAGTGGGGCTGCCACCATCCAGACTTACCTGAATGGTAGAGCCACTGGCAGCTTGCACCCTGAGCCTGGAAAAGATGCAGGCATTCAACTTCAACCCACAGGGGCTGCACCATGTAAAGCCATAGGGGCAGAGCTGTCCAAGGCCACCATTTGTACCAGTGTGCCCTGGATGCTGGTCATGGAGTCAAGGATTATTTTGAAACTTTGAGGTTTAATGTCTACCCTGCTGGTTCTTGGACTTATGTTGGACCTATTGTGCTTTTTTGGGGGCAATTTCTCCCTTTTAGGATGGGGATGCTTACCCAATGCCTGTAGCACCATTCTATCTTAGAAGTAAAGAACTTGTTTTTAATCTTACAGGCTCACAGGTGGAAAGAATGTGCCTTGATTCTTAGATGAGATTTTGGACTTTTGAGTTGATGATGAAATGAATTAAAATTTCAGGGGAATATTGGGAAGAGATTATTATATTTTGCAGTGTGAGAAGGACATGAGATTTGGGGGAGTGGGGAGAAGAGGTTGAATTGTATAGCTTGGATGTTTGCCCCACACAATCTCATGTTGAAATGTGATCTCAATGTTGGTGGTGAGGCCTGGTGGGAGGGGTGGTCATGGTGGGGGGTCCTTTTAGGAATGGCTTGGTGCCCCCCTCCGCCACCCGCCATGATAAGTGAGTTCTCGCTCTGTTATTTCATGTGAGAGCTGCTGGTTTAAAAGAGGCTGGCATCGGCCATTCATGGTGGCTCATGCCTGTAATCCCAACACTTTGGGAGACTGAGGCCAGTGGATCACCTGAGGTCAGGAGGTCAAGGCCAGCCTGGCCAACATGGTGAAACCTCGTCTCTACTAAAAATCCAAAAAATTAACTGGGTGTGATGACAGGCACCTGTAATCACAGCTACTTGGGAGGCTGAGGCAGGAGAATCACTTGAACCTGGGAAGTAGAGGTTGCAGTGAGCCGAGATGAGGGTATTACACTCCAGCCTGGGTAATAAGAATGAAAGTCTGTCAAAAAATAAAAATTTATAAGAGCCTGGTATCTCTCTTGTTGCCTCTCCTGCCTTGTGACACTCTGGCTTCCCTTTGCCGTCCATCGTGAGTAAGAGCTCCCTGGGCCTCACCAAAAGCCAAGCAGATGCTTGTCCCATGCTTATGCAGCCTGCAGAACTGTGAAGCCTCTTTTCTGTATCACTTAGCCAACATCAGGTATTCCTTTGTAGCAGTGAAAACAAACTAATACAAGATGTAAAAAACCTTAATAACTGAAGCCTTCTGTATGCTGTCTGTACATGATGATTTGGGGTCTTCTAATTAAGTTCTTTTTACTTAAAATTCCATCCCTTTTCAAAAAGGCCACTGGTCCACAAGATGGATTATGCAATTTACATAATTAATTCATCTTATTTTGATCTTTTTTTCCCTGCAATTCATCCTTCTGTCATTAGAGAACCTACAGGGACCTCTTATTTCCTGGCATTGTAAGTCCAAGCTCCTCTGTCAGATTTCCAGGTTTTCTGTCATGCTCTGTACTCTACTTGCGGCACTATTTGTCAGTCCTACTTTGTTTGTAAACCAGGCTGTTCACTGTCTTCTCATTTCCTTTGGAAATGTTGTGTTTTTAGCCTGCTTTGCCTAAGTTTTATCTTCTCTTCAAGTCTCACCTACATTATTCTAGGTCTTACATGAATTTCTCCATTCTCTCAGCTCTCCCCCACCTTTATTTAAAGTTCTAACTTTATGAATATTATACTATGATTGTATTGATTTCATCTTTGTGTAGTGTATTTTTGAATAAATGATATTGCCAGTACTTGAAGGAGGGACTTTGTCTTAATTAGTTTCTGCTTCAAAAGTTGCTGTAGTTAGTGTTTCATTTTTTAATCTGTAGATGGAAAAATGCCTTATGCTTGTTTATACATAACTTATGATATTTCATAATTTTTCTAAAATGTAATAGATCTCATTTACTCAGTGATACTTTTCTTGGTCATTTTTTGATTTTTTTTTCCTTTCATGTCATTACTCATACTTCTATAAAACTAATGTCTATTTTCCTTAGTCCTTCAACATTTTTGTTTATTTTTTAATATTTTGTCTTCCACTGTTCTACTTCTCAGTTATCTGTCTTAGGTATATGTATTTAACTCTTTTAGCTGTGCTTTATATCATTCCATTGCAGCATTTTAATTAAATTTGCTGTTACGTAAATTTCTAACTCTGTTGTTACAGAAACTATGGTTCTCTTGTGCCCAGTTTTAGTTATAGAGTCAACATGATATTTTCTTTTTCTACTGTAGCATCTTATGTAATCTTTTTGTGGCCAATATTACTGATGGGCTTCCTTTCATTGTATTTTACATTCATTTTACTGCTACCAGTGTTTGAGGAACAAATAACATTTTACTGTTTTTCCTTCATAATCTTTGGTTGAGATTGAATACTGCCAAATTAGATAGAACATGAAAATTGCAGGTGAAAGGTAATACTATCCTTATTTATGGAGTTTCTGCTAATTTGAGGGAATTAGATCAATATAATGCTTTCCACCTTCATTGAGCTTGTGTTCTAACCTGGAAAGAGAAATGGAATAACTCTGATGATACATGATGTATCAATGATGAAATATAGGAAAGGGATCCACTGGCACTACCTAACATTAGCCTGGCATTATACTTGGCACCTTATTTTGTGTCACCTTTCACAACTCTGAATTATAGTGAGAAAACTGAAGGTCAGAAAAATATAAAATACTTTGTCCCCAGATATATAGCCCAGGACAATGTTTCTCAAACTCTCTGTGATAAAGGTTCAGCCTTTTTTTTTTTTTTTTTTTTTTTTTTTTTTTTTTTTTTTTTTTTTTTTTTTTTTTTTTTTTTTAATTTTCAACCCTTTGCAGACTGATTATTTTGTGAAATATAAATGCAAGCAATAAATGAATTACAAAAGAAAAACTTTAAAAAGACATACAGATAGATATACAGCCTAATTTGCTATATGTGTTTCAAATATTTCTAAATCCAGCTTCGGTACTATCTTGTCACAAACTCGTAAACAGTTTTGCAGACCAGCAGTGTTTCTGGTACCACGTTTTGATTGTCACAGATCTAAATCCTTTTTGGATCCTGTTATGGTCCTCATTGCTTGAAAAACAGGGCTGCACAATTACTGAGGCAATAATGCACATGAAGAGCTGGCTGTGAGGAAGGTAAGTCTGTTTAAGGGTATCCATCTGCACTGGAAGGTTTCAAACTGAACAACGTCTTATTGTTGTTAGCCTAGAAAACCATGGTAAAGCAGAGAAATTTTCTAATTACAAAAGCATGTATTCCTTATGTACACCATGCTTTAGGTTTTCATGTTCTTACTGTATCCTGGAAGTCTCATTCTTAGCAGTTATCATAGTAATAGATAAATAGAGTAAAAATTCCATGTGTCTTGTATTCACTTGTATAGTAATTGCCAAGAACAGTGTCTTGCATCTAATCAATCAGTTGTGAATGAATGAAGTATTTGTGTATACTGTATTAGTATGAAGTAGTTAAGAATACAGGCATTCGGCCTAAAATTCTATTTTGTCACTCCATCACTGCAGGACTTTGGGTAAGTTAACTTATGCTCCCACATGTGTAAGATGACAAAAATTGTAACACCTGTTTTGTCAAGTTGTCCTGGAAATAGGTGAGGACATGTGTGTAAAGCCTTTAGCAAAGTGCCTAGTATATAAGTGCTTTAAAAAATTAGCTCTTGCAGATTCTGGCAATAGTGTGGAGCATAGTTGAGGAGACCAATTAGGAAGTCTTTATGAACTAGGGTGTAAGATGAAAACTTGGGTTTTCAGAAAGGGGATCAGAGAGTAGGGTTACATTCAAAAAAATATGCTAAATATGCTTTTTCTGTTACAAGGTGTTTTTTTTACCTACACAAAGGGCAGTATATGTGGTCCATTCAAAGTACTAAATGTGTATGCATTGCTAGTTTCTGCCTGTAAGCTGAGCTTGAAGCATAGCTCTATCATATAATACTGTTTAAACCATTTGTTTTAATAATATTCTAGTGTGCTATGTGTAGAGAAGTTGTCAGCAAATACATAAAAATTTTAATGGAAACTATCCTAAACTGATCTGGCTTATATATTTACTTTATATTTAGATGAACTTATTCATGAGCATTATGTATTATTGCTACTAAATTTGGGAGTCTCACGTGTACATTTGGAGTTCCATAAGGAAAGTAGAAAGAAAGCGAGTACGAAAAGATATCTGAAGAAATAATGACTACAGATTTTCCAAATTGAGTAAAAATGCTGCTACAGATCCAAAAAGCACAGTGAACACCAGTAATGTTAATACAAAGGAGATCATACCTAGAAACATTATAGTCAAACCACTGAGTCTAGTGATGGAAGAGAAAATCTTGAAAAAGCAGCCTTGGGAAACAATGTATTACTCACAGGGTAACAATATTGTGAGGAATAGTTGACTTCTCATTTTTTAAAAAATGGAAGGCCAGAAGATAGTAAAATGATGTATTTAAAGGGCTGAAAATAATAAAAAAAACAAGGCCAGGCTGGTGGCTTGAGGCCTGTAATCCCAGCACTTTGGGAGGACAAGGCCGGGTGGATCACCTGAGGTCAGGAGTTCGAGACCAGCCTGGCCAACATGGAAAAACCTCGTCTCAATTAAAAATACAAAAATTAGCTGGGCATGTTAGTGGGTGTCTGTGATCCCAGCTACTCAGGAGGCTGAGACAAGAGAATTGCTTGAACCCGGGAGGCAGGAGGCGGGAGGCAGAGGTTGCAGTGAGCTGAGATCATGCCACTTCACTCCAGCCTGGGCAACAGAGTGAAACTTTATCTAAAACAAAAAGACAAATAAACAAAAACCCTATCAACTCAGAATTCTGCATACAGCAAGGCTGTGCTTCAAAAAATGAAGGTTTTAAAAAGACATTTTTAGAGAAATTAATTCATTGCTAGCAGGTCTGCACTAAACTTCCAAAGCACTAAAGAGAAGCTAAAAGGAAGTAATTTTTTTAGGCTGAAGGAAAAGGATACCAAGTAGGAATTTGATTTACAGGAAGAAATGAAGAACACTGGACATAGTAATGGAGGTAAATGTAAAAGACTATATATTTTTTATTTATTTAAAAGATAGATGACTATATTTATAAAAATTACTTTAACTATATGTATATATTTAGCAAACCCTAAAGAAGGGAGAGAAGGAGAAGGAAACAAAAACAGGTGGGACCAACACAAAACGCATAGCAAATTTTAGGCCCAAATACTGCTATATTGATACATACCATAATTGTTAATGGACTAACACTCAAATTTTAAGAGGTTTTCAGACTAGGTTTTTTTTTAAAGCAAGCCTTAACTGTATACTGTTGTTTTTCTTTTTTGTTTTGTTTTGTTTTGTTTTTTAAATATAAGAGATACTCTTCAAACAGATAAATATTTTGAAAATGAAAATGTGGGAAAATGTTCAATGCGGGTACTAAGCAAACAGAATCCCAAGTGGCCATAGATAAAATAGACTTTGAGAAGATGGGTTACTAGAGATAAAAGGGGACATTTTATAACAATAAAGGGGTCAGTTCATCAAGAAGACAATACAGTTACAAATATCTGTGCATCTAATAAAACTTTCAAATTATATGAAACAAAAATTGACAGAAAAGAAAAATAAGGAAAAATTTATAATCATAGTTGGAAATTTCAACACCCGCTTGTTAGTCGTTGGTAGAATGGTTTTAAAAATCAATAAAATAACGTGAATAAAGAGTGGCTGGATAAACTATTGTCTAGAATGTGAAAAACCAAGAGCTTTCATACATTGCTTGATGGAAATGTTATATTATAACTACTTTAGGAAAAGAATTGGCCAATTTTTTTAAAATGCTAAACGTACTCCGTTTTACCCAGCAATTCCTTTTCTGGTTTTTATCCAAGAGAAATAAAAACATATGTCCAAAAAAAGACTTGTTCAGGAGTGCTTATGGGAAGTTTATTCATAATAGCCCAAAGCTAGAAACAACCCTGATGCCCACCAACAGGGCTGCTAAATACATTGAGATGTTAGATACAAAAAGGAACTGACTACTGGTACTGCCTACAATGTGAATAAATCTAGTAGACATTATGCTGAGCAAAAAAACAGCTGGAAGATTACAGACTATATGATTCCCTTTATGTAAATGTGTGTGTATGTGTGTTAATACACACACACCAAAGGAAGTTGATTTGGAAGGGAATATAAATAGAAGTATGATTTACCCAGGTATATTAATCTGTTTGTCAAAATGTTAAATTGTGTACTGAAGATATATGTATCACAAAGTATGTTTTACTGCAGAAGTTAAATATTGAACTATTTTGCTTATAGGTTTGGTTTATCTTAGTATGGGTTGGCAGTTTTAAGCCTTACTCTGTATTCTAGGAGAAACCAAATGATTAAATATATTGAGGGAGACAGTTTTCTCACTTTTGGGGAATTTAGTTACAATGTGGAATGAGAGAAGACTAGTGTTGTGGTGTTAGGTTGGAATTGTAATCTTATTCATGCTTTTAAATATATTACATTAGATGAATAGATGTATTTATATAGATGTTATATGTATGCTATAGTTTGTGCATCTCTGTGCTCTCCTAGGAGCAATGATGCAACCAGTAGCAGTGAGCACACAATGAGCATCCCTACTGCCTGATTTTCTATTTTAAGTACCATTATCTGTACGAGGTACCAGGACTTTCATAAAAAGTGCTTAACCTAGGGCTGAGTCAGGGAAAGCTACACATAAGGCTGGACCTTCTTGTGACATAAAATAAGAAAGTGTTATCATAATCACAGGACCCAGAAGCCAACTTGAAAGGTTCCCATTGTCCAAGCCAGGGACAGTTTGAGCATAAAAATTAAGAATGATATTAATGGATAACTCATTGAATAAATTAAAAATCTGTATAGATCCAGACTGATACATACATACACATATATATATATATACATACATACCTACAAATACATACATACATACAGAGAAGGCTCTTTATCCCATAGTATTCTAACTATAAATATACAAATAATGATAAAATTAGAAAATTATCAGCGGACTTTAAAAGTAGTAAATGGAAAGTTTGATGAAAAGAAGTATATTTACTTGTCTGAATGTCTCATCAAATTGCTTATTAATTTCAAAGGAAAATAGTAATTCAATAATGAGAAACCTGTCACACACCTCTTTAGGCCAAGTCATTAAACCTAACACCACCAATATTGGGACAGCCTACATCATGTGAACTGAAAAAGACAAACATTGCTTCAGTGATAATCCTGCCAAAAATGTATAACTGGAACCTAATCATGAGGAGACATCATACAAATTGATAGACATTTTACCGCTAGCTTGGTATTTTTTAAAATGTCAAGGTCAAGAAACAGTAATCATGCTCCTTAGATTATATCTGGGCCTGGAGGAGAAATAACTACAAAGGACATAATTCAGATAATTGACAGATTTTATTGGGACTGTGGATCAGACAGTAGTGTTGTGTAAGTATTAAATTTTTTGATTTTTGATATTGTCCTAGATTTTAGAAAGTGCAGTGAAGGGGTAAGAGGACACTGTCTTCAATTTACTCTTAAATGGTACAGAAAAAAAGAAAAAGAAAAAAAAATACACACAGACACACATTTTTTAAATTTTTATATATACATAAATTATATACCTTTGTACATATCAATAAATTGATAAAACAAAAATTAAATAGTTGGAGAATCTGAGAAGATATGTGAGAGTATCTTGTCCTATTTTTAAAACTTTCTCTAAGTTCGATGAGAACTAACTCTATTTTCTTTTCAAAAAATAATTAACATCGGTTTCTTTTCTTACCCCAGTATATTAAGTATTATATGGTTACCGATCATACCTTGTTTGGAAATCTTTTGGCTGCTTGGAACATATATTCCAATATTATGATAAAAATAGAGGAGTTACATTTGAGTATTTGTGTATTAAGTTATAGTTATGATTTTGGGGGTATAGTTTTACTCTCCTTTTTAAAACTTGTGTGATGAAATTATAGGTGCTTTGAAAAATATAAAAGGATAAAAATGTTGAATAAATATCAGGAAATACATGTACTCTGTGACTGTATTTCAATATCTGAGTCATTTTGATTATAAATTTGTTTAATGTGTTTTTTTCTAGCATTTCTCATTATACCATGTCTCAAGAGTTTTGGGAGTTATTTGAAACTCTTGTTTATATAATAACTTGGGAGGTTGAGGGACTAAGTATAAATGTATTATCTGTGATGTTGCCACAGATTTAGTGATTATTAATCCCATTTTAATACTGACTACTTTGAAAGTGTTATGAAAGCTGTGGATTCTCATGCAAATGTGTATTGCATTTTTGCTTGAAATTTGGGGGATGTTCCAGGAAGAAGCAAGAGAAAATGCTATGTTTTGGGGACAGTACAAGCTACCTATTCTTGTTTGAGAAATAACAAGAAGAACAATGTTGCAGAATCCAGAATGAGAAGTAGTGATAGGATAGGAGATGAGGATGGGGGTTGCGGGGGGGAAGATTCAAACAGAGAATTTATAAAATTTGACTTGTATTTTTTAAAGTATTATTCCTTTCTGTAATGGACAAGAGTGGAAAAGGCAAGCTCATTAGTACATCATTAAATAATCAAGATTAAAGATAATGCTTGCTAGGACCAGTGTTTGCAGAAGAGTAGTGGTTGGATTCTGGATATATTTTGAATGTAGAGCCTACATAATTTAACAGATTCATTGGTGGAGTGTAAAATATACGTTTAACTCAAAAATGACCAAGGGTTGGACCTGATAGCTGTGAGCTTATACTTAACCATTGTTGCAATTTATAGACTTGTGGGGGGGGAATCAGAAGTTAGTTTTGAACTCGGAGGAGCTTATCAAACATACAGGAGAAATATGGAATTGGATGTGTACTTATACAAAATCCTAAGGTTCAGAATATATAAATATGGAAGTTGGCAGCAAATACACCTCATGGTATTTAAAGGTAGTATATTTAAAGCCATTAGACTCTATGACATCATCAAGTATAGAAAGAGGAGGAGACAGGGAATCCAAGAGCTGAAGCCTGGGGTACTCCTGACATTGGAACATAAAAAAGAACCAGTATAAAGGACAGAAGGAGGGGTGGCAAGGGAAAAGGAAAACCAGGAGGTCTTGATAACCAGGAAAGTAAGTGTAAAGGGGGACATCAAGGAATGGGGTGGGAAATAAACACTGATTCATGGTGATAGGGGTCAAGGAAGATGATATGTAAGCCTTGAATTTAGGTGGCAAAAACCGCAGTTACTTTCACACCAACCTAATAGCAATGTAGAAGTAATCTGTAACCTTGTCAAAAGCTGTTGCAGTGCGTTGTGGTGATTAAAAACTTTCCTAGGATGGATTTAAGATAAAATCAAAAAGGAATAATTAGTTAGAGACAGCTAATATAAAACTTTATCTTTCAAGGTGACCTTCTGGTATGCTGATAGAGAATAATTTATATCATATTTTTCATAGTTCTAGCCAGGAATTCATTATTACACTCTTGTGATTCTTATAGGCAATAGGTTTGAAAATTCCTGCTCCAGCCTATGGTTGCCAGTCTCTAACCAGTTATGCTTCAGTATAGCAAATGATTTAAAAATTGAGTGAAGGCTGGGCATGATGGCTCACACCTGTAATCCCAGCACTTTGGGAGGCTGAGATGGGTAGATCACAAGGTCAGGAGTTTGAGACCAGCCTGACCAACATGGTGAAACCCTGTCTCTACTAAAAATACAAAAATTAGGTGTGTTGGCGTGCGCCTGTAATCTCAACTACTCAGAAGCCTAAGGCAGGAGAATTACTTGAACCCAGGAGGTGAAGGTTGCACTCCAACCTGGGCAACAGAGCGATAGTCCATCTCAAAAATAAAAATAAAACATTATAAAATAAATAAATGAAAATTCATGCTAATTCTAGTGGCCAAAATTTGCAGTTGTCAGTGATTCTCATCAATCCAGTTAAAAAACAGGAACTTAGAGGCCAGGGACAAAAGTAAAAGTTCTTTTCGCAGTTCCTGTTTCCCAGAAAGGATGTCTAATCAGCCAAAAGGAGTTAACGAAACTCTTAAAATTTCCTTTTAAAACATTGAAAATTTCCTTTTAAAACATTGTTTAATATCCAGCATCCTTTACATCCTTTATTTTAAATAAAACAACATTGGAAAGTGAATTAATTTACAACTGCCAGAATTTTCTGCTAAATAGTATATGCATCAGTTTGTAGGAATGGGGATGTTTTGGAAACAGTATGAAATAAAAATCGAATAGGTTACTTTACTAAAAGTAACTCTTTTCAGCTTAGTTTCTTAAATTTCACATACTGATGCAGAAACCCAAATTGGTTTAAACTTCTCCACACTGCTCATACTTGGGTATGAGGGCTGAAGGAACCTTCCAAAATTACTACAACTTTTCCACTAAGTCTTTTAGACAGGATTAAATTATTTCAGATTGAAGAAAATTTGTCTTAATTTTAAAGACCCTCAAAGCAGTTAAAACCTTCTTTAGAAATTTATTTACTTTTGAAACAGTCTTCTTTGTAACTACCAAAAGGTACGTTCTGCATTGATAAACATTAAGTAGTTGACCTTTAAGGCTTATTTCTGTTGTTTAATATATTTTCATCTGAATTGCAAATTGCAGTGTGGTAATTGTAGTTTACCAAGGTAGACCAGAATTGAGTGGCTAACTTTACTACTAAAACAGTATGACTTTTCAGTAAATTACTTTACTTTTATAATGACATTTCTTCATCTCTAAAATGATAGGATTATAGAATCCCAAGAAAGAAGGATGGAGAAATAAGGGACTCCAGATAAGACACATGACACATTTAGGGATGGCAGTTACTGTCTGGTTTCACATTAGACTCTAAAGCTCATGCTTCACTCATTCATCTCATATATCCCCAGCACTTAGCATAGTACCTGACTTGAGTAAATAATAAATAACTGTTGACTTACTCGAAATGAGGGTGCTTCATAGGGAGTAAACATTTGCACTTAGCCTTGGAGACAAGGAGACTGGGCAGAAAGGGGAGCCATATTAGATAAGAGAGAATAGCATGAGAAAATGCAGGTAAGACAGGAATCCAATCTTGGTTGAGGGAAATGGAAATAAGACTGAGTGTCCACAATGTAGAGGGCATTGAATGCCAGATTAAACTGTATTTACATTGAGCCAGTCCTCTAATGTCTCAAAGCCTTATTGTGAGTAAAATGTGACCTGCCCAAATTTCAAGGTCCTGAGGAAGAAGTAAGAAAAAAATGTGTTGAAATGCTTCATAACCTACAGAATGCTATAAAGATGTCAGTCCAAGACTTTAATCTTATCTTGGATTTATCTTACTTATCCAACTAACATTTAATATGTATCTTCTATCCAGGGCATATTGATTTATTTATCTTTATTCCCCAAATATTTCCTTACTTCTACCTTTGCTGGTATGTTTCCTTCTCTCCAGAATTTCATCCCTTCCACTTTTTCACATCTTACCCATCCTGCATGGCCATACTAAAGTATCATTTCCATAAGCTTATTCTGGTTTTTCTTTATTCTCTGAACTGTTCCATGTACTTACTATGGAAAACAAGTTTAATACTTCTTACTAAATGTGTTTTTATAGTAATAGTTCCTTTTGTTATAATTGCATATCCGTAGCAAGATGACTAGCTCCCTCCCTAAGGATGGAAATCATGTATTAACTTATTTTATATATCCCATCTTGCTAATTAAAAGTCTTAGTTAAGAGCATACTTTTATAGAACCTAAAAGTATGTTGAGGTTAACCATACATATCTTATGTTTTCCCCAAAAGAGGGAAAGTTTAAACCACTAAAAATTTAGGGTAATTAATTACCTTCATTAGTTTTCATTGCTGGAGCATAGGTTAATAATGAACATTTTTAAATAATATCATTTTGCAGATACTGAAGTAAAGTGGACATGCGAATGTAAAGACTCAAATCTGATACGAATCCAGCATTTGTAGCCCTTCAATTCCAATTGCTCAGGATTTTGAAGTTAAAAATAATTTGGAAAAGTCAGTGCTTTAGCACGTATTCTTTGCTCTGAAAAAATGAAAAAGGAAGAAAAAGGTGAACCATAAGATATTGCTGTTTCTGTAGGTCTAAAACAAACACCGGAAATTTCAAGCCCTTCTAACTATATTATAAATGTAGCAGAACTTCCTAAGTCCAGTAGTCCTTTATATACCACAGAAATAATGATCTCTTATACTACCACAGAAACTTCAATCAGAACCAGTTATATACATTGGAGATGTGTATACTCCTGAGCAGCTACTGCATACTGGTCACAAAGCCACGTGTTTGGTATAAACAACAGATAGACATAGACTCTGCTTCTAATGAACTTTTATTGTAAGGTATGTGGGTGTTTTGAGGGTCAGGAGAGGATACTTTGTAAGCATTCTTTTATATATATAATTTTAAACAATTATAAATATTGTTAATTAAAAAAAAAGATGTAAGATTACTGGAGAGTCTGACCTTAGATTGGAAACCTCAGGAAAACCTTTCTGAGGAACTGGCATTTAATCTGGCATAATGAGGAATGAGCTGAGTAGGGGTGAGTTCGGTGGGTAAGGAAGGAAAAAGGCAGCAGGCTGAGAAAACAGGTTGTGTGGGCCATGGCATGTGTAGTAACAGAAAAAATAAATGCATAGCTGGATGGTAGTCAGTGAATGGGATAGGGCTATAGAGAGGAAGTGGGACAATCAAGAACCAGGCAGAGTAGACCCTTGTAGCCCAAGTCAGAGTTTATTTTACATTTTAAATGAATTAGGAAGCCACTGAAAAGATTGACCTGAGTGGATTTATGTTTTTGAAAGATCGCCGTGCTCAGGAGTACTAGATAAGGAAGATGTGGTCGGGGCTAGGGCAAAAATAGAAATTGGGAATTAGGGGGCTATTGCAGAGAAAAGGGGAAGATGAAGACCAATCAAGGTATGTTTCAAAAGGAAAATCAGCTGGATTCTTGGTGAATTAGGTGAGAGAGTGAGGAGAGATGCAAAGGATAGGGAGAGCTGTTAAAAATGACTCTTCCCATTTACTTGAGAGTGAAGTTCCCAAGGGAAGGAAACATGGTAGGGGAATCCAAAAAATAGTTTTAATTTTAATTGTATGTGAGACATCCCATGTGGTGATGTCACATAGTTGGATATTTGTCGAAGCAGATTCTGGCTAGATACATAAATTTAAGGATAATAAATTTATCAATAGTATTTAAAGCTATGGGAAAGCATATGAAGAAGTAAAAAGTATAAGCTAAGATGGCAGGATCATGATGCTTGTAGGAATCTTGTAGGTGGTATAATGAGTTAAGACAGCCCACTGTGAGGTAATAAATGGCAACTGATAGGATATGTGAACTTGAGATGGGGGAAGAAGGAATGAATGAATATACATTATCTGAAGGGAACTGCTTCTATTCATTCAGCTCAGATAATTGCTAAATAAACGTGGGCCCAGAGCTTTCATTTTTTTAAAGAGAAGTTAGAAATTTGGCTGTTCTGTAACTTTTCCAGTATTTGAATATACAAAATATAATTCATATTTAAAATTATATGTGAGTTATTATTGATCACACCAACTATTTTGCAGTCTCTGCTAGGACAGAGTATTTAAAATTATTTGAAGGTTAGCTAGAGGATTAGGAGCCAAAGGAGATAGGAGAGAAACCAAAAGAATAGAGTGTCATAAAAACCAGAGATAGAGAATGTTTCACAAAGATTGGCATAGTCCAGGGTTTAATATATTTAGAGAGTTTAGCAGCTTAGTTAGATGGTACCTGAAAAGTGTCCCTTGGGATTTTCTATTGTGGACGAGGCAGTTGATAGTAGCAAGAGCAACTCCTCAAGTGAACTGACATCTTAAGTGGGGTATCAGCTGGAACATGTGGGCTCCCTACCAGTAAAAGACATAGGCATATTCAAATTATCTGACCTTTTGTGTTACTGGAAAAAATGAACTAAACAGAAAAGAAATATGCCCTCCCCACCCACCAGAGTGGACTAAATAGTGAAGAAGTAAAGACTTTAAATGTGGATACTTCTGTTGGAAAGCTTGTTTGTGAAATGGAGCAAAATGTCATACTTGGAAGAAAATCAGAATCAATGTATAGATTTTTTAATTACATATGTAAGAGGAGTTTGATAAGAAAAGGGAAGTGTGATACAAATTCAGTAACTTAAGGGTTAATTTTTTTAGGTTTCTGTGCAGAAGTTACCTGTGGTGGTATTTGGAGACTTGCGTTATAGAATACTCAACTAAGTATCTGGACCATGTGCTGCATTTGCATTTGTACTTACTGATGGCTTAGTTGGATCTTTGCAAAAGGCTGCTCTATTTCTTTTTTTTTTTTTTTTTTAGTGAGGAAGAGGTACAATCTGTGTCACCCGGGCTGGTACAGTGGTGCAATCTCTTCTCACTGCAACTTCTGCCTCCTGGGTTCAAGCAATTCTCATGCTTCAGCCTCTGAATAGCTGTAATTAGAAGTGTTTGCCACCATGCCCAACTAATTTTTTTTGTATTTTTCATAGACAGTGTTTCACCATGTTGGCCAGGCTGATCTCCGACTCCTGAGCTCAGGCATTCCCCTCTCCTTAGCCTCCCAAAGTGCTAGGATTGTAGGCATGAGCCACTGTGTCCAGCCCTCTATTTCTATTGTAGTTGTTTTCAAGTAGTAAAACTCCGTTTGCTGTCAAACTCTAATATGCATATAAATCACCTAGAGTCTTGTAGTGTAGATGCAGGCTGGCACTTACAGATTGAGTTCAGTAGATCTGGGATGGGCTTGAAGATTCTGCATTTCTAACAAGTTCCCAGGTGATAACGATGTGACAATAAAGGGCAGTTGAAAATATAAACTAAAAATTATTAGCATCTGCATTTTTTAAAGCAAATTTTTATCTTACAGCATGTAACATTAGTTTTAAGGCACAGAAGAAGAGGCAACTAACAGGTTCTCCATGATCTTTTCAGTTCTTCTTACAACTCAATGAAGTATTATTTTTTCCTTTTTAGAATCAGGATAGTTGAGGTTCAGAGCTGTTAACCAGCATGTAACTAGCTAAAAAGTCAGATTTACCTGCCTATCAGTCTAGTATTTGCTTTAACCACTACATCATCTTATTTTTCTTTTTATTTTTTTCTAGATTTGTACAGATCTTTTTTTTTGTCTTTAGTGAAAATAATTCAATCTGTTGTTACTTTTATATTTAGTGTTAGAATTCTACTTTAGCCTATGTTTCCCCTATGCAGAAGAGTTGCAATTTTTGCTGGAAGGACACTCCTGTTTTTCCATTGTAGATCCTTTCTGAAATGTTAAACGATAAAAGAGAACTGGGCATCTGTTTTGAGGACAGTAGCTTTTCATGAAGTCTGTCAGTAGGGTGGGGAGAGTGCCAGTTTCAGAGCTGTAATCTACCAAAATAATTTTTATCTCAGAAATATGATATAGGTCATTATAAATGTTTACTTTTTACTTCTTTACCATAGCCCAATGTTGATATAAAAATGCTCTCTTTTAGAATGTGAAACACAGGAAGTATGCCAGGTGGAAGGCAACATACATCCATAATTGTTTGAAGAATGGGGAGACTCCTCAAGCAGGCCCTGTTGGAATTGAAGAAGATAATGGTATGTATTTATTTATTATAAGTAAAAGGAATTAATAGAATCATCATTATTTGGAGGGAACAATACAGTTTTGTTTTCATCAGGCCCAGAATCTATGAAAGTTAAGTATAAAATCATAAATTTAGGGACAGTAAACAAAAAGGTCAAACTGCTGTAATACCTGACCATGTCAACAAAATGACTTATCTGTCTCTTACCTTTAATCAGATTTCATTCCTGTTATATAGGAAAGGCAATCCATTTATAATTTATAAAATGTTCAAACCACAAAGAATACTATATTATTTTTATAAATCTATTTGAGTTGTGTAGGTTATTTGGGAAGTTAGTAATACATTCACGTTGTTCAAAAAATCATAGAGTATATAAAAAATATGAAATGAATTTCTCCTGTCTACCACATCCCCCATCTTACCAGATCCTACCAAAACTCAAGTAAGTGTTGTTTTTAGTTTTTTTGTGATCTTTACAGAGATCATTTTTTATGAATTTACTAGCAAGTAGAAATATATATCCCCCCTTTTTTCATACAACTGCTAATATACATACTGTTCTGTACTTGCTTGTGTTTTTTTTTTACTTAATATGTACAGGAAAATTTTACCATCACATAATGTGTTTTACAAATTTTAATCATGAAAAAATAAAGGTCTTGCTATTTTACTTGGCCTTTCAGTTAATGTGTAATAAAAAAGGAAAACCTTTTTTCACTTACTTTTTATTTATTAGACATAGCAAATAGATGGTTACAAAGAGAACTGTTCTAGGAACTGAGAAAATTCCAAACAATCCTTGCATTTTGTTACATATTTTGAGACATCTGTGAAGATAATTATCCAATGCAGGCATCAGTAAACTTTCTTAAAGGGTCAGATAATAAATATTTTCAGTTTATGAATGATAGTCTTTGTTGCATCTATTTAGCTCTGCTGTTGTAGTGGAGAAGTAGCCATAAATAATATGTAAAAAAATGAGTGTGGTTGTGTTCCAGCAAAGTTTTATTTACAATAACAGGCAGCCAGCCTGCTGCCCATAGTTGGCCAACCACAATCTAATTAAACTCTTTAGTTCTATATGATAATGAATTTTATTAAAAGATTGACTATTATTGAACCAACTTTACATTGTGTAATAAACCCCACTTAGTTGTGATATATTATTTTTTTAATTATACTGATGGGTTTAGTTCACTAGTACTATTTCAGTTAGGATTTTTACATTGAGAGTCATAACTAAAAATGGTATACAGTTTTCTTTTTTGTATCAATGTTATGCTTGCTTCATAAATATAGTCAAAATCTTTCTAGTCTTTTTTTATGCTTTGGAACAGTAGAATTATCTGGTCTTTAAATGCATCCTAGAAATTTTTTTGAAACCGGCTAGCCATTTTACTTTTCAGGACTATTTTATATGTTTCATTTTATGTACATTGAAATACCTAATAATTTGTCAATTTGGGATTTTTGGCATTCTTTCAATATCAGTGACTTCTCTAATCTTAAAACACTTAACGTTTTGCCTTTGAAAGTAGGAAGTGTCCATTTTGATGATCACGGACCTTACTGTAGGCCCTTACTATTAATAATACTAGTCAAGTAGATTATTAAATGTAGATAGTTTTTGTTTTCCAAAAGCCAACTTAAATGGAAGTTGTCATTTCTGTTATTTATTTGCATACAAATTTGATGGAGTTTCTGGGTAGTAGGAAATTGTAAGCTACAGAATACTAATAATAAATCCTGTGCAATATAAAGGAGAATATTTTCACTGTATACTTTTTCAACTTATTAACTTAAAACATAACCTAGTGTCGTACTCAGGGCTTAATGTCATAACATGTAATAATATCTCCTCAAAGATAGCCTATATATCTGTAAGATGTAATGTCATTAAATCTCAGTTTGTGTTAAAAAAAAGTCTTAAGATCTTGATTTGTTTTCTTCTTTTTCTCAGTGTAGAATTATATTCTGTTGTGTTTTAACTCTTGCAACTATAATTTAAGTGAAAAAGGTAGTATATTTAACAAAAACATAATTGTCTGTTGTTCTGGCATTTTATTTCTAGTAAAACCAGTAGAAAATAATAGATACTTTAGTTAACTTTGATGAATAACAAAATAGGATATACTTTTGAAAACAGTGCTGTGTTTTAAATTCTAGCTGAATACCACAGCATCATGACATTTGAATAGATGTTACAGACAGGCTTCAACTTACGATTTAATTTACACTTCTTCACCTTTAAGAAGATAGCAAAGAAATATGCATTCAGTAGAAAGTGTACTACGAGAATCCATAGTCATTGATTTTCACTTTCAGAACAATATTTAATAAATTACATAAAGGCTTTGTGTTAGATGATTTTGTACTAATCTGAGTGCTCTGAGCACGTTTCATGTAGGCTAGGCTAAGCTGTGATGTTCAGTAGGTTAGGTATTTAAAATGCATCTTTGACTTCTATGTTTGACTTACAGTGGAATTATTAGGATATAACATCATATGTTGATGAGCATCTGTATATGGAATTAACGGTATAAAAAACGAACAGCTGATCGTTGAAACTACTCATTTTATATGGTAAAATAAAAGAAGTTTTGTTTTGGTACAATGTCAGATTTACTGGAAAGTTGCCAGAATGATATAAAGAATTCTCATATGCCTTTGATCCAGAATTAAACATTCTCTCTTTGATTCATAGTCTCTCCTGCTTGCTCATCCCTTGTCCCCTTCCCTCTTTCCCCACTCCCCCTACCACACATAGACAAGAGGACCTGAGGTTACTTTATATGTGCGTGTGTGTCAAATTTTAAAATAAAACCTGGTATCATACTCTGGTATGTTAATGTCAGTTTTTAGCAGTATTTCCTCAAAAATGGCTTATGGCTTCACAAGAGGATATTAAATATTTTTGAAGTCTTTGTTAATAATTAGAGATATGGTCTTTTACTCCTGAGTACTTCTGTATTTTCTAAGAATGATGGCATTCTTTTTACTACAGTGCAATTATCAAAATTGAGAAGTATAGTATTTATTCAGTGTATTATCTGATCTCCATCTGTATTCAGATTTGAGCAGTTGACTCAATAATATTCTTTGTAGTTTTTTTCCTCATACAGATAGATCACACATTCTGTCTGGTTGTCATGTCCCTTTAGTCTCCTTAATCTGGAGTAGTTCCTTAGGATTTCTAGTGTTTCTTTGCCTTGATGTTTTTGAAAAGTATAATTACTTGTTAACTGTTACTCAATTTGTCTAATGTTGCCTCATGATTAATTTAACCCTATGCATTTTTTGCAGGAATAGCCCAAAATAAAGTTGTGTCCGCTCTGCCTTACATTAAAAGTATACAATTTTGGTGAAATGATGATGTTAACTGACCACTTGGGTAATGTGGTGTCTTCTGGATTATTCCCCATTAAAATTATTTTTCCCTTTGTTATTAATAAGTAAATTGTGGAAGATAATTTGACATTATGTAAATATCCTATATTTTTATGCAACCTCACCTTCTGGGTTTAGCATTCATTCTTTTTATTTTAATTACTTGGCACTTCCTTATAGTTAAGGAAGAACTTTCTAATCTGTACATAAATAAATGTGTGTTTATTCATTTTGCATATTCATTTAATTATTTGCATCATTGTGGGCTCATGAATTTATATTTGATTATAATTCATTAATTATTATTTTTTTTTTTTTGAGACGGAGCTTCGCTCTTGTTACCCAGGCTGGAGTGCAATGGCACGATCTCGGCTCACCGCAACCTCCGCCTCCTGGGTTCAGGCAATTCTCCTGCCTCAGCCTCCTGAGTAGCTGGGATTACAGGCACGCGACACCATGCCCAGCTGATTTTTTGTATTTTTAGTAGAGACGGGGTTTCACCATGTTGACCAGGATGGTCTCGATCTCTTGACCTCGTGATCCACCCGTCTCGGCCTCCCACAGTGCTGGGATTACAGGCTTGAGACACCGCGCCCGGCTCAATTATTATTCTTTATTGTGATCCTTCATGTGACTCCTGTTACAGCTTCTGCACCAGTTGTGGTTTCATTGGTTGAGCAAATTAACATTATTTGGCACCTAGTGTACAGCTATTGATCTGGCTAGTGCCTTTTTCTTCGTACCTGTCCATAAGTTTCCCTGGAAGCAGTTTGCTTTCGGCTGGCAAGGCCAGCAGTACACTTTCACTGTCTTGCCTCAGGGTTATGTCAGTTCTCCAGCTCTGTGTCACACTTTAGTTAGCAGGGATCTTAATAGCCTTCTTATCCTTCCATAAGATACTACACTGGTCCATTATATTGATGACGTTATGCTGACTGGACCTAGTGAGCAACTGTTCTGGACTTATTGGTAAGACATTTGCTTCTCAGAGAATGGGAAATCAATCTGACTAAAATTCAGGGACCTTAGTGAAATTTCTAAACATCCTGTGATAAGAGGCATGTCAAGATATTTATACGAAGGTGATAGATAAGTTGTTCCACCTCGCCACTCCTATAACCAAGAGAACAGGCACAATGCCTAGTGGGCCTGTTTGGATTTTGTAGTCAACATGTTCCTCATTTGGTGTGTTACCCTGACCCATCTATTGAGTGACTCCATCTAATTTTATTTTTCCTTTATCTTAACAAATCTGTCCTTCTGAGTTTCCACATAAATTATAGAATTAGATTTTCAGTTCTCTTTTTTAGGAAAAAAATGCCTACCAGGATTATGATTAGCATTGTATTAAACTTAGGGAGAATTGTCTTTCGATACATGATCATAATATATCTTTCCATTTATTTAAACTTTCTGTAATTTCTTTCAGTGATATTTTAGATTTCTTGGAATAGAGGTTTTATACCTCTTTTGTTAAATTTGCTTCAAGTATTTTGTGTCTTCATTCCCTTGTAAATGAAATTATTTTTTTAATTTAGTTTTTCAGTCCTTTGCTTCTAATATGAATTACAATTGATTTTTGTATAGTCTTTTATCTTGCAACCTTGCTAAATTTACCTGTTGCTTCTGATAATTACTTTGTAAACTCCTTGAGTTTCTATGTAGGTAACTATGTCATCTGCAAGGAGAGACAGTTTTGCTTCTCCCTTTTCAATCCTCATTTCTTTCTTTTTCCTGCCTATTGCACCAGTAGTAATAAATTTTTCCATTGTTTTGTTTTTTGCCCTATGTGATACTGAGAAATTTTCTTTATTTTCCTAGGGTGCTGAGTTTTGTCATAAATGGATGTTGAATTTTGTCAGGTGCTTTTTATGCATTTATTGAAATTATCACAAGATTTTTTTTCTTCTGTTAATGTGAGTTAACATTGATTGATTTTCAGATGTTGAACCAACCCTGCACTCATTGGTAAACTTAGTCATGATGAGACCTTGTATTGTATGGCTGGATTTAATTCTGATATTAAGGATTGTGTATCTACGTTTCAGTATTTGTGAGGGTTGGTATCAGAGTTACACTGTCCTCATAAAACAGGGTGAAAGTAATCCCTTCTCTGTTTTCTGAAAGGTGTTTGCATAAGATTGGTATTTTTTCTTATTTGAATGCTATAATTCACTGCTTATTTCATCTATGCCATGCATTTTCTTTTTAGGAGGGTTTTTAACCATGAATTCAATTTCCCCAATAGATTAGGACTGTTCAGATCATCTCTTTTTGGGTGAGTTATGATAGTTTGTATCTTCAAGTGATTGGTCCATTTCCCCTAGGTACTACCATTTATTAGCATAGCATTTTCTTATTGTCTTCATTATCCTTTTAATGTAGGATGTGTATGATATCACCTCTTTTGTTTCTCAAATTTATAATATGGATCCTCTTTTTCCCCCAGCTCTTGAGGAGATTTTTTTTTTTAAATATTCCAACAAGTACTTTGTAAAATTTTTTTATTCTTTATTTTCTAATTTATTTTTTTCTTCCTCCACACAAGTTTAATTTGCTTTTGGCTTTTTTAGCTTCTTAGGGAGGAAATGTAGATCTTTGATCTTTAAACTTTTCTTTTCTGATAGAAGAATTTAAATCTGTCAGTTTCCCTCTAAGCACTGGTTTAGTGACATCCTGCAAATTTTGGTATTACTCAGGTCAACGTAATTACAGCTTTTTTTGTGATTTCTTATTTGAATAATGGATTATTTATAATACGTTGTTTAATTTCAGAATATTAGAGGTGTTTCTACATATCTTATTGTTGCTGATTTCTAATTCGATTCCATTTTGGTCAGAGAACATACTACAAAAGATTTTGGTTTTTTGTAGTTTACCAAGATTTATTTCATGGCCCAGCATATGGTCTGTCTTAGTAAATATCCCATATGCAGTTGAAAAGAGTGTATTTTACAGTTATTGGTTATGATGTTCTGTGTAAATATCTCCAACTATAGGGGTTTTACCAGTTCTGTCAGTTTGTTTCATTTTGAGGCCCTGTTACTGTATTAGACACATGTATCCTTATAGTTATTTTTTATGAAGTAACCTTTTTATTATTATGGAACATGCCACTATATCTTGCTAATATTCCTTGTCATGGATTGTTTGGCCTTATTGTAAAGTTAGCCACCCCAGCTTTTGTGAGCTTGTTACTTATGTGACTTTTTTTTATCATTATGAAATCTTCCTTTTTATCTTAGGTAATATTCCTTGTCATTAATTCTATTTGTCTGTTGTTAAAATTAGTTGCCAGCTTTTGTCTGTAGGGTATTTACATGGTATGTCTATTTTTATCCTTTTAGTTTAAACAAATCTAGATCTTTGTATTTTAAAGTACATTTCCTGCAAAAAGCATGTATGTACTATTCTAATTCTGTCTCTCAACGCTGTGTGAGAAACAGTGTTTAGTTCGTTTACATTTAATGTAATTGCTGTAGCTAGATTTAAACCTGTTTTGCCATTTGTTTTCTGTTAATCCCATCTGTTTTTGTTCTCTTCTTACAGTCTTTAACCTCCCCCTGTTAGTTTTTCTCTTTCATTTCTTATGTCTATATTTTTATTTATGGCCTTGTACAAATTTATTATAGCAGCTTTAAAGTGCTTTTTTGCTGATTTTCAATATCAGCGTCATTTTTAGGTCTTTTTCTGTAGACTTTTTCTCTTATTTTCCTTTTCTTCCCTAATTTTTAATAATTTCTATTGTTGATAACATGTTGAATCTTCTCCGCATCCTGTGTTATCTTTCTCTGCGAAGTCTTGATTTTTGTTCCAGTAGACCATTGACTTGCCAGAACTCAAACTTTGTCCCCCCTTTCAGCTTTAAGTTGTTGCTTTTCTCCAGGGCCTCCCAGAGTCTTACATGAGTTTGCATAATTCCGAGCTTGCAGGTAGTTAGTCGGGGTTCATACAAACATTTCATGGCTCACTTCTTGGCAACTCTTTTTTTTTTGCATAGACTGTTGAGTGCCCTCAGTTGAAAAGCCACATAAAATCAAACCTTACCTGGTAAGATTTCCTCTTACCTTTACTCTGGTTTCTACCAGCTTTTGGTCATGCTTTAGTGTCTTTATGTTGTGGAAGCCTTTTTCTTTCCCAAAATGTATAAATGTTACAGTTCTCCAGTATTAGGGAAAGTCATTTTAATGTACAGTATATAAAGTATAAATCAGTCCACAAGGTTGTGTGATAAAATGCTCATCTCAGATTAGTAGGGAAATTTAACTTTTTCTTATTTGAAAGTATCTATATTGAATAGCATGTTTATAATCAGACAAAAAAGCTATTTAAAAATGTAGTAGGAAGCAAGAAGATATCTCTTTGCTAAATCTGTAGCTCTAGCTTGCTTTTATTTTAAATTGCTGTGATTCCCAAAAGCAGCTGATTGTCATTTTATACCCAAAATTCAATTTTTCAAAGTAGTTTTCAAATTCGGCTTATGAGACAGTTTATTTTAAAAGTTTACATTTCAGAACTTTTCAAAATGAAATATCTCATTTCTACATAGGCAAATGCAGAAGTTTATTATTTTTTTTTTGCTTATTAGCTAAATGCATTAAACAACTAACACACAGATAATCATATAGTAGCTAGTACACAGAAAATCTTAAGTGAAAATCCGCTGTCAGAAAATGGAGTTCTTATTGGGTAGCGTAAATGTGACATGTTTTGCCAGAAATGTCCTTGAGTCTTCATAAGTTTAAAGAAAGTTTATTTTAAATAAAAATATACTAGATGCAAAGAGTTTACAGAATTAGAAAATATTAACCTGAAAAAAATGATCATCATATTGTCAGGTACGATTATATTTTTTAAGAAAATAAAAAAATTAAAAATACTCTTTTAAGAATAGAGCCTACTTCTCCACTGCATTAAATAGAATTGCATTTAAAAATTCCATTTGTCATGTGTATAGTGAAATAAGAATACTTGGCATTTGTATTTCAAAATACCTACTATAACATTGTGTATATGTGATCTGATAGATGTTGAAGAAAATGAAGATGCTGGAGCAGCCTCTCTGCCCACTCCGCCAACTCAGCCATCATCATCTTCAACTTATGACCCAAGCAACGTGCCATCAGGCAACTATACTGGAATACAGATTCCTCCTGGTGCACATGCTCCAGCTAATACACCAGCAGAACTGCCTCACAGCACAGGTAGGAAACTGTAACTGAATGATTTATTTAATTCCCCTTTTATAAAAACTTCATTTCTTATCATGTATGTGCCTCATAATGATGGTCATGAAACACACCAAGATCCTTGAAATCCATGTGAACCCCAAGAAACATTAAATTATTTACATTAAAGTTTTAGTATTAGTTGTATTCCAGTTACTTGAGAAATGACAAGTATTATGTGCATTGATTACTATTTACCTTACAGTTTATTAATATGATTAGTTTCTATGCTTTTCATGTATATTGCTGTTTTTCTTTTTCTTCTCTTCCCTTTTCCCCTCTATTGTTTTAGAATAGCACGAAGGTGAATGGAGTTTATTACAGGATTTGTCATTCAGGGTCTCTTTGTGATACCTAGGTTAGATTAGCCTTGTCTTATTCCCTTGGGACCAAGCCTCTGCCCTCAACATGCCATATTATGATAATGAGGAGTGGGCTTTGAGGCATAAAATCTCAGTAACAATGAAATCATAGACAAGTGAAACAAGGGGTTCGTTTTTTATTTTAACCTTACAAATATGACACTTTAAAAAACTAACAGAAAAGAGAGATCTACTATCTTTGAATAAATCAGTACTGTATGTGTATGTTTTTATTTTTAAAAATCTGACAAAACTAGTCCTCGGTAGTTAAGTCGGGGTCAGTAAAGACACTTTGACAACAGTTACTCTTCCCTTTAATTGCATTGTTGACACAGTATCACCTTTATGCCCAAGTAGGACACTTGCAACTTGCAACTATAAATTTTACATTTAATTTAATTTTTTCACAAACTTTTCTTAAAAATATACTTTTATCCCAGGTGTCTTATGGCACTAAACTATACAAACACTTTAAAATACTTAATTAATAGAATGATAGTCATCCTTCTAGCCCTGATTTCTACTGTTCCTATTATGTAACACACTATTACTTTACTGACTTTCATTTGTCAGCCCTATTTTACCCAAACCTTGTAAGTTATTTTGCATAAATTACATTACATGTAAAAGTTTTCTGTTTGAACATTGTAGCATCAAATATGATTAGTATCTTTCTGCCTATTTTAAAGCTTTCAAGTTTATATTATCTACAAAAATATTGCTAGCATTTTCTTTAACATTATTGATGAAATGATAATTTTAGCACTGATTTCTTTTTGTGTCTTCATTCAGCATATTTCATCCTTTTTAATATTTTATGGTCTATGTGATGACATTAATAGACATACCTATTTGCATGTGTTTTGGAAGTAAAATTTCATGGAACACTTTTAAATATTTTGTTATGTTTAGAAATATTCATTATTTCCTGTGTAGAATAATGTAAGTGAAACCAGCTGCTTAGATCTATTTGCCTTAGATGGATACCATTCAAATTATACTTGAAGGTTTAAATCCTAATCAAGAGTCCCAGACACAAGCATTGTCATAGAGGAGCCAAGGGGAAATAAAATGCATTTTAGAGGAAAAGTGTATTGGTTATTTGTTTCTACCCCTTTGTAAATCATAAAGTCAACTGATATTTCTCTTAGCCTAAGTTTTTCCTCTTTCTAATATGAAATTAATCATACTAACTTCTCATGGCTATTTTAATTATTAAAAGAGAAAAACTATAAAAATTGACTAGTAGTAGACCTATCACAAAACCAGTTTTCAGCAAATTAGCCTCCTTTCCCTCCTTTTGTTCCTCTTCCTTCCTATCTCTGTGCCAAGTAAGTACAAGGTATTTAATGGCAAGTTAATGAATACTTAACTTGGGGGTAAGATATTAACCTTATAGAGAGACTGTCCAAGGAGTTTTGTTTTAGACAGTCTGTCAAGGCAGAGTTGTAGTATAGGCACATCAATATATATTTTCTATATAGATACACTTTATGAGTATACAAAAGAGAAAACACTTTTAGTGCGAGGGCTATAGTAGATTGATCCATATGAAATTGTTAGCTTTGTATAACAAAAACAATAAAGTATTTATAGTCTTATATATTCAAACTAATACACAATATATCTCCTGGCTAGAATATTGATGACATAAAGACAAATATTAGGTTGTTTTCCATTAGGAAGTTTTGTGTCGTGAACAGTTCATTTTGATTCAGTTAACTCTAGCATGAGCCTCTTGTTTTCCCTCTCTTTTGTTCCTTAGAGGGAGGAATAAAATTAAAAACTTAGAACTTTTATAGATTGAGACCCTATCATATTTTATACACTCTTGTAGCTTTACCAGTCAAAGACTTGTCGTAGCTAATTTCCACACTTACTCTTGCAGCAACTGTATTATGTATTACTGTCTTTAATTTATAAACTCTCAAGAGACTAAGCAATTATTCTAAGAAAAACATACCCAGTAATGACAGAACCAGAACCTGAATCCAAGTTTTTTTAACTTCATGTTTTGGCCACCTGCCTTCTGTGTTCTTCCTCCAAGGAACTGAAATCCTCTCAAATTAAAACCTACTTTTCTGATTAGTATATTTCCCCTTAAGATTGATTTGAGGTGTTGGAATCTCCTCCTTTTAGCCCCATATTTTTTTTTTCTAGTGTATTTGAAACAATAAGAAAAGTTCATAGTTGCCTAAAAAAAAAAAAAACATTTAATATATAAATAATACCAAATGTTTCCCCTCTTAGTCACTTTAAGAATGATTTATTTTCTCTCATATAAAGGTCCAGGATGCACTTTTATCAAAGGGAAATCCTTAAGATAGCTGAAAAGAATAGTATGTACTAATTTACAGTTTTTTGTTCTACAAAAAAGCAAAGGCGGTGCAATGAGGACAGGGATAGTGATTGTTTAAACAGGCAAAGTGTTTGCTTCTTGTGCTTTCACCACTGCACAAATATCACATGCAGTTGTTATATAGTGTATGTTTTTTTCTTTCTCAAGAAATATACCCTTTTTAGAGTTCATATTACAGAAGAAGATTTTAGTAATAAAGTTATATTAAATAAAATTATTTTATGATTAAAGCTAGCCTTTTTATTGTAAAATGTAGCTTCCTTCATAGATCAAAATGTAAGCTATATTGTGTCAGAAGTACCACATTTGCATTATTCTGTAGGCTTTGATACTCTGTTGTTGAAACTCTGGCCTACGCATTTCTCCCAACACTATTTCTCATGATTACACTTAAGGTTTCACTCATTCTTGGCTTATACTGTTCCTCATAGGTAAGGTAGGTAACATGTCTTTCTTCCTTTTTCTCTATCTCTCCAAATGCTACGTTCTTTCAGGAGTCTGTTTAATCACACTTGCTGGATGATTTTCTCTATCAAAAGATTTGTTTGGAGGATTTTAATTTAGATAGAAATGCAAATTACTTAGCAAGGAATGGCATTGATCTATAAATTACAAATTTATAGATCTTACAAATTTACCAATTTATAGTACTATTAGACTGGAGTAGATTTACCTTGTTTTTAAAGATGTATATGAACAATGTATGTAATCTACATAAGATTTAGGTACATCTGTTTCAAAGCACTAGACATGACTGGTCTCTGAAGATGCATCTCAGATTTTACATTCTAGCATTTTTTAAATAATACATATTTATATGCCTTTCAGTGTTTGGCAAGTTTTGTGGAGAAAATTATGACAGATGTTTATAATTTAAATATATTTGGTGAGCACTTATCAAAATCAAGCAAAAAATAGCCATTGAATGGGTCACCCTGTCTCCTCACTTTGCGTTTATACTTCTATACAATTTTCTATAAATACATTCATATACACAGTATATAAGAATACCATCATTTGTAATAGCAAAAGATTGGAAATTAAAACTTAAATGTCTATTAGTAATGGATCGCTTTATAAATTGTGCATGGATAGAATGGAACACTATGTAGCCATTAAAAAGAGCAAGGCAGATTTGTATGTATTAATATGGAATTGCTAGGACACATTAAGTGAAAAATGCATAGAACAGTATAGTATACAAAACTTAGCTATCATTTGTAAAACACACAAAGTATACCTTCTGGAAGATTTTGGTTTAGACAACTACACAAATTTCTTAGCAAAGGGCAGCATTGACATATATAGATTGGATTGGACGCACAGTTGTTTGTAGGTGGATGGAAATGTATCATAAAAACTGGTACTAGCCCTAAAGTGGCTTGGAGTAGGAGAGGCTGGCTTTCATCTTTATATTTTTTCATACTGTATGAAATCTGAACTTTACCTTTCATCTGTATCCCTGGGTACTTTAAAAATTTTTAATTTGTAGTTAAAAAGTAAGATTTTTATGGCTTTTAATAGTTCCAAAGGGTATAAATATGGAGGTAGTTTGCCCTGAAACACAATTAAATGAGGTAAATAGTGTATATTTAAACCAGTTTTTTCTCTTATGTTGGGGATGAGAAAAATCTTAAAACTTCATAACAGAAGAACTTTAGAACTTCATACCAGAAAAACATTAGACCTTTAGAAAATTTTAGAACTTCAGTCATCTTTTGTGGAACCACTATTCTATAACCCTCAAAGGATATATATGCCCCTAGAAACTTCCCTCTTTATTTTAACCCTTTTCTTTGTTTCCTTTTTCTTATCCCAGTATTTTTTCCACTTTACACTTCCTACAAATTGACTGTTTGAATTCAGTGTATTAGTTTGGCAAACAGTCCGTTTTGAGAGACTATTTAACCCTATTGATTTGGAGTAATCAACTTTTCTTCATTTTATTTTACTGTTGATTGAATCATTTCAGTCTTTTTGGAAACTTTCAATACTTTTTGTTAATTTTTTTAGATGCATAATAAATAATCTTCAACTTTAGTACATTTCTTACCATTAATCCAGAATGCTAAGCTATTGATTGATGACAGTTTTGAAATATTCTAACAAAGTCAAAACAGTTGTTTATTGGAAAATTGTTTATTAGATATGTAAAAATATCATCTTGCAATGTGTAAACTAAAAAAATTACAAATGTTTATTTGTAATTTCATGCATAGTGATGAAATTGGATTCATCCTGTAAGTTAAACTAAATTATAATTATGTTCTACTTTATCACCAAATTATTTAATTGGCTAAGAAGTTGAAAGGTAGGTAATCTACTACTTCTACAGTTATTTGATAAGCTTTAATTGAGAATTAATTTGAAGAATTAGACAAAATACATATTAGGAAATGTATAGCCAATACACATATGTAAACACTCAGTATCCTCCAACGTCAAATAAGTATATCCATTTAGAATCCATTGATGTTTTAAGAAAATAAGCAAGTTAATGAAATTTCTTCAGGATTTTTTAGTGCTGTCCTACTATATAATTAAAAGGTATAATACTTTTATACCCGTTTATGTTTTTCTGACTTTCAGGTGTAGCAAGTAATACTATCCAACCTGCTCCACAGACTCTACCTGCCATTGATCCAGCACTTTTCAATACTATTTCCCAGGGTAAGTCAGCTAACTATTTTGTGAGACACATTTATCTTCTGTTTTGGTTTGCTGTTTTGTAGTTTTAACTTGACAGTACCATATATTTAAATGTTCTTACTTAAATTTGAATTTCTAGGTAATTTGAAACAAATTTCTTTGAATGACTGTGTTCACTAGATACTCAAATGAACCAGGATTGTTTGAAGTTAAAAATACCAACATTCAAAGGTGTCCCCTTAGCTCTTTTTTTCATACACTATTGGATATAGAACAAACATGTAACCAAGGTTGTGATGGAAGCCTATGCTAGATTATTTTAATTTAGTTCAAGATTTCTGTGAATTGTGATTGTGACTTTTCTTATCTACACTAAGTTATTAAATTATCTAAAAAAGAAAGGAACTAACTATTATTGAAAATAAAAATGTCTGAGGTTACTTTGGTTGTTTGGTTTATAGGCTAAGTGATTGGTTTAGGCATAATCTTTGCTACTTTTCTGACTTCTCTTTGTTTTTTAGCCCAAATCGGGCATTGTGTTTATTTTGGTCTTTATCATTCAGACTTTCGTTTTCTTCATATGTCAAATGAGATTTATTTCTTTTATATTTAAAGTGAAGACCTTGATTATTTTTAACAGCTGCTACTGAGTTTCCTCTGATAATGTCTGCAGGTGTATTTTTCAACTTGAATTTTCTGTTCTCCCTGTATGAGTAGGAACTGGCTAGTAAGCCTACCTGCCTCTCAGCCATGGAATGAGGAGACCCTTTTGGGAATGAGGTGGATATCATACCTACCTTAACAGTCCTAGCACTGCCTGAGCAGTTTGTTCTACGGTTTTGGGGAGATGTTCTTTAAATCTCTTGTCAGTTTTCCCTTTTCAGATTTTTTTTTTCTCCTTTTCAATTTTGTGGATTTATTTCCTTTTGCATTACTTTATCATTTCAACATGGTTCCAGGAGCAAGACTAGTTAATTATATATGCTTAGTCTACCACCTAGAACCAGTACCCTAGAATTCTTTACCCATCTAAACTGTCAGGCGGGTGTTAGGGCAAAATAAATATTTTTAAATATGTAAGAACTCTCACATTTTGCCTAGCACATTCCTTTTTTAAGGAACTTACCTCAGGATGTACTCCATCAAGATAAGGATGGCAGTCAAGAAAAAGCAATATGAAATACAAGAAATGATGAAATATATTTCTTTATATAGTCTAACGAAGAATTCTATGATAGCTTTCCCATGTGCCTGGAAAGCAATTGCTCCAAAATTAGAATAAGAAATCTGAGAACTCCCTCCTTTAAGAAACATACATGGATTTCATAGTATATAGAATAGAAGCTGTAGAATATGAAAAACCATAGATAAGAAGCTATAGAACCTGCCAGTGAGAAAAAAAAAAAAAAAAAAAAAAAAAAAAAAAAAAAAAAAAAACAGTAAAAAAAAAAAAAAAAAAAAAGCTAAACTAAAACGTCTAAGAAACATTTGCAGTTATATAAGAAATCTCAATTTGGAAGCAAACAAAAATATGCCATGATTTTGAACAGTCATAGAATTATGGAATATAAGAATAAAGGATTTCATTTGACTTAGACACAAAGATTATTTTCCTTCAAATGACAAAACGTAGAGTACATCACTCAGGATGAAATATAAATATCAACACTGACATTTTAACATCATACTGGAAGTCCTAACTAGTGCAGTAAGAAAAAAAGAAATCAAAGCTATACAGATAGGAAAGAAAAAATAATACTATCTTTGTTCATAGATGACATGATTGTCTATGTAGAAAATCTGGAGGAATCAATTTAAAAAATACACTTAGGACTGATAAGCAGTTATAGCTGGATTGCAGTATACATAATTAATATGCAAAAATTAGTTGCTTTCCACAAAGCAGCACGTAACAAGTGGGATTTGAAATTAAAACATGTTGCCGTTGTGTTTGTGTTTACATAAATACAATAATAGAAAACAAAATACCATTTACATTAGCACCCCACCAAAAATATTCAGGTATACAGTAAATGTAACAAAATACATTACAAGATCTATATGAAGAAAACAATAAAATGCTGATGAAAGAAATCAAAGAACTACATAAATGGAGATTTCATGATCATGCATAAGAAAATTCTGTATTCTCAAGATATTAGTTCTTCCCAACTTGATCTGTGGATTACGGGCAGTCAACATCAAAATCCCAGCAAGTTATTTGTTGCAATCGAGTGAGCGTGAAATCACCACTGAGACAAAGACTAGGCCAAATTACATTGTCTATTGCCAGTGGCTACGGAGGACTTGCGTCTCTCTAACCTGTGGCCCGTGGCAACGTGTTCACCTGGCAGTAGGAAGCTGAAGAAGGAAGTGCCACACACTTTTAAACCATAAAATCTTACTAAAATTCACTATCACAAGAACAGCAAGAGGGGCATCCACCCCCATGATCCACTCACCTGCTACCAGGCCTCTCCTCCTGTTCGATAGGAGATTTGGGTGGGGACACAAATCCAAACCATATCACACTATAATAGATATATGTCATTATAAATTTGTCCCAACTCATAGAAAACACAACATCAAGAGTAAACCCCAATGTAGACTCTCCGTAATAATGATGGATCAATGCATGTTCATCGATTGTGACAAATATACTGCTCAGATGGGGGAGATTAATAACTGAGGAAGTTATGCATGGTGGGGAAGGGGAGATGAGAATCTTAACTTCCTTCTTTGTTGTGAACTTAAAACTGCTCTGAAAAATTCTTTTTAAAAAATACTGCATTTATATTCACTGTCACTACCATTACCATCACTTCTGGTACTTCTTACATCCCTTTCCTGCTATATATTTCTCCTTAGTGCTTAGTATTTATCACCTTTTAATGCATATATTGTATGTGTGAAATTAATGTATATTAAATATATTGTAATGAATTTGTGGCTAACTCTGGAGAGTGAATTGGATAGGTAAGTATTTGAAGCACACTGTTTACTTTTTTACTTTTACATTTCTGAATAGCGTTAAGAGTGTGGATAACAACTTACCTCATAAAGTTTTTTTAGTATTAAGTGATATAATATCATAGTAGTGTTTAGCTCAGTACTTGACATAATGAAATTCTGCCTGTAATTATTACTACTGCTGTTGGAATTGTTAAGTGACATGTCTCAACAATGCCTGTATGTATGACAGTTCTGTCCTGTGCATTGCATCTAAGTCAAAGGATGAGAGAGTAACCAGAATGAGATTATCCAAGGCCCTTGACATAAGAATTTCTAGAACTATCTAGTTAAATTGGAAAGAGCCTCTAAAGACCCATTTTGAAAATATTTACAATTAAGTGTTCCATCCTCCGTTATGACATTAGATATATCAACGTTGGAAATGGATACTTATGTCAGCTGGGCATGCAGTGATATCTCTTTACACTAAGTAATGTTATCTTTGATCCAGTGCTGACCTAGGCTCTCTTTGCCACTGTAGTAGAGGATTTAACTGATAGTTTTAGCTCTGTTCTGCCTGATCTTATCCTGACCTCTGAAGAGGAGATGGTCATATATAGATGGTCTTGTCTGCAACCCATCTGAGACTTAAACAAGCAAAGATTTCAGAAGAGAGATATATTAGTAAACAACCCCTCCAATGTTTGAAACACCTTTTAGGCCCACATTACACACTTTCTGGTTCTGATTATGGCCTCTAATAAATTTTAGTGATAGAAAAAGCAGCTCTTATTTTGGTGCATTAAGTTTAAATTTGCTATTTTGAGTACAAAATCAGATAAATTGAAATTTAACACTTGTTCTCTTCCTGAAATGTGTTTACCCTTGTATCTTTTTCATTTTCTCTGTTGAGTTATTAAATGCTAATTTAAAAGAATCCTAATTGACATTTTATTTTTACTTAGTTTAAAGTTTTAATTCACATTTTATTGATGATTATAGACTACTATATTTTTTAAATGAAGGAGAGCTTTATGTGATACAAAATAGCAAGTAACTTGGTTTGTTTGCTTATATTTTTCATTGTTGAAAATAAATCTAATATCTCTGTGTCTATAAATTACATTTTGCATATAAATCTATACATTGGTTGTTATTTCATTATTGTATTTTATATATGAATTATACAATTGGTTATGTATGTCTGTAAGCTTTATATATTTTATATCTAATATTTTTCTGTTAATATATTTTCATTCACATTTTATAAATATTGAAATTATTTTATGAAAAAATATATTTGTGTTTTAAAATAATCTTTAGCGGATAAGTTTAGTTTATAAAACAAAAATAATAGTTCTTGCAGTTATACACATTTTACTGATATGTCAACCAGTGCTAAAGCTAATGCTGTAAAAATAAGATGAATCTGACCATTACAGCCTGCTTTCAGCACATCCAGTAAATTCTGGATGGATGCCCTGTGTATTTAAAACCGTGCCCTGAGATAGGAGAGACTTAAAGCACAAAGTGAGTAGCGTTAAGGTAAACTCAGTTTTCAAAGATGTTTCCTTCATCTAGACAGCATATATAGCCTAAATATAATTTGAAAAAGCATTAAAGAATCTGGTAGGTATTTTTTAAGATCAAAAATATGAACTGAAGCATAACTGACTAAATTGTCAACAAAACTGGTAGTTGATGTTTAGGTTTAATGGGTAACAAATGCCAAGTCAGTAACTTCTGTTAAAATTGGAATCTGTAATCCCTGATTCACAACAAGGCCAAGTTTTATATAATCTTAAATACTACTAGTTGAACAAATATTTGAAGACTTACTGTAGTGCCCTACACTAGTTACTGTGTGTAAGTATATGTGCATTTTAAAATCTGTAATTTAATTAATGTTTTATTCTATATGAACTTAGTTTTAAAATGTGGGAAATAAAATGCAGCTTTTAATATTCATGCAGTGAAGTTATTAAGTACCTATAGGTGCCTGGCACTGAGCTAAAAACTCTAGCATATATTGTTTTAGTACTCTTTTTGAAAGTTTTAGAAAATAATAATTGGGATCAGAATATTATATTAGCTGGCCTGGAGTTGCTACTTACTTAGAAATCTTTGCCTAGGTAATGTCAGTTTTTAAATTTTATGTTGTGTGTGTGTTCCTGTATTTCCAAGTACACGACTTTCCCAAATACATGAAAATTTCCAGAGAAAATGGTGGTTATTTCAAAAGACAAGATACAATATCCATTTTTAATTTTGTCTTTAGAAATATGTATTCAAATAAATTTGTCTTAGATTAAATGAAATGTTTTTAATGTGTTTTTTTAACTGAAATCGTTTATTTGGGCTCTACATATTAATCATCTGTATAACTAGAAAACTTAGAACAAATTTTGGAGAAATAATTTGTAATGGTTGTTTACATATTTCATTGTATATTTCAATGATATAAAATTTAAGAAACCTTAGGAACACCTTAAGAAATTTGTACATGGATGGCATAAAAATGTAAAATATTTTCATGCTTAAAACAAGCTAAGCAACCTGGTTTTCTTTACGTAAAGTTTGTTATTCACCTTTTTTTATTGAAGGTTACATTTATATTCCAGCTCAGTTGAGGGTTGAATTGGTTTAGTATGTCTGTATTGTTCCATGAAGAGAGGCTAAGTGATTCTAGCATAGACACCGAAGCTACTATCCTTGTTTGTCCTTATTGCTTCTGAAAGGAAAATCTTACTCATCTATGTTATTATGTATTGCTATGTCTATGGTTTATATTAGTAATAAAAAGACAATTGAAAAGAATGAAGAAAATTTATCAAAGTTCATATGGGATTGACAAAACCTATTGTGTTTTTACATAGCCTTAAATACATTTTTTAATCTTAAACATAAGCATTTGCCCAACCTTACAGAACACTTTTTGTATTCCTATAAATATCTTAATTATTCTTTTTTTTCTAGGGGATATTCGTTTAACCCCAGAGGACTTTGCTAGAGCTCAGAAGTACTGCAAATATGCTGGCAGTGCTTTGCAGTATGAAGATGTAAGCACTGCTGTACAGAATCTACAAAAGGCTCTCAAATTACTGACAACAGGCAGAGAATGAAGCCTTTGTATGACAAACCCATGTATTTTTGGCATGAGGAACTAACAGTCCATTACTCTGTCTTCAGCCTATCAGGATCAGTTTTAAGGAAGACTTCAGTTTCATTGAATATGACAATGAAATCTGTGTGTATCAGATTTTTATTGAAGCATTCATCAGCAGCTTCAACTAGTTTTCATTGTCCATTTAGTAGATTCAGTCATCTCTGAGCATATAGGGCTGATGTTAGCAAGACCCTAAAAATGCCCATTGAACCCTGCTTCAAAAAATGAAAACACACCTCTGTAAAATGTATACTAGGAATAAGCTTTATATTTACATACATTAGGGGAACTTTTTAAAATCTGTAATGTTTGGACAAAGAAACAATATTACTTTGCTATAAAATAATAAATTTAACTTTTAATAAAGAGTGCCAGAATATTCTAAATTCGAGATTGTTTTTGTTTTCCTCAAGTCATAAAACAAATATAAACATTCTGAACTATTGGATGAATCTGAAAAGACATTAAGTTCAAATTTCGATTTATACTCATGTTAAATATAGCCACATTAAAAGTTTAAGATTTCATGGGAGAAAATATAGTAAGGCGAAAAGATAGGATCACTTTTAGACTTAATAATGTTGGTTTTCCAACTGCTTTCCCTTATCTGTTAAAGCATAAAATGAATTGATATTTGCTTCATAGGCAGTTTGACTGCATGTATTAGAGAATGAAAAGAAGATATTTGTAGTAATGCCTGGAAACTTGGTGCTTTAAATTAAGGTATTCCTCTGCTGCTGTAGAATGGATTCTACACAGTGGATAGCTGTGGATGACTCTGAATATTATGTTTAGATTCCCAGTTGTTAAGTTTATAAGTTTTGTGGGGAATTACGAACTTCTGTATCATCTGCATTTATGCTGTGTAAAAAATAAATACAAGGATTCTTTCAGCTAATTCAGCTTATTACAAAGACAAATGTCTGGTTTTTTTTTTTTTTTTTTTTTTTGCCTGCTAGAATTGTCTTTTTTAAAAGTCATTTTTATTTATAGGACCTATGAGTGTTTCTATAGGAAGAAGCAATCTTTTTTTTAAAAGATAAATTTGACAAAGTTACCTGAAATTTTTCTGGTCCATTTTATTCATGCTACTAAGATGGGAATCTTTAAACACAAGGGTCAGCAAGCTTTGGCCCATGGACTGGCCATCTGTTGTGTAAATAAAGTTTTTCAAAACAAGACTATACCCATTCATTTATGTTTTGTCTGTGGTTGTTTTCCATAACTGCAGATATATGGCTTACAAGTCTAAAACATTTACTATTTGGCTCTCTACGAAAACATTAGACACCTAGCCTAACGGCCTGTTTGGGGGAAAAAAAATGAATCACTAACTCGTATTCATTTATATCCGTTGTTTTCTGCATAAATGTAATGCTATTGTACAGGGTTTGATAGAATATTCGGACTGACTAAACTATTCCGAATTACACACACACACACAAAAATGCCTCCTAAAAATCATTTTCTCATCCTTTACAAGATGTATGAACATTTGTATGGTTCCACATTTGCATCTAGAATCCAGTGCTCTTTAGAATCTTATTATAATAGAAAGATGGCCAGATGACCTTTAGTGTTATAAGAGTTTCAGGAAATTTTAATTCAAACCTTGATATGTCTGGACACTAAAAAGTAAACCCATCACCTCCTGTTCCATACCCTACCTTTTTGTTCCCAATTGGGAGAGCACATGGAGGGAAGGAGACAGTATAAAAGTCATGGAGTCCATGGATAGTGGGCTGCATGGTGTGACCAAGCCCTTCTCTGTAAAATGGAAATGACACCACTAGTCATCTCAATAGTTTTGAGAATTCAAAGAGATACAGTACATGAAGTGCTTAGCACATGGTAGCTTTCATAAATATTTAGTGTCAATACTAATGCTATAATGTAAATTGTTAATAATTTATTTCTAGAATACCGATATTCCAGTTGTCTGTGTGGCCCAATGCTTAAAAATGCCTTCTTGCATGAGGGGGTTGAACTATACAATGTTTGTTAACTTTGTATTTGTATTTTTTCTTATAAAATCTTACAATAAAATTACGAGATGTGTTCTGATGTAACAGTATGATAAGCAATTTTCATTTATTTCTTCTATATGTATTTGCTGAATGGCTACTATGTGCCTCATATTGTTCTTTGCAAGTAGAAACGACAGAAAATAAAAGTGCCTGCTTCATAGAGTTTACATTCTAATAGGGAGCGAATAGACAATAAAATATACATTATATTTAATCAGTGGCTCTCAAATTGTGATTAGAAATGCAAATCTTGTGCTCCAGCTATCCTACCCAATCAGAAACTCTAGGAATGGGTGCCAGCCTGAGTGTTAAGAGACGCTTAAGGTGGTTCCTAAAGTTTGGGTGGTTTAGCTCTACCCAAGTCAGAAATATTGCAAGTCTGAGAGAAGAGATTCTTCCGAAACTGTGGTTCTCAAAGGTGTGGTCTCTGGACCACCAGCATCAGCATCACCTGCAAACTTGCTAGGAAATTCTGGTGACCACAACTGCGAACTTCTGTATTAAATAGTGGTAAGTGCTATGGAGGAAACACTGAGGACAGGACAGGAGATGCTTAGGTGTGTAAGACATACACATGTTTAAATAGGATAGCTGAGATAGACCTCCCTGATGTAACATTTGAGCAAATGAGGAAAAGCGTAACTAGTCACACAGTTACCTAAATGGAGGAAGAACATTCCCAACAGAGGTAGACAGAAATCAGGTCAGAGGGTGTACGTGGGAGAAAGACTGGTGAGGGAGCTAAATAGGATCATACTTCACTGGGAGTTATGGGAAGGTTTTGAGCAGAAGCATAGCCTGATGTTACTTAACTTTTGAAAGAATCATATTGGCTCCTATGTTGAAAATAGACCATAGGGAGGGTGATAGGTAAGGGAGGAAGCTGGGAGACAAGTTAAAAGAGTATTAACAATAGTCTGGGTACAGTGGTTCACGCCTTAATCCCAGCGTTTTGGGAGCCGAGGCAGGCGGATCATCTGAGGTCAGGAGTTTTGAGACCAGCCTGGCAAACATGGGGAAACTCCATTTCTACTGTGTGTGTGTAAATGTGTGTATATACATATATATGTATATGTAATATGTGTATAACGTTATATGTTAATACATATATGTATAACATATATGTGTATATACACTTTTTTTTTTTTTTTTTTTTTTTTTTTTTTTTTTTTTTTTGAGAAGAAGTCTCACTGTGTCGCCTAGGCTGGAGTGCAGTGGTGCAATCTCGACTCACTGCAACCTCCACCTCCTGGGTTCAGGCGATTCTCCTGCCTCAGCCTCCTGAGTAGCTGGGATTACAGGCAGGTATTAGGATTACAGATGAGATTACAGGGCACCCACCTGTAATCCCAGCTGTTCAGGAGGTTGAGGCAGCAGAATCGCCTGAACCCAGGAGGTGGAGGTTGCAGTGAGTTGAGATTGCACCACTGCACTCCGGCCTAGGTGACACAGTGAGACTTCGTCTCAAAAAATAAAGTATTACTATAATCAAGGTGAGACATTATGATGGCTTAGTCCAGGAGTAGCCTTAGATGTAAAAATGGGATTGGTTTCTGGTGATTTTTTAAAGTAGAGCTACAGGATTTCTGTAAACTGGATATGAAGTATGAACATAAGGAGTAAAAGTTGACTCCATATTTTTCACCTGATGCCTGGAAGGAATGAGTAATCACTTAGTGCAGTGGAGAAAGTTGCCGAATTCCTCTCACACTTAGATTGAAATGTAATGTTTCCAAGTTTTTGTGACCATCCCAAGTGAAACTGGTAACAGTGTTTTGTCAATGTGGGAGAGGGACAAGAAAAAATAAAGTTTTGTTGACAATGATTGCCACAGATATCTCACCAAATCGCTGCTGAACTGGAGCTGCAAGCCAAGAATAGTTCTCACAGTTAACATGGCCAAGGCAGTTTACTGACTTCAGGACTACACCAAGAAAAAGACTCCAGTTATGGGTCTTGAAAATTAATATCCTCAGATGTTTGTAGAATCTATGTATGACTTGTAATTGTAGAAATCTGAGATTTCTATGTAGGCACTAAAAGATCATGTGCTGTCTTTTCTAAAGAAACACTCTAATAACAGCACTGGACAAATATTTTCAACTCTAAAAGAACAATAGCTAATGGAGTTGGGTTTTGGTTATCTGCACTGCTTCCTCTGTTCACCCATTCCTTTTTATTTTATTTTTAACTTGACTCATTTTGGAGCATTTGGATCAGATCTTCTGGTTTGGCCTGTAAACAAAGCTCCATCAGTAGAAAAGTTAAGACATCCTTTATATGAGAAGTGTACTTCCCTGGTTGGTTGTAATCTTTGAAGTCTGTGTGGAATTCTAGGACTGCAAGCTTGTTCATTGGTGTATACTTAAGTAGGACAAATTCTAAGTAAGGAACACTTCAATAATAATAGTAATAGCTAACATTTCAGTGCTTTCTAAATGCCAGATACTATTCTAAGTATTTTGCCTATATTAATTCATTTAATCCTGCCAGATTGCCTGAGAGGTAGGTTTTACCCCTGTTTTAAGATGAGGAAAGTGAGCCACAGTGTAACAAATTTGCCTAGGGTAACACCGCTAATATTTATTTCTAAGCTCGGACTGTCTGATTCAGATCATAAGTATCATCCATGTAGGTAAGTCACCTGTTACATTATAAATACAATAAGATGCTATGAGTTCCACATTATCAAGGTCATTGGACAGTTCCTTTTATTAGTGAAAGGTGTTAGCAGCTAATTTTTTCTATTATCTGGGCTGTATGTTCCAATTGACTATGAGTGCTAAGCAGTGAACACAGGGCATGAACTTGAAAATCTGATTGCACCTTCAATATCTGGTATACACACTGGTCTATGACCTGAAATTGTACACCAATCCAAGGGGATACTAAGCAGAGTTTGTGTAATGCTACATAGGTCATTTTGGAGGTGTTCCACATCATTAGGGAGTCTGGATTTCCCAAATGCGCCTATTTGATCCTTTTTATTTTAAATAACATCACTGCCTTTCCTAACTAAAAATTCTTCATCTTCAGGAAATAAGATTGTGATATGAGCTTCAAATATAAAATTAGCAATAATGTTTATTATCAGATATTTCCTCAATTAAATTTCTCCCTGAAAATCTTAGGCAAAAGCCCCTCTCTCTTAGTTCATGTATCAAATTTGGAGGGAAAGACATAATTGCATAGCAGTATTCCATGAATATAACTTAATGGAGAACTGGCTTCAGAGTTAGGCAATATTGGGAAATCTTGTCAAATGTTAAGTCATATGTTCAAAAATATTAATATTTATTGAGCATCTACCATCAAATAATATGATAACGCCATACTGGAGATTATGTACAAGATACAATAATTCTTCCTGAAGAAAGTCAGGAAAAGCTTCACAGATAAGGTTGAGCTGAAGATTTGGCAGGCAGGGAAGCAAGGAGAAGTAAGCAGAGAGAAAAAAACATCACATCATGGAGGAAAAAATGTGGGCAATTCAGGGAACTTGAGCAATTTAGTTTTGCTACGCATATGATCTATGGGGGCCAGGATTGTAAATGTGATATGGCTGGGTGGGGAAGTGTTATGACTAAATCATACCCCTTCAAAATTCATATTTTGAAGCACTGATCTCCAGTGTGACTGTGTTCAGAGATAAGTCCTGTAGAAAGGCAATTAAGGTTACATGAGATCATAAAAGTGAGGCCCTAATACTGTAGGTCTGCTGTCCTTACAAGAAGAGGAAGAGCCACTGGAGCTTGTATTCTGCACATATACAGAGAAGAGGCCACGTGAGGACACAGAAAGGTTTGAATATGTTCTTAACCCTATCAGCTGCCTGCCTTAATTCATCCCATGGAATTGTTTTGTCTTTTCAACCCCTCAGCTACATTATTTGTATTGTGAAATAGGGGATATTCAGAGTCCCCTGAGAAGGAAGAAGGACATTGATTGCCTATTGTGCCATGCTTATACACTTTCTGTGTATAACGCTTTCTGTATAAAACCAGTAATGCCCCAGCAACAACAGTAAATTGGCAAAATCACTATTTACCACGTCACTTTATATATCACATAAGTTAAACTTTATTTATGTGCCTCAGTTGCTAAGTTCCTTGATATTTTCTACATTTGTGAATTCCTGGTAATTCACATGAAGCCTGATGTATTATAAGTATCCTGAAATGGTGAAATAAATAAGTAAATGGGCAAAAAATATATACTAAAATGATCAAATAAAAGTTGTGTTGAGAAACCTCTGTTCTATCATAGTGTGATTTAAGCTTGTAATGATAATTGCATCAAAAAGTTCTGAAATCACTTGCTAATCTTATTAAAAACAAACAAAAAACAATCCGTGCCACCCAGCAAGTCTTGATTCTTAATTCAAATGCATGGTTCTTTATCTTTTGAAATCATGAAGCATGAAGTCAGGTGTGCTCAGGACATTCTTAGAATATACACTAATAACATCCTAGTCACAGACATACATGATATTTGTTAGCAGCTTATATGTTTTTGGCCTGTCTATACTCTGGCAGAGATTAATATATTCAAGATTACTGGAGTGAAGAAGTAAAACTGTGTATCTTAAAAACAGGGAAAAAGTATTTAGACCACATAGAAAATTGAAAATGTTCATGGTGTCTGAGAAATTGTAACTGGAAGATTATTTCTACAGATAAAGAGACAAGTGGAAGTTTAAAATTAAATCCACCATTGAGATGTGAACATTTTGGGAAAGTCAGAACTCAATTTAATTTTTTTCATCAATATTTAATCTTTTCTACTGCCTAGTGGTTCAAAGATAAGCAACTGAAAAAAAAAGTGTGCAGATGATAAAACCATAGGCACAGGAAGCTGTCATGCAGAGGGGTCTATTCTGAGTCAGGAAGCTGGTGTGCTGGTCCGCTCATTGTCGCAATCTGTTCTGTCTACCAGAAAATCGGCCCTTCTGAACCTCCTGTGAGCTTTCGTTTTCCCACATAAAACATAAGCAGGCAAAGCTAGATTTCTACCTTGTTTTGAAGATCTAAAATTCAAGTCTTTGAATAATACTTAGACTCTGATTAGGTCTATGGCCCTTGAAACCCCCTCATTTTAACTAAACATATTGTAACATGTTTTAAAACTTAAATTTTGACATTCATCCTACTCAGTGAGTACATATTAACTGAACGTCTTCTGTTAATATGCCAAGAATTCAGTAAATAAAATCCCCTGAACTTAGTGAAATGAAAGACCATAATAGCAAAATAATCGCTGTTTCTTTGGACAGAGAATTTTCTTCTGCCAGTGTGAAAATTGTCAATGAGCACAAATCTGAAGAAGATTTAAGAGCAAAGAGCATTACCAAGGATACAGAGAGTCATTTCATAATGATGAAGTGGCTCAGTTAATCAAGGGGATATAACAATCTTAAAATTTATGTGCCTACCCACCAAGGTTCAAAATACGTGAAACAAAAGCTAATACAACTGCAAAGAGAAAAATAGATTTTGACACCCTCTCAATAACTGATGGAGCCATTAGAAAATATGACCAGTACATTGGATCCAAAATAAATTGGCCCTTATGACCCCGAATGACACCATGTTTTTTTTTCTTCAGTAAACTCTTCCTGGGGGTGACTCCTATATAGAACGGTATGAAAAGAATTCACTGATGTTTTTCTCCTGAATGGAGATTTTATTTCTACATTGATGAAGAATGTAAACAGCATGCCTGCCCTTTTTGGTGCTGAATTTAAAAGGAAACACGAGATGTGTTTAGTTATTTACAAATGAGTATATATTCTTGTTGATGCTTTTCTCAATACTCTCTTGAGGTACTGTTTCTAAGTATCCCCCTACACGTATTCCCAAATATCTGCCAACCAAGCAGCTTAGAGTACTTTATTCCAAGTTTCTATAGCAAAAACTCTAAGATGAATTTATTATTTTTTGGTACCATTTATGAGAAAAATCTCAGCTTTGAAGGTAGAATGGCATTCAGAAATAGTATATTTGTATATATGTCTATGTATGATATATATCAGATATATACATATGTATCAGTAATCCCTCTGAAAATATTGTTTTAATTGTATGGAACAAAAAGCAAAGTAAATGATAGCATAACTTATTTGCTAATGTCATCTGCTAGTGACTTTTTTGTTCCTGTTATACTGATATATATATATATATATATCAGTGTGTGTATATATATATATATCAGTATATATATACGTATATATCAGTATATATATACATATACAGTGTATGTGTATATATATACTGATATATATATATCTGTGTGTACATATGTATATATATATCAGTGTGTATATATATATGTATATATATATATGTATCAGTATAACAGGAACAAATATATATATATCACCACAAAATGGACTGCAAAAGATTAAAGCATGTCTGATGAATGATCTTTGAGCTACTGCACAGACACAGTAGATATTCAATTAATATCAGTTCAACATACTTTGGCTAAATGCAAAACACTGAAGTTTTCATTGGAGGTCTCTGCTGCTCAGGAGCTTAACACCTATTTAGGGACTCATGTGCACAAACATAATTGAAGGCATAAAGTGCCAAAAAGAAGACACTAATGCTTTGCTATCGAAACTTAAATTTTTTTTTCCAAACTGTGGTAACTGTGGCGTTACATTTCACTGGGATGACAGCATTTGAGTTGCACCTTACTCAATGAGGAGAATTTCAATAGGGAAAGTGAGATGGGTAATTAAGGTAAAAGGAGGTATAAGAGGAAATTATGATTGTAGGAAAGCAAGTAACTTGTGTTAATAGCAGCAAAATACCTATGTTAGTCCTAAGGAGAGGCTGTTTCGTTTATATATTGATTCAACATATCAATGAATATATTTTTGAAACAAATTACTCCTTGTTTGCACATTTTATTAATTTGACTGTTAAAGCTCAGCCTACAACCTTGTCCATTCAGGTTACCATAAAACACCTCAGACTGGGTAATTTATAAACAATAGAAATGTACTGCTCACAGTTCTGGGGCTGGGAAGTCCAAAATCAAGGCACCAGCAGATTCAGTATCTGGTGAGGGCTCTTTGCTTTATAGATGTTGCCTTCTCGCTGTGTCCTCATATGGCAAAAGAGAAAAAAGCTCACTCTCACCTCTTTTATAAAGGCACTAATGCCATTCATGAAGGCTTTGCCCTCATGACTTAAGCACCTCCTAGAAGCCCCTATCTCTTTTTTCTTGTTCTTCAATTGTTAGTTTATGTTCAGTGGCACATGAGCAGGACGTTCAGATTCGTTACATAGGTAAACATGTGCCATGTAGTTTGTTGCACAGATCATCCCATCAACTAGGTATTAAGCCCAGCATCCGTTAGCTATTCTTCCTGGTGCTCTCTCTACCTCCAACCTTCTGCCATCAGCAGGCCCCAGTGTGTGTTGTCCCCTTACCCCAACATGTCTGTGTGCTGTCACCATATGATTTCCACTTATAAGTAAGAACATGTGGTGTTTGGTTTTCTGTTCCTGTATTAGTTGGCTCAGGATAATGGCTTTCAGCTCCATCCATGTCCCTGCAAAAGACATGATAGTGTTCCTTTTTATGGCTGCATAATATTCCATGGTGTATAGGTACTATGCTTTCTTTCTCCAGTCTACCACTGATGGGCATTTGAGTTGATTCCATGTCTTTGCTATTGTGAATGGTGCTGCAGTGAACATATACATGCATGTATCTTTATAATAGAATGATGTATATACCTCTGGATATATACCTAGTAATGCGATTCCTGGTTCAAACGGTATTTCTGGTTCTAGGTCTTTGAGGAATCGCCACACTGTCTTCTACAAAGGTTGAACTAATTTACACTCCCACCAACAGCTCCTTTTTCTCCACAACCTCATCAGAATCTGTTGTTTGTTGACTTTTTAATAATTGCCATTCTGACTGGCGTGAGATGGTATCTCATTGTGGCTTTGCTTTGCATTTCTCTAGTAATCAGTGGTGTTGAACTTGTTTTCAATATGTTTGTTGGCCGCATGTATGTCTTCTTTTAAGAAGTATCCTATTCATGTCCTTTGTCAACTTACAAATGAGATTGTCTGGTTTTTCTTATAAATCTGTTTAAGTTCCTTGTAAATTCCGAATGTCTACTTTTGTCAGACAGATGGATTACAAAAAGTTTCTCTGATTTTGTAGGTTATCTGTTCACTCTGATGATAGTTTCTTTTGCTGTGCAGAAGCTCCTTAATTTGATTAGATCTCATTTGCCAGTTTTTTCTTTTGTTGCAATTGTTTTTGGTGTTTTTATCATGAAATCTTCGCCACCTATTTTCTAAATGGTATTGCTTAGGTTTTCTTCTAGGGTTTTTATAGTTTTAGGGTTTACATTTAAGTGTTTAATCCATCTTGAGTTGATTTTTGTATATGGTGTAAGGAAGGGATCCAGTTTTAATTTTCTGCATATGACTAGCCAGCACTTCTAGCACCATTTAGTATATAGGGTGTCCTTTCCCCATTGCTTGTTTTTGTCAGCTTTATTAAGATCAGATGGTTGTAGGTGGGTGGTCTTATTTCTGAGTTATCTATCCCATTCCATTGGTCTATGTGTCTGTTCTTGTACCAGTTCCATGCTGTTTTAGTTACTGTAGCCTTGTAATATAGTTCGAAGTCATGTAGTATGAGGCCTCCAGCTTCGTTCTTTATGCTTAGGATTGTCTTGGCTATTCACGCTCTTTTTTGCTTCCATATGAATTTTAAAATAGTTTTTCTCTAATTCTGTGAAGAATGCCAATGGCAGCTTAATGGGAATAGCATTGAATCTGTAAATGACTTTGGGCAGTATGGCCATTTTCACCATATTGATTCTTCCTATGCATGAGCATAAAATGTTTCTCCATTTGTTTTTGTCCTCTCTGATTTCGTTGAGCAGTGGTTTGTAAGTTCACCCCTAAGAAGTCCTTCACTTCACTTGTTGGCTGTATTCCTAGGTATTTTATTCTTTTTACAGCAATGGTGAATGGGAGTTCATTCATGATTTGGTCTCTGCTTGCCTGTTGTTGGTGTATAAAAATGCTATTAATTTTTGCACATTGATTTTATATCCTGAGACTTTCCTGAAGTTGCTTATCAGCTTAAGAAGCTTTTGGGCTAAGACAATGGGATTTTCTAGATATAGGACCATGTCATCTGCAAACAAAGATAATTTGACTTCCTTACTTCCTATTTGAATATGCTTTATTTCTTTCTCTTGCCTAACTGCCCTAAGCAGAACTTTCAGTACTATGTTGAATAGGAATGGTGACAGAGGGCATCCTTGTCTTATGCCAGTTTTCAAGGGGAGTGCTTTCAGCTTTTTCCCGTTCAGTATGATATTGGCTATGGGTTTTTTTATACATGGTTTTTATTATTTGAGGTGTTTTCCTTCAATACCTACTTTTTTGAGAGTTCTTAACACGAGGAGATGCTGGATTTTATTGAAGGCCTTTCTGCATCTATCAAGATAATCATGTAGTTTTCATCTTCATTTCTGTTTATGTGTTGAATCACATTGATTTGTGTATGTCAAACCAATCTCGCATCCCAGAGAACCAACTTTGCATCCTCATCCCAGAGATGAAGCCAACTTGATTGTGGTTAATAAACTTTTAGATGTGCGGCTAGATGCAGTTTGCCAGTATTTGAATGAGGATTTTTGCACTGATTTTCATTAAAGATATTGTCCTGAAGTTTTCTTTTTTCGTCATATCTCTGCCAGGTTTTGGTATGAGGATGATGCAGGCATCATAGAATGGTTATGAAAAAGTCCCTCCTTTTCCAGTTTTTGCTCAGAGGATCACTGATGACTGTTGTTGCCATGGTCTGTTCAGTGAGTGTTAAGTCATGAAAATACTACAGTGCTTGTTAGAAAGTTGTTGAAAAGTTCACAGGATGCTTTCATTTAAAAAGTTTCCAAGGCCTCACCACTTAATCCTGTTTTCATCTAAATGTAAAACAGTTTAATTAGGGCTGGAGATGGAATATCACTCCAAATGAATCTTTGGACAAGAAGGAGCACATTTTATTAGAGGTGTGTTTATATAGTCACAATTTACTTTCTCAGTAAAGTCTTAGTGTTTAGGCATTTTAATTTTATACTACTTGGGGAATGTATTAGTCAGGGTTCTCTAGGGGAACAGAACTAATAGGATAGATAGATATAAAGGGGAGTTTTTTTGTTTTTGTTTTGTTTTTGTTTTTTTTTTTTTTTGAGACAGAGTTTTGCTCTTGTTACCCAGGCTGGAGTGCAATGGCGCGATCTCGGCTCACCACAACCTCCGCCTCCTGGGTTCAGGCAATTCTCCTGCCTCAGCCTTCTGAGTAGCTGGGATTACAGGCATGCGTCACCACGCCCAGCTAATTTTTTGTATTTTTAGTAGAGATGGGGTTTCACCATGTTGACCAGGATAGTCTCGATCTCTTGACCTCGTGATCCACCGGCCTCGGCCTCCCAAAGTGCACCGCGCCCAGCCCAAGGGGAGTTATTAAGTATTAACTTATATGATCACAAGTTCCCACAATAGGCTGTCTGCAAGCTTGAGGAACAAGGAGAGCCAGTCCAGGTCTCAAAACTGAAGAACTTGGAGTCTAATGTTCGAGGGCAGGAAGCGTCCAGCACACGAAAAAGATGTAGGCTGGGAGGCTAGGCCAGTCTCTCCTTTTCACGTTTTTTTTTGTTTGTTTGCTTTATACTCACTGAAAGCAGATTAGATGGTGCCCACCCAATTAAGGGTGGGTCTGCCTTTTCCAGCCCACTGACTCAAATGTTAATATCCTTTGGCTATGCACTCACAGACACCCCTGGGACCAAGACTTTGTATCCTTCAATCTGGTCAAGTTGACACTCACTATTAACCAACACAGGGAAGATGAATAATCCTGGAAACTTGAATTCAGTCCTAATGAAGTATGAAAAGCTTTAGTAATGTTGATGACAGTGATCTAAAGTCTTTGATTCGCAAACTCTTAAGGAAGTGACTTCAAAGATTATATTATCCAGTCCTTCCATTTAACAAAGGATGGACTTCAAATCCAGAAAAGATGCAGTCATTTACTCAGGATCACACGGCTGGTTAGTGAAAGAGAAAAGAGCAAAACACCTCTAACTCTTTTCTTGTATCACATTCTGAAGACTATTTCAAAATGACTCAGCTAACTAAGCACATGTGGAAATTTGACATTTTCCCCCAAATACCTGTGTAAGTCCAGTGGGGATCATTAATTGGCTATTCAATTCCTTCATAAATGTTCAGTCACTATTACTCTAGAATGCCCTCAAAACTCCACAAAAGAAAAAATACATAAATCACTTCTGCTTCCAGAGTTTCCAGTCTCCCTAGAGCAGTAAGAAACATACACATACCAAGATACCTAATGTCCCAAGATAAAATGTCAAATTGAGATCTTCTATAATAACATGTCAAATTGCATGATAAAATGTCAAATTGAGAGATAAAATAACAAGCGTTTAGGCTATCATTGTGCCCTTAAAAATGTCCAAGAAGGCTTTGTAGAATAGACAGAGCTTCAACATATTTGTATTTTCCTGGCATTATGGAAACCCTCACTCCTGTCATTCAAGATAATTTGCATGACTCGCAGAAAAGGGTCTGTACTCTTTTTGACACTCCCAGTGTTTTAATTCTTGATGTCTCCTTAGAATAAGAGGTTCTTGGAAAACAGTCTATGATCTTGGATAGGGGAAAAATCATACCTTTACTTTTTATATCTAGCTGAAACTTAGCATTTTCTACAAATATTAATATAAACAACAAACCACAGTAGTATTAGCAATTTCTGTGACCATCACAAATAGGAATTACAGACATTTTCATACTTCATTACAGTCATTGCAGAAAAATAATTTATGTACAACACTTTTGAACATATGGACATTGTTAGATCTGTTCTAGCTCTTGTTATTTTATGCGTTAACAAAGACAAGCATTTATTATTATGTCAAAAATTTGGTTTTTAATATATTGTTATTGCTAATTCCCACATAATTCTCTTATCTATAGTTCTACTAGGTAAAACAATGGCCACCAAAGAAGCCCACACTCTAATCCCCAGTACCTGTGAATATGATCTTACAAATGGCAAAAGGGACTGTACAAATATAATTAAGGTTAGGGAAACTGCTGGGGAGATTCCACCAGGTAGGGAGATTCCACCAGGTGGGGAGATTATCCTGAATCACAAAGATTGGCTCATCAAATGTGTTTATAGAAGCAAAGAACCTTTCCTAGTTGTGATCAAAGAGGGCGATGGAAGGGACTTGATCACCTTTGCAGTCTTTGAAGATGGAAAAAGGGGTTCCGTGAGCCAAGAAATGTGGGTGGCCTTGAGAAGCTGGGAAAGGCAAGGAAACACATCCTCTTTTAGATCTTCCACAAAGGAATGCAGCCTTGTCAACACTTTAATTTTAGCCCATTGAGACAGCTATCAGACTTCTGACCTCTAGAACTGTAAGATAAATTTGTATTCATTCCCCAAATTTGTGATAATTTGGTACAGCAGCAGTAGAAAATAACTACCCTTTATTTTATTTTACACGTTTCAAAATATTATTCTGAGAATCTTCACCAGACAAAACTTCTCAGGCACAAAAAATATATAGTTTTTAGAAAACCCTAAGTAGTGTGTGCAGCTGTACTTACAAAAAAACCTTACGTAGTTTGACGGTGACACCAGTCGATGTCTAGTGGGAACTAAAAGGAAAAACTCTGTTTTCACAATTATCCAGATGCTCCAGTAAAAATTTTTGTAGCAAAATCACAAGTTAAATTCTCACTCAAGCTTGGCTTTTCCCTCGACTTTCTTTCTCGGTGGTTCTTATTTTTTCTGGCTTCCACCATTTCCAAATTTGGATTACATTCATATAGGCAATTCATTCATGCAGGAACGAGAGCCCAGGGAAAAATGCTTTTAATATTTTTAATTGACATTATTACTTTATGAGCTTTCAAATGAACCCAGCAGCTACTAAAATATCATGCTAGGGAACTGTTGCAGGGAAATGAAAACCCAGTGAAGAGGGTGTATGGCAAAGGAACTTTGTTTCCTCTTCCCAAGGGTGATTGGGTCTCTGGCAATATCTTGATGGGAATTCTCAGGATCAATTACTAATCCTGTTATAATATGCTAATGCCAAAACAATTTTTTCCATAGTTTTAATTTCTTATCTGTTAAATGTAAATAGCACTTTTTGAAGTATCTGACTGTCAAAAATTGGTAGTGATATTTAAGTTTTGTCAAGTTCTGGGGAAAGGCCTTATATTTTTAAAAGTGCATTCTTAACTGCTATTTTAAAGTCTGTCAGTCAGAAAAAAATTATTTGGAATCCAAAAGAATTGTTTCTTTCCTTATGAACAATCACAACCATGAAATAACAAAATTTGAGTCTGTCTTTGTCAACAGCAGCCCCGCCTGCCTGCTGTTAGGCTAATTTGCGGTATACTTCCCAGCAAAACATCAACATCCTCTGTTAGCAAGCAGTTTTGTTTAAAGCATGCACTTGGATCTTAAGAGAATAAAAAATTAAAGCTGTCAATGCAAGTAATGTAAAATTCCAAATTTTTGATCAATTTGCTTTTGAAAATATGCATGAAGGAATATAATCATTATTTCCCAGGACTAGCTCCTTTGAGTAATGAAAGCCAGATGTGCTAAAGATTTCTGTCTCTAGCCCAGGTCGAGAATTATACACAGTGTATAATAAAGTATGATAACTGGATCTTACACAAAATAACAATGCCAAAACTAGAACGTTGCCAGCTTTCCACTGTGCAGGGTCTAATTTAGTTGATAAATCTGCTTTCCATCCTTCATGGACCTCAATGTGTTTTCAGGAATTCAAAAGTAATATTTCTCAGTGCTTAGGATATATAGTCATTGTGGCCTCAAAGTTGTATTAAATGACAACGATTTTAACATGGGAGATTTTAGAATATCTTACAGAGAGTTTTCTCATATGTGAAAAAATGTTGTGATGTTAAAATTCCAGTTGAAAAATTCTAAAAATTTAAATTGTGCGTCATAGAGTTTTCAATTACTTTTTCACTGAAGCAATTGCATTGTCCCACACCTGAAAAACATACCTCTAGCAGCAACCCTCAGCTGAGACCAGCATTTTATTCGTGTTTTCATAGACTAAACAAATCATAGATGCCTGTTCATTGTAGTGACAAATGGTTTTTAAAAAGGCAGAAAATATTTACTGGTGATGCAAACAGTTTGCAGTTTGTAGATCTAATTTTTTTAAATTAATTTTAATCTAATAGAGAATATCATACAATTTCATGCAACTAAAGAAAACCTGTAGGGGTTCACAATAGCCAAAGTGTATTATATTACTATAACATACTCCAAAATGCATAATAGCAAAAATACAATATAAGTTTGTTTTCTACTCATATGAAAATCCAAGGAGTGTGTATCTGGTCAGAGGGTGGTTCTCCTGCAGGTAGTGATCAATGAAGCTGGGTTCCTTCTATCTTGTGGCTCCGCCATCATTCAAAGCCTTTTCATCATCCACATACAGTGGGAGGAATGGGAAGGAGCTCTTGGAGGTGGTATGCATCTCCCTAAGGTTTTCCCTAGAGATTGTATTCACTTCCACTCAAATTTCATTGGAACAACAGTCACAGGGCTACACCTAGCTGCAGAGGAGGTTGAGAACTGTAGCACAGCCATCTACCCAGAATTAAAGGGAAGCAGATTTTGTGAGAAGCTCTGCATGGGGTAATTTCTAGTATTCAAATCATTTTAGGTTAATTTTCCTGGATGTGAATGAGATATACAGCTTCTTAGAAAAACAATTCGTTCTCAGTGGAACAAAATCCAAATGCCACAGGAAAGAAAAACAAAAAGGTAAAAAATCCCCTCAAGCCCAGAAGTAATCACTGTAAACACTTTGTTTTATGTATATAAAACATGGGTATATTTGGATCTATGGAAAACAGTCAAATTATGCATACCTATTAACCTATGTTTACATTCTCAGGTAGATAATCTTTCCTCTTTTAATTATGAGATGCAATTAAAATCAAACAAGAAATAAGTAAAATTTTTAAAAACATACTTATTTCAAAAAGGATATCTTCTGATAAAATACTTCCTGTGATGATTTTATTTTGCTAATTCGAATAGACTATTCTGGACTTTAATGGCTAAAATCATTCAAAGAGTTGTAGGAATCTTGCTCTCTGAATATACTAAATAAAAACAAGGCATCACCTTGCCATCAAAGGTGCTGGCGTAAAGGACACTGGGCTTCATGATCCAGACTCTGCCATCATGAGCCACATGACACTAGCCCCCTGCGTTTCTGTTTTCTTGAGGCCTGCAATATTCAGTTAGATCTCTTGCTTTTCTAAAACATGGTCACATATTTGTGAAATAACTCTTCCTCACTCCCTCTTTTCAGCCTTCAGTACTAAGTATCCTGAATCAAAGAATTACAGGAAGATAATGTTGCTTTCAGCTGTATCTATAACGGGATGCCTTGATTCTGTGACAGGCCCCCCACAAAATGCGGGATGTACTCATTCATAATTTTATGGTAACTCTGGAAGGTTACTGGTTTCTATTTCCATCAATGGACATTAAAGCCAAAGAAATTGAGTAAGTTATCAAGTCCATACAGCTAACAAGGATGTGATGTAGGGCTTGAATCATATCGCCTGACTGCAAATCCTGAACTTCACTGTTATGCATCCCTGAGTTCCTGTCATTTGGTGCCATCAATATTTCCAGGTCAATAAGAGTGTGGCATAGTCCCAGAAACAACTCTGGATCTTCTAAGACATAGGATTAAAATTTCTCTGAAAGAGTTCTGTAACTTAACTGTTTAGTTGTTTTGATATGTATGTGTGATGTGCATTGGGTGATTTTTTAAAAAAGGGTTTTTCTGATCCTAAAAATATATTTTTTCATTTTAGAAAGTTAAGACAGGGGCTGGGCACGGTGGCTCACATCTGTAATCTCAGCATTTTGGGAGGCCGAGGCAGGCGGATTGCCTGAGGTCAGGAGTTCGAGACCAGCCTGGCCAACATGGTAAAACACCGTCTCTACTAAAAATACAAAAATTAGCCGGGCGTGGTGGCGGGCACCTGTAATCCCAGCTACTTGGGAGGCTGAGGCGGGAGAATTGCTTGAACCCAGGAGGTGGAGGTTCTAGTGAGTTGAGGTCGTGCCATTGCACTCCAGCCTGAGTGACAAGAGCAAAACTCTGTCTCAAGAAAAAAAAAGAAAAAGAAAAGAAAGTTAAGAAAGGGTTAGAAAAAGGTATATAAACAGTAAGGATTACCCATAATCTCACTACTCTGAGAGATTCCTTGATGACATCAGTGCCCACTTCTCAGACGTAGGGAGGAAGGGCAGGTTGCAAGCCGACCACAGTCCTCAAAGGAGCAGGGGGAGGAGTGTGGGTAGTAGGGAACCTGCCAGGAGACATAGTTCCTGGCTGCAGTGGGGCATGAGTAGTTTGAAAAGAAAACCCCCAAGTTTGGGGAAACTCTGGTAGCTCTCACCTCATCCCACCCATGCACCTCATTTAGATCCTTGTGCGTAAGGAGAGAGATTGCTAAGGAAGACTGCTGCATTTTTATGCTATAGCTGAGTAGAAAGAAGATGTCAAATGCTCCTGGTCTAGCCTGCTTTTCTCTAGTGAAATAACACTTGTCTGCACCTGTTTGTCTTGTGTCCCTCCACTCTCTGGTTCCCTAACGTGAATACAGGCACACGTCCTTTTATGGCGCTTCACTTCATTGCACTTTACTGATACTGCAATTTTTACAAATAGAAGATTGTGGCAACCCTGAGTCTAGCAAGTATATTAGCACTAACAGCATGTGCTTACTTCATGCCTCTGTGCCACATGTGGCAATACTCACAATATTTTACACTTTTTCATTATCATTACATGAAGTATGGTGATCTGTGATTGGTGATCTTTGATGTTATTATTGTAATCGTTTTGGGACCCCACAAACTGCGCCCATGTAACACGGTGAGCACAGTCAGTAACTATTGTTTGCGTTCTGACTGTTCCACCAACCACCCATTCCCAGTGTCTCTCCCTTTCCTTGGGCCTCCCTATTTCCTGAGATAGAAAAATATTAAAATTAGGCCAATTAATAACTCTGCAATGGCCTCAAAGTGTTCAAGTGAAAAGAAGAGTTCTATGTCTCTTACTTTAAATCAAAAGCTAGAAATGATTAAATTTAGTGAGGAAGGCACGTGACAGCCAAGACGGGACAAAAGTTATGCCTCTTACACCAGTCAAATCATGAATACCAAGAAAAAGTTCCTTGAAGGAAATTAAAAGTGCTACTTTAGTAAACACATGAACGATAGGAAGTGAAACAGCCTTATTGCTGATTTGGGGGAAATCTGAGTGGTTTGGATAGAAGATCACACCAGCCACAACATTCCCTTAAACCAAAGCCTAATCTAGAGCAAGGCCCTAACTCTTCAATTCTATGAAGGCTGAAAAGCCTGAAGCTAGCAAAGATTGGTTCACATTTGAAGAGGGAAACCATCTCCATAACATCAGAATGTGAGGTGAAGCAGCAGGTGCTAATGCAGAAGCTGCAGCAATTATCCAGAATATCTAGCAAAAATGATTGACTACACTAACCAACCGGTTTTTCAAAGTAGACAAAACAACCTTCTATGGGAAGAACTGCCATCGACGACTTTCTCGTAGCTAGCTTCAGTGCTTCAGAGGATAGGCTGACTCTCTTGTTAAGAGCAAAACCAACTGCTGACTTTAAATTGAACCCAATCCTCATTTACCATTCTGAAAATCCTAGGGCTTTTAAGATGATGTTTTTAGATTTGTCTATGTTCCTTACAGATTTTGGATTTTAGGCCTTTGTCAGATGCATAGTGTGCGAATATTTTCTCCCACTCTGTAGGTAGTCTGTTTACTCCCTTGATGGTTTCTCTTGCTGTACAGAGACTAATTAGGTCCCACTTGTCAATTTTGCATAGTATTGGATACTACACTCACTCCTTGGGGAATGGATATATTTATACTGCAAACCTCAGCATCACACAATATACCTTTGTAACAAATCTGTGCATGCACCCACTGATTTGAAAGTATAAGTTGAAAAAAAAAAAAAAAAAAAAAAAAAAAAGAATGATGCTAAATCTACTCTGCTGGTCCTCTGTAAGTACAGCAACAATCCCTGGATGAAAACACATCTGTTTACAGTGTGGTTTACTGAATGAGCCCACTGCTGTGACCTACTGCTCACAAAAAAGATTCTTTTCCCAAAATATTGCTCCTCATTGACAACGTGCCTGGTCACCTAAGAGTTCTGATGGAGATGTACAAGGAGATGAATGTTGTTTTCATGCCTGCTCACACAATATCCATTCTGCTGCTCACTGATCAAGAAGTAATTTCCACTTTCAAATCTTATTACTTAAGAAATGCATTTGATAAGAGTATAGCTGCCATAGATAATGATTTCTCTGATGGATGTCGGCAAAGTAAATTGAAAACCTTCTGGAAAGGATTCACCATGTAAATACTATTAGGAATATGTGTGATTCATCGAAGGAGATCAAAATATCAAGATTAATAGGAGTGTGAAAGTAGCTGATTCCACCTCTCATGAATGACTTTGAGGGCTTCAAGATTTCAGTGGAGAAAGCTGCAGATATGGTGGAAAGAGCCAGGGAAGTAGAATTAGAAGTGGAGTCTGAAGATGTGACTGAGTTGCTGTAATTTCATGATCAAACTTGAACGGATAAGGAGTTGCTTCTTATGAATAACAAAGAAAGTGATTTCCTCCTTCTTAATGAATGACAAAGAAAGTAGATGGAATCTACTCCTGGTGAAAATGCTATGAACATTTATGACAACCAAGGATTTAGAAGATTCCATAAACTTGGTGGAAAAAGTAGCTGTTGAGTTTGAGAGGATTGATTCCAATTTCAAGAGACGTTCTGCTATAGGTAAATGCTATCAATCAGCATAACATTCTACAGAGAGATCTTTTGTCAAATGAAGAGTCAATCAATGTATTGCTGTCATATTTTAACATTGCAACAGCCACCCTAAACTTCAGTACTCACCACCCTGATTAGTCAGCAGCCATCAACATTGAGGCAGTCTCTACCAGCTAAAAGATTCTGACTTGCTGAAGGCTCGTATGATCATTAGTATTTTTAGCAATTAATTTTTTGTTTGTTTGTTTGAGACAGAGTCTCACTCTGTCACCCAGACAGGAGTGCAGCAGCTCAATCTCAGCTCACTCCAATTTTCCAGGTTCTGGCAATTCTCCTGCCTCAGCCTCTCAAGCAAGTGCTCCCAGGCACATGCCACCATGCCCAGCTAATTTTTGAATTTTTAGTAGAAATGGAGTTTCACCATGTTGGTCAGGCTGGTCTGGAAGTCCTGACCTCAAGTAATCTATCCGTCTCAGCCTCCCAAAGTGCTGGGATTGTAGGTGTGATACTCTGCATCCAGCCAAGTATTTTTAATTAATGTATGTATATTGTTTTATAAATATGATGCTATCACACCCTTAATATAGTATTGTATAACCATAATGTTTATAAGCACCGGGAAATGGGAAATTTCAAGTGACTCACTTTATTGCAATATGCACTTTATTGCAGTGGTCTGAAACCAAACCTGCAACATCGCTGAGATATGCAGGTTTGGTTCTGATGGAAGCCAAAACCATAACCCTCAGCATGCATTACTATCCCATCTCTTCCCCAGGAGACCTCCTGCTACCCTCATCTGCCCACTGCATTGAACTCGGAGGTTGGATGATTCCCCAGCCATGTATGATAACTACTTCCCTCAGTGTGTTTTGGGAATTGAGATCTCTGACAAGACATACAAAGAAAAAATTAACATGAGGAGAGATATAGCACTCTGGTTGCCTCAAGAAGCAACATTTGCAGAACAGAGGTAGAGAGGTCCACTTTTTAAATTAGTTTAGATTTTGCAGGCAAGGACTTTGTGTCCTTTACTGCTGCATCACCAGAGTCTAGATTGATGCCTTACACATTGTATGTATTTGAAACAAACCGAGTAAATTATTTAGATTTTCCCAAAGACTCCACTAGGGATCATAAGCTGGAATTCTTCCCTACCAGTTATTAAAAAGGAGTTCTCTCCCAGGGCTGCCCTGGGCTCTCCTCTCACTCCCTCTTTATTTCGTTTGCAGTCTAGCTTCAATGAACCATCTACCTGCTAAAGGTTTCCTATCTGATTACTAAAGTTCAGCTCTTTTCCCTGTATTCCAGACTTTATTTGACGTTTATATTGGGTGACTCTAAAAGTATACAAATTTAACATGTCAAAAACCAAACATTCTCTCCCACTCCATCATCTGATCCTCCACCAATGAATGTCTCAGGGCATGGCCACACCATCCTCCCAGCTCATTCAATTGTTTAATTTAGCAGTCATATCTAGTGCCTACTTTTTCTTACCTCCCATATACAGCCCATTAAACTCTACCTATTTGAATTCCTCCTATATCTAATTTGTTCATGGCAAGATCTTTTATCCCTACTATCACCACTCCCACCCAAGCCATCAGTCTCTCTCACATGGACTACTCAGTGGCATCCAAATTGTCTTGCTGCAACATCACCTTCCCTCTTTAGTCTACTGGTCACCACCATCAGAGTCACTTTTTAAATTTTTCTGTATGATTCTTCTGTGTCACTGTTTATATCTTCTCAGTATGTTCCCATTGTCCTCTGAATAAAAACTAAAATCCTTCACCTTGCCTGTAAGGTGGGTGCTCTATCATCTCATTCACGCTCACCTTCAGGCCAGCCTTCTACCACTCTCTTCCTTGTTGTCTGTGTTTCAGACACCCTAGGTTTCTTCTTGAGAGGGTGTAAGTGTCCAGAAATTTATCCATTTCTTCTAGATTTACTGGTTTATGTGCAGAGAGTTGTTTGTAGTAATCTCTGATGGTAGTTTGTATTTATGTGGAATTGGTGGTGATATCACCTTTATCATTTTTTATTGCATCTATTTGATTCTTCAGTCTTCTTTTTCATTAGTCTGGCTAGCGGTCTATTTTGTTGATCTTTTCAAAAAACAAGCTCCTGGATTCGTTGATTTTTTGAAGGGTTTTTTGAGTTTCTATCTCCTACAGTTCTGCTCTGATCTTAGTTATTTCTTGTCTTTTGCTAGCTTTTGAATATGTTTGATCTTGCTCCTCTAGTTTTTTTTTAATTGTGATGATAGGGTGTTGATTTTAGATCATTCCTTGCTTCTTATGTGTGCATTTAGTGCTTTAAATTTCCCTCTAGACACTCTTTTAAATGTGTCCCAGAGATTCTGGTATGTTATGTCTTCATTCTCTTCATTCTCATCGGTTTCAAAGAACATCTTCATTTCTGCCTTCATTTCATTATTTATCCAGCAGTCATGAAGGAGTAGTTTGTTCAGTTTCCATGTAGTTGTGCGGTTTTGAGTGAGTTTCTTAATCCTGAGTTCTAATTCGATTGCACTGTGGTCTGAGAGACTGGTTGTTATGATTTCCATTCTTTTGCATTTGCTGAAGAGTGATTTACTTCCAATTATGTGGTCAATTTTAGAGTAAGTGTGATGTGGTGCTGAGAAGAATGTATATTCTGTGGATTTGGGGTGGAGAGTTCTGCAGATGAAATTGAATCCCTGAATAGATCAATAACAAGGTCTGAAGTTGAGACAGCAATTAATAGCCTACCAATCAAAAAAAGTCCAGGTACAGAGGAGTTCACAGCCGAATTCTACCAGATGTACAAAGAGGAGCTGGTACCATTCCTTCTGAAACTATTCCAAACAATACAAAAAGAGGGAATCATCTCTAACTTATTTTATGAGACCAACATCATCCTGATACCAAACCTGGCAAAGACACAACTAAAAGAGAAAATTTCAGGCCAATGCCAATGAGGAACATCGATGCAAAAATCTTCAATAAAATACTGGCAAACCGAATGCAACAGCACATCAAAAAGCTTATCCATCACGATCAAGTAGGCTTCATCCTGGGCATGCAAGCCTGGTTGAACATACACAAATCTATAAATGTAATCAATCGCATAAACAGAACTAAAGACAAAAACCACATGATTATTTCAACAGATGTGGAGAAGGGCTTTGACAAAATTTAACAGCCCTTCATGCTAAAAACTCTCAATAAATTAGGTATTGATGGAATATATCTCAAAATAATAAAAGCTATTTATGACAAACCCACAGCTGATATCATACTGAATGGGCAAAAACTGGAAGCATTCCCTTTGAAAACTGGTGCTAGACAATGGTGCCCTCTCTCACCATTCCTATTCAACATAGTAATGGAAGTTCTGGCCAGAGCAATCAGGCAGGAAAAAGAAATAAAGGATATTCAACTAGGAAAAGAGGAAGTTAAATTGTCTCTATTTGCAGACAACATGACTGTATATTTAGAAGACCCCATCATCTCAGCCCAAAATCTCCTTAAGATGATAAGCAACTTCAGTAAAGTCTGAGGATACAAAATCAATGTGCAAAAATCACAGGCATTCCTATACACCAATAGCAGATAAACAGACAGCCAAATCATGAGGGAACTCCCATTCACAATTGCTACAAAGAGAATAAAATACCTAGGAATACAATTAACAAAGGACGGAAGGAACTCTTCAAGGAGAACTACAAACCTCCAAGGAGAACTGCTCAATGAAATAAGAGAGGACACAAACAGATGGAAAAAACATTCCATGCTCATGGTTAGGAAGAATCAATATTGGGAAAATGGCCATACAGCCCAAAGTAATTTATAGATTCAATGCTATCCCCATCAAGCTACCATTGACCTTCTTGACAATACTGAAAAAAAAAACCACCTTAAACTTCATATGGAACCAAAAAAAAGCCCGTATAGCCAAGACAATCCTAAACAAAAAGAACAAAGCTGGAGGCTACCTGACTTCTTGCTACCTGACTTCAAGCTGTGCTACAAGGCTACAGTAATCAAAACAGCATGGTACTGGTACCAAAACAGAGATATATACGAATGGAACAGAACAGAAGCCTTGGAAATAAGGCCACACATCTAAGCCATCTGATCTTTGACAAACCTGACAAAAACAAGCAATGAGGAAAGGATTCCCTGTTTAATAAGTGATGTTGGGAAAACTGGCTAGCCATGTGCAGAAAGCTGAAACTGGACCCCTTCCTTAAACCTTATACAAAAATTAACTCCAGATGGATTAAAGATTTAAACATAAGACCTAACACCATAAAAACCCTAGAAGGAAACCTAGGCAAGACCATTCAGGACATAGGCATAGGCAAGGACTTCATGACTAAAACACCAAAAGCAATGGCAACAAAAGCCAAAGTAGACAAATGGGATCTAATTAAACTCCACAGTTTCTGCACAGCAAAAGAAACAGTCATCAGATTGAACCAGCAACCAACAGAATGGGAAAAAATTTTTGAAAGCTACCTATCTGAAAAAGGGCTAATATCCAGAATCTACAAAGAACTGAAACAACTTTACAAGAAAAAAACAAACAACCCCATCAAAAAGTGGGCAAAGAATATGAACAGACACTTTTCAAAAGAAGACATTTATGTGGCCAACAAACATATGAAAAAATGCTCATCATCATTGGTGATTAGAGAAATGCAAATCAAAACCACCTGAGATACCATCTTACACCAGTCAGAATGGTGATCATTAAAAAATCTGGAGACAACAGATGTTGGAGAGGATGTGGAGAAATAGGAATGCTTTTACACAGTTGGTGGGAGTGTAAATTAGTTCAAACATTGTGGAAGACAGTGTGGCGATTCCTCAAGGATCTAGAAATAGAAATAACGTTTGACCCAGCAATTCCATTACTGGGTATATAACCAAAGGATTATAAATCATTTTATTATAAAGACACATACACATATATGTTCATTGTGGCACTGTTTATAATAGCAAAGACTTGGAACCAACCCAAATGCCCATCAATGATAGACTGGATAAAGAAAATGTGGCACATAAACACCGTGTAATACTATGCAGCCATAAAAAAGGATGAGTTCATGTCCTTTGCAGGGACATGGATGAAGCTGGAAACCATCATTCTTAGCGAACTGACACAAGAACAGAAAACCAAACACTGCATGTTCTCACTCATAAGTGGGTACACACTGGGGTCTCTTGGGGGGTGGGGAAGTAGGGGTGAGATAGCAAGGGGTGGGGAGATTGGGGAGGGATAACATTAAGAGAAATACCTCATGTAGGTGGTGGGGGTATGGAGGCAGCAAACCACCATGACATGTAACAGTCCTGCAGGATCTGCACATGTACCCCAGTACTTAAAATATAATAATAATAATAATAATAATAAAAGACACCCTAGGTTTCTTTCAGATTCCTTAAAGTAATTGCTTTCTCCTACCCCAGGACTTTTGCACATACTATGGCTCCACCTGGAAATACTCCCACTCAGCCTCATTTCATCCTTTACCTAGTTCAGTCTTCCCCACTTTTGACCTCAGAGCTATCACGCACTGAAACATATTTGTCACTTTTGCAAGATATAAAGATGCTCCAGTTTTAAATTTTAGAGTCATTTAAAAATTGCTAAAGAGCATATGTTTTATGAATAGTTTGTGTTTTTTGTGTTTCTCATTTTTTTTTTTTGAGACTGTCTCACTCTGTTGCCAGGCTGGAGTCAGTGGTGCAATCTCAACTCACTTCAACCTCCACCTCTTGGGTTCAAGCGATTCTCCTGCCTCAGCCTCCCGAGTAGCTGGGACTAGAGGCATGTGTCACCATGCCCAACTAATCTTTGTATTTTTGGTAGAGATGGGGTTTCACCACATTGGCCAGGATGGGCTCTATCTCCTGACTTGTGATCTGCTGGCCTCAGCCTTCTGATGACAGGCATGAGCCACTGAGCTGGTGGTGTGTCTCATTCTTTACTGCATATTCAAGTTGAGATTTCTTTTTAAAAATTGTGAACACTCACAGTATATTTGACTGGAAGAAAGGGCATCCTTTAACCAGGACAAATGATCACTGATTTTGCAAAGCTCCTAAACAATGCTATCCTTAGAAAGAAGACTCAAGATTCTATATCATAGAACATAGGTCAGCAAACTATAATCTACAGGCCAAATCTGGCCTACCAGTAGTTTGTATCAATAAAGTTTTTTTGGAACATAGCCATGATCATTCATTTGTGTATTATCTGTGGCTGCTTTCATGTTACAACATGAGGAGTTGAGTAGTTGTGACAGAGATTATATGGTTTGTAAAGCTTAATATAGTTCCTGTCTGGTCCTTTACAGAAAAAGATTTGTGACATGTAACATAAAACATTATGGCAAAGATTTTAGCACAGAGAGTTCAGTACTGGGTAGTACTAGTAACCTGAGAGATGTTCAATATAAATTCTTCAGAATATCTGGTTTAAACTGCACTCGACTTTGATGGACCTGCCAGGAGTTATCTGCAAAATTTACCAAACTAGCAGAATCAATTGATTTCTCTGAGGAGTGACTTGGAATTGTACCTTTAAACACTAGAAATGTCTACCAAATTTGTGTGAGTGTGTGTGTGTGTGTGTGTGTGTGTGTGTGTGTATTTTTAGAAGTCAGTGTTGTGATGTTGAGCTGTTCTTTCAGCAAGTAATCAGATCCTATTCTTAAGAACATGATGGTTTATGATAGAAAAATGGCATTGCCATTGAAGAAAATAATGCTTTTTTATTGCGTTGACAAGTTAGCCTGTGTCCAACTTATCTAAAAATGGATCATTTAGATATGTTAGGGAGAGGTACACAGGGCTTGTCTAACCTCTTTTCTACTGCTTAACATTGAATTCTGATCCACCAAGAGGCTATTTCTTTAATTTCCAGGGACAGCAGCAGTATTTCGATACTCTCTGTGAAACTTTGTTGTTAAAAGTATGTCTTCTTCCTCTCTCCCGGTGTTAAGTATAACCAGTAATTGCATGCCTATGTGCATAAACTAATGTCTAATAATGTATTTTAGAGGTTTGATAAATGTTAATAATGATTCCTTTGTGGGAAGAAAATAAACAAATAATAAAAATTCAGTGCCTGATATTCCATCACCATAACAAAATCAAGCTCTACAACCTGCTAACCATGTTGCTTAGAACCCACAAAACTTCCTTGTCCTTATCCACAAAATGGAGAAATAAGTTTACTTGAATAAAAACTGAATACTTGTGAAGCACTTACGTGATGTCTAGTGTGGAGTAAAATATAAATGGAAGCGTTTCAGCCTATACTTATGATGATTGATACAGGTGGGCTTATAAACCTTTTCCCTCTCTGGACATTAAAGTTTGTGATAGATCAATAAGTGGTGCAAAGAGTCTTAATCAATGAGTGTGGAAAGGAGTATTGCATCTTCTTAATCTCCTCAATGAGAAGGAAAATCACAATGGAAGAATGATCACTAGTGGAAAAGCTACACTTAACATCTGCTTCCTCCTTATTCAAGTTCTCCAGTAACTGTTGCCTCTTAAGAAAAGGAAGTTAAAATATGAAAGAATGTCTAAAGTGGAAGTATAATTTGTAAAAAAAAGAAAAAAAAAACAGAGGATTGCTTTTTTGCAAATAGGGAAGGCAAATGCTTCAAAAATGTTTCAAGAAGTCAAAAGAGAATGAATGGATACCTGCCAAGTGTTCTGGAATAAAGGAGAAGCCATGTCTCAAATTGTGAGATGTATCTTCTGATTCATGTGAATGTTATATTCTCTGTATTATTTTTATATTTGTTACCATCAAATGTTCTTAAAAATCTCAATGACAAGGTGCACGGTGTATGTTTGAAGGCTTTTTGCCACACTACTGTTTATCAGATGAGAAGCATGGGGCACAGGAGTTTGTCTACAGTCTACAGACATTATCGCTAAGGAATACATTAACATAGGAGAAAAATGAACCTGTCACCTTGAACAGCATCCAAACAGTCATAAGGATAATTTATGGAGTTAATGTGATATTGACAAGTCACTATGAAAATAATCCTGTGGGGAAATTGTTAGATATCTGCTCCAAGGTTTTCTTTCAAGGGAATCAGAGACAAACTTCATCTTAGGAGACTAGTTATGTAATGAAAAGAAAGAGAATTTTACCGTTAATATATTCTAAACGTAGATCTGCCATTTACTAGTTGAAGGGAAAGTTATATAACTTCTCTGAGCCTCTTCATCTACAAATGAGAATAACAATGAAGAGTTATTTAAAGGATCAGAAATAATGAGTATAAAATGCCTGACTTGGAGTAGGGTGTGGTGGCTCACACCTGTAATCCCAGCACTTTGGGAGGCTGAGGTGATTGTATCACTTACAGTCAGGAGTTCCAGTGGAGCCTGGCCAAAACGGTGAAATCCTGTCTCTACTAAAAACAAAAATTAGCCAGGCATGGTGGTGCACACCTGTAATTCCAGCTACTTGGGAGGCCAAGGCAACAGCATTGCTTGAACCTGAGAGGTTGAGGTTGCAGTGGGCTGAGATTGTGCCACTGCACTCCAGCCTGGGCAACAGAGCTAGACTCTGTATCCAAAAAAAAAAAAAAGAAAAAAGAAAAAATGTCTAGCTTGGTTACTGCATATACTGGATGCTCAGTATAAAATAGTTATACTTTATAAGGTTTTAATCATTCATCCAAATATATTTTACTCATTTTGGTAGAATTGTGTGTCCCTGAGGCAAGGTGAAAAGTATAGTCTGAATACCATTCCTGACACACATTTTGTTGATGTCTACATGCAGAAGTTTCTCCAGATATCAGTATAGATCACAGTGTTCACTGGCCGCTAAATAACCCAGAGCAGTTTGAAGAACTTGTTATCTACAAAGCAATGAGGTTAGAATTCCACTGGACTGTGTGTGCATATAGGTCTATCTCAAACTAGTTATTGAGCTTTCAGTATGCAAAAAAAAAAGCATCATACTAGCCCACAGAATGAAAAGGGCTGGCGTAAAATGGAACTATAAAATTGCTGTTTCTAGTGTGTAAGGGGCTCACTTCTAGGGGAGATAAAACAGTAAGTATTCAGGAATGCCAGTGTATTTGTTTTTGAAAAAATAAAATGAATGTAGGCTCTAGGGGAACATATTCTCAAAGCTTATGAATGAAATCTCAACATAAATGGAATACTTGCTAGAAACAGGAAGCCCCCAAATAAAACTCTGCAGTGTCAGCTCCAAAATTGCTGTGTAAGAGGCATCTAAGACCATCTGGGGGGAAGGAGGGCCAAACAGACTTCCCTTGAAGCTTTGCTTACCTGTACACAGATTTTACTTGGGGTAGTGTTGATGGTGGTGAAGATTTGGAGAATGTTTAGCCACAACCACTATCCACCAGTTCTGCCCAGTGTCCCCTTAAAGTCTGGATTTTAGAATTACTTTTCTCCTTATATTTGGAACCTAAAGTTGTTATTTTAATATATATCGAGCTCTTTGTAAGTAAGGTGCCAGGAAAAGACACAGTCTTTTCCCAGGGGGCACGAGTCCCAGTCTAGGGGATAGAGACCTGAAGACAAGTACAGAGTACCATAAGCATCCATCTACACTTGTTTCTTTTTAGCACACTATAAACCAGGTGGAAATCAAGTTTCCATCCAGAATAGGCAAGTTAGTTTTCACAGAATTGGGGTTGTTGAAATTAATTTTGAAGAAAATCTTTCTCCACAGTATAATTCTGTAAAATAAAGCTTATTTTCAAGACACATGTTCCCTGTAAATATTATCTTCACTAGAAAATTGTGAAAATGACTCAAAATGACAAAACCTTTGCACATAACTCTCCTGAAAATCCACAGATTGTAAAAAATGATGATAACAACTGGTGCCTTAACACTGCACTGAAAGAAAAAATTAAAAAATTAGTTCATAGCTAATTTAGTTAATCAGGGCCCAATGAATGCTAAACCTTATTTTATAAAATGCTGAGAACGCTGAGTGATTACCATAAGCCAAGACAGCACTGAGTGATTTTTACACATTGACTTTAGGAGAATTCTACAGAATGCTTCTTATACAAATTTATATGTTAAAGCCCTAAATTATTCTTCCAAATGACTGTTTTAATTTACAGGATTGTCCTTCCTTTCAACTACCAAGTATCAATACAAGGGCAGGGTTTAGAAAACAAGGTCCTAAAACATTTAATTTCCTTTTGGTTTTGGTTTATGTGGGATCACAAATATTTGGCTGAGAATTTACAGCCTCTAGTGTGCCTTAAAAGAGTCCAATTCTAATGTGACTCTCTCTGAAATGTTTTCCAAAGACTTGAGGCTCTCTGTATAATATTGACTAGATAAAGAAATAAACTTTACAGAAGTATAAATGTGCGTTTTTCCTTTGCCTTAAAGTAGTTAGTCCAATGTTACTGGGCTAATAGTAAATAAAAATTAACGAAAAGGAAAATAAGGAAGTATATTTAGTTCAAGAAGAAATTGCTTAATGATATATTGAATAGAATATTTATGTCTCAGGTTTAATCAAAACCAAATCAAATACACCTCAGATCATGTACTGTAATGAATAGAACTATAGCGGCCGGCTGCCCCAGTCTGCTCACTTTATAGATGAGGCAGCCACTCCAAAGAAGTGAAGAGTCCGTGCAGCACGAAGGCAAATGCAGGTAGGGCTAGAATACAGTTCTCCACACTCCTTTCCTCTGCCTTTTCCACTGCTCTTGTTTTTCTTGTTGCTGGTATATGTGGTATTTGTGTGCAGAGTTCCCAAGCATCATTCTCAAAATGTCTGTTGCTGGTTATACCTCTCCATTTTCCTCACTCTCTTATTTTTCTTAAGTACCTCTAAACTTAAATAAAGGTCACTCAAGATTACAAAACCATGCTCTCATTTTTCTAAAGCAGGAATGCCCTTATTCTATTGGATACCTGAAAATGCCGATTTGTAAGGACAATAACAAATGACTCATTGCCAAGCTAGGATAAAACATGACAAGAGTTTAGAGGGGGTATGCGTACGCCAAAAAGCGGTGGGATTCTGGAACAGGAAAAAAGGATGATAAATAAAAACTGAGACCATATGAGTAAATAGGAACTTCGGCTAATAACAATGCATTAATATTGGTTCGTTAATTGTAAGAAATGTACCACATTAATATAAGACTTTAATAACAGAGGAGCTGGGTGTAGAGTATAAGAACGCTTTCTGTACTATCTTTACAGTTTTTCTGTAACCCAAAGACTATTCAAAAACAAAAATTTTATTTTAAAAAAATTAATCATGTTGCCTTCCCAGCCTTTTTTCTCGTCTTATGTTTTCTATTTCTGCCCATGTAATTACGATGGAACAAGTAGGGCTTTGCCCCAAGGATCCATATTTGTAAGGCATACAGGTGTTAGTGAATGAAGTTTTATTAATTTTGAAATTTAACATCAGAGTTAAATTACATATCAAGAAAAACATAGTTAAAATAGGAAATTTCCAGATAGCCTCTATTATTAACAACAAAAGTCTGGGTACCTTGCCATGAAAAACAGAGTTGATTTGAGGCAATCTAGAGTCGAAGTCAAAGTGGACCCACTATGATTCTCATTCAGAAAACTGTAACTTTCTTTCTCTATAACTCAACTGGACTATTCACAAGGACCACCTCACAGGGCCTTCTGCCTCTTTTGCTTGCCATTTTTACATTTACTATTTTTTTCTCATTAAATTCTACACTCATCTCCCTGGTTAAATAAGTGCCTATTGAATACATACAGTCTTCACCTTTTTTTGTTTCCTACTTGTCTTCTCAGATGTCTCAAGCAGCCTCAGTGATCGGCTGCATGAAGTAGCACCCAGTCTGCGACCCTCCCCTGTCCTGGTGGCCTCTCTTGTGGTCTGGATGGACCCAGCTGGTCACGAACACGCTGAGCTGGTGTTCATACCGCGAGGCACTGCTGAGTTCATCTGTTCTCTCAGGTTTTGTACTTCTCTCTGACTCCTCAGCAGTGGCCTCTAGTGCTGGTGTTCCACTTACTCTTTACCCTCTGCCTCCTGATCTCTGGTCTCTGCCAGTTTTCTTACCACAATCCACATTACTTCCAGGATATACAGAAACTTCCAGAACTCTTGCACTCCACATATAGGTCCTGAAAACCAGGAATAGTATCTCAGGTCCGTATACTTAAACCCTTTCTCCAATATTGGCAATTATAGTTTCCTACACTGCTGTATTTCCAGGTTGCCATGTTGATCTAGAATGATGCGGAACGCAAGCCTTCCTGAAGGGGCCGTGCCATAGGAGAGAAGGAGAAAATCCTCTGGCTTTGGAATTATTCCAAAGCTATTGGGCTTCTTCTACCACTGTGACTGTCATCAATAAGTCCCTCTTCACTTTTGTAAGATAGCAGCAGAGCATGGACTAGATTCCCCCAGTCGGTGAGCTCTCGTTCTTGTCTTCATGTTTCATTGTGCTCATGTGCTCTCTCTGTCCTTGTTCTCATGCTCCTCTCTTCCCAGACTCGACTCCTTCCCTGAGACATAGAAAGGACTTTCATTTCCTTTACCTATCTGTTAGAAATTGCCCTCACTTAAGTCATTGCCATATCCTTCCCTACTCTACAGTTACATTAAAACTTCATGCCTTTGGGGAGGCCGAGGAGGGAGAATCACTTGAGCCCAGGAATTCGAGACCAGCCTGGGCATCATGGTAAAACCTTACCTTTACAAAAAATACAAAACTTAGCCAGGTGTGGTGACAGGCATTTGTAAGTCCCAGCTACTTAGGAGGCTAAGGTGGGAGTATTGCCTGAGCAGCCTCCACAACAGAGTAGACACTGTGTTTTAGTCCTCTGTATATGACTCAATACTCAAAGCCTAGATTTGGAAATGCTGGAAACATTCTTTTAGTGCTTATTAAGCCAGGATCTTACAAATATTAAAAAAAAAAACTTCTTTTGAGATCATCACCTCACCATAGACTTAAAAAGTATCTATTTTGAAATTCAAAGCAGAACATTGATTTCTTTTGTCTCGGCAGTGTCTGCCCTCTGCTGCCCTTGGAAATAAGATCAGACTTATGTCTAAATCTTCATAGAAGAAGGGCTGCTGGAGACAAACCTCCATTACTCAGAGAAGTAATGCAATAGGTTATACTTAAGCTATTATCCCAAAATAAATGTCTTCACTCTCCTTGGCTGAGATTCCAGCAATGAAGTTCATGGTTTTGGTCGGAACTCCCATTGTCCTTGTTACCAAGGCAAGTAACAATGGTCTTTTCTTTAACTGTTTTCTCTGGTTTCATATTCAATTAAATATCAAGTATTGTCAATTCCATCACTGTAATTTTTCTGCCACTTTTCCCTTCTCCCAGTTCCCATTAATTCACCCCTGACTTCTCACCTAGAAATCTTTACACCTTCCGTTTCTTTCAGAGATTCTTTCTTTAGGTTTGGAATGTGCACCTTGGGTTGCTGTAAATGTCAGATCCAATTCTACTTCCACATTTACTAGTTTGTGAATTTGAGCAAGTTTTAAAGTCTCTATTTCCTTGCCCTTATAAGGCTGCCAGGAGGACAAAATAAGATAATGCATCATGGTGTCCAGTGCAGAGCAAGGCAAGTGGTTGCCATTATTATCATTAATTATTATTCTGCTCCAATGTCAAAATGTTTCATACAATCCATGGAAGAGACAGACATTAAAGGCAAGATAGGCTTCAGAAAAGTGCAACAGTGGGGACAGTTCATGGACAGGGGTGTCACAGGAAGCACAGAGTGGTAAGAAAACAAATGGGGGCAGACAGGGTCAGGGAGGAAGGAAGAGAAATGTTGAAGAGGTGGACTCAGAATCGGTTATTTTATTTCACAGGCAGGAAGAGATGTTTGCTTTATACTTACAACAATGTTGCGTATGTGTAGTGTGAGTGTGTGTGTGTGTGTGTGTGTATTCTAAAAATAAGTAAAATAAAAGCAGGAGAGGATGTGGAGAAATAGGAACACTTTGCACTGCTGGTGGGAGTGTAAATTAGTTCAACCATTGTGGAAGGCAGGGTGGTGCTTCCTCAAGGACCTAGAACTAGAAATTCCATTTGACCCAGCAATCCCATTACTGGGTATATACCCAGAGGATTACAGATCATTCTATTATAAAGACACATGCACATGTATGTTCATAGCGGCACTGTTTACAACAGCAAAGACCTGAAATCAACCCAAATGCCCATCGATGATAGACTGGACAAGGAAAATGTGGCACATATACACCATGAAATACTATGCAGCCATAAAAAATGATGAGTTTGTGTCCTTTGTAGGGACATGGATGGATCTGGAAACCATAATTCTCAACGAGCTGACACAAGAACAGAAAATCAAACACCACATGTTCTCACACATAAGGTGGGTGTTGAACAATGAGAACACATGGATACAGGAAGGGGAGCATCACACTCTGGGGTCTGTTGAGGGGGGCCATGGGAGGGACAGCGGAGGGGGTGGAGAGGTTGGGGAGGGATAACATGGGGAGAAATGCCAGATGTAGGTGATAGGGGGATGGAGGCAGCAAAACCACATTGCCATGTGTGTACCTAAGCAACAATCCTGCATGATCTGCACATTTGCCCAAGAACCTAAAGTACAAAAGAAAAAAAGCAGGAAGTTCGAAAGGTAGCGAAAATGAATGGTTCTGACTGTTAAACACGCTTACATTGTCTAAATCTGAAGCAAACTGCAGATTTTCTAAAAGAGATAAATCCTTACAGATGAAGGTTAACTATCAAAATCTCCCCACCTCACTATCTTAACAAAATATTTCATTTAGTTTGTATGCAATGTATGTTAAATATTTTAATTTTTTAACTTAAGTTTTAGCTTTGCAATTAGGCCCTCCTGCCTTAAAATATGTTTACTCTTAACAAGAAAAAGGGAGAGAGACAAAAGTCAAAACCGAAGAGAAAGAGAGAAAGAAATTACCAGCAGAATAAGATTTGGAAAAAGCCAGGGATAAAATCTTAAGGATGAGAGGCATGTAAAGAAAATATGCTTACGCAAAATGACAAGACATGAACGCACATACTTAGAATAAACATTCAAAAATTGTCCCCCGCCCCAGCCAACAAATAACCAGAGGAATAAGACATACAATTAGTGAAGTAAGAAACTGAATCCATTTCACATTCAGAAGCAAAAGGCTCCAAGTGAACATGGTTTATTGACAGTCATGTTGGGAAGAATTCATGATTCAGCTCGTCAGGTGATCAATTGCCAAGCTCTTAGCAGAAAGGAACTGTATCTTATTTATTGTATCAGCTCCTGTTACTAACACATAATTGGCCTTCAGCAAACTTATTGAACTAAACTAAACAAAATAGCTGAGGATTACAGAATACGAACTCTGGCCATGGGACTGAGCTGTCTTTTCACCAACCTCTGAAAACAGGTCTGTATTATCCATCCTCAGCTAAATGATACTGTAGAACTGGTTGAGGTGAGTCTTGCATCACTTTACATTCTGACTGAGGAAAGTTTATGGGCTTGTTTTTTCTTTTGTTGGCCCTCCATTGTAAAGAGAATTTATCAGGACTTTAAATGAGCTCAAGGTTCCAGTTGTTTCCTACTGCTCAGGTTATCAGGAGCTGCACAAAATGGGCTGGTACTGGAGAAGCTGTATTGTCCCAGAAGGACGATACTCAAAGTCTGATCCTACTAACTCTGCTCTCCCTCCTATAAGCCCCTTTCTAAGAGACCATCAGCTGTTCAGCAAGGAGTTCAGAATTACTAACAATGGATGACTGAAGAAAATGAGAAAGGTTAAGAATACTAGGGTAGGCAGATTAATAATAATACATCTTGAAATAATGTTTTGTATCTTTTACCCCATGTCCTCCATGCTCTTAATTACCTGTTTCAGTGTACAAGAAAAATAGGACCTAACTCCTGGTGGATGAGCATCCCTTAAACCTTTATGATGCATTTGAATTACAGCTATTAATAGCGAGTTTATGGAAGAATGAGTAAGACATTCCTGCTCATTAAAGTTCTCCCAAATGATACATTCCAAACTTTAAGTTCCTTAAGTGGCTGTAACTTTCCATTAATAGTGAAGAAAGTTTCCTTTTTAAAAAATATCTAGGAAATGGGGCCTTGAAATTCACCTTGTCTAAAAAAAAAAAAAAATGGTCAAATCCTTTGTTACTAATTATCTAAGGTATTTTCCTCTTTTCTTCTCTCTATCCCATTACTGGAGTGGAAGAAGGAGTGTGAATAGAGTCCTATCTTTATTTCTAGGCTTCTCCAGGAGGTTATGTGGATCAGTGAAGACTAGTAAGGATTCAAAAAATCTGAAGACGTAAAGAGTGTTGAAATCATCATTATTTACATCTTTTTTGCTACTGCTATTACCTTGCTAACTTCCGTTTTGCCTGTTAACTTTCCATTATCAGTGAGTGGTTTTCACCTGCTCGAAAGTCTTAGTTTTTATCAATGTTCACTGTTAAATATCAGACAAATAACAAAACTTCTTAAATTTACATGGAGATAAAAATAAAATAGTTAAGAAGGTCTGGGTGCCATGGCTCACGCCTGTGATTTCATCATTTTGGGAGGAGGAGGCAGGTGGATTGCTTGAGGCCAGGAGTTTGAAACCACCCTGGCAAACATGGTGAAACCGTGTCTCTACTAAAATTGTAAAACTTAGCCAGGCACGGTGGCACACGCCTATAGTCCCAGATATGTCAGGAGGCTGAGGCACAAGAATTGTTTGAACTTAGGAGGCAGAGGTTGCAGTGAGCCAAGATTGCAGCACTGCACTCCAGCCTGGGCAACAGAGTGAGAATCTGTCTCAAAAAATAAAATGAAATAAAATAAAATAGTGAAGAAGAGGGGGGAGAGACCTGCTTCTTGAATAACTATCAAACACATTTTGGGGATATCTTCATCCCAGGACAATCTGATTACCTGGATCTTTCACCAGAAAGATCTAAAAAGAAAACCAAGTTTTATTATATATTTTTTGCAACTTCTATTTTGGATTGAGACGTTATGTGTGCAGGTTTGTTACATGAGTGTTGCATGATGCTGAGATTTGGGGTACAAATGATCCCATCACCCATGTTTCAGGTGTAATATACAATACTTTTTCAACCCATGTCCTCCTCCAGTAGTCCTCAAAATCTGTTGTTTCCATCTTTATGTCCAGTGTACTCGATGTTTCGCTCCCACTCATAAGTGAAACATGCAGTATTTGGCTTACCTGTTTTTGCATTAATTTGCTTAGGATTGTAGCAGGAGCGGCCATGAGAAACAGGCCTCTTGAACACCAAACTGGGAAGGAAGAAGTTTATTATTATTGCTATTATGGCCAGGAGCCAGGCGACAATTTGTCTAAATGACCCAGCTCTCCTAACAAAGAGAAGCTCTGCCTTTAAATAGGCTTACACTCTAGATATTACACGTGAAAGAATCTTAGGTTTACAGCCTTATTAATCACATATGAAAAGGTCTTGGGTTTACAGTTTTAGGAATTACATGTGAAAACTTTCTGGTCTCGGATAGAGGAGTGGGGTGGGGGTTTGATCTTGTTTAAGTAAAAACAGTGTCTTCTGGAGAGATTCCCCCATCCCATACCTGCTATTTACAGAAAGGTGATTTAGGAGGTGCCAGTCCGCCAGCCTTTTCTTCTACAGGTAGTGCCTGACTTACCACCACGATTGGGACCAGCAGACCGGTCGTAACACGATTTCGTTGTAAGTTGAGTAGGCTATATGTACAGCTGAAATGGTGCACGCGGAGATGGTAGTGCTGCCGGAAGCTGGTCCACACTGTCGTAGGCTGGGCAACGTTTGCGCTGCCAGACGCGGAGCAGTCGTGGCTAGCGATTGTGGTCGTAAAGTTGAATGGCCGTAAGTTGCATAGGTTGTAAGTCGATCAATACCTGTATTGAAATGCAATGTGGAGGTCAAGGGGGAGGTGATCCTAGATGCCTGGGTCTCCGTCCTCACCATAATGGTCTCCAGCTGCATCTATGTCAATGCAAAGGACATAATTTCTTTCTTATGGCTGTGTAGTATTCCACGTTATATACTTACCACATTTTCTTTACCCAATCCACTGTTGTTGGGCACCTAGGTTGGTTCCATGTCTTTGCTATTCTGAATAGCACTGTGATGAATATGAGGGTACATGTGTCTTTTTGGTAGAACTATTTATTTTCCTTTGGGTATATACTCAATAATGGGATTGCTAGAGCAAATAGTAGCTCAGTTCTAAGTTCTGCAAACCAAGTTTTCTTAGTTTGAAAAGCAGTCATATAATTTCATTATTATTCAGTTTGTAAATCTGGAATAATTTCTCAATAGGATGATAATGTGTTTTTTTAAAAAAAAAAACACAAAGAAAATCTTCACATTTAAATTCTAATCTGCTGGGCTGTTAAAAGAGCTGAGTTCAATTTGTTCTGTTTTGCTTTCTCACACAGCTGAGATACCACAGCTTTGCAGCATCTACAAAAGATTTTTAAGGTGAACCGAGGAAGTTGTTGATTGGGAAGGAGAACTTTCCAGTTTTATTTTTATTCGAATTCCTGACTGATTAGGCTGCAGCACAACCTGCAAGTTGGAGGAGGTGAGGCTGGTCACTTTGTAGGTTGAAGGAATCCTGCAGAGACAATGGGTAAAATCAGAGCCCAAACCGAATCCCCGTGTTTTCTATACACTAATCCCCATGAGCTTTAAATACATAAAACATGTGGAAAAACATAATCAAGTAGCTATAAATTCCATCATAAAAGTTTTCCAGTGGAACTGGGCAATAAGTCCATTAAAAATAAACCACAACAGGGATTCTTGATGGTGGAAAACATTACAAATAACTTGCAAGCTGGCAAGAAATTGCAGCCAATAAGTGTGCTCTAAGAATAGTAGATTGAAGGAGGGAAACTACCTATAATAAATGATTTCCAAATAAAATTCCATTTATTAGAAGAAGGCCAACAAAAGCCGTGGAGATGGCTTTAGTCCCAGAATACTCTGTTTCTCTCCACTGGCCTGTGTTAAAAAGAAGAACTGTTTTTCAAGTCCCCATTTCAAATAGTTCCCACGCTTTCAGAAAATGTAAACGTTTTGCCCATAATGTAAAAGAGGGTCTCGTTCTTTAAGAAAACAATGAGAATTGCAAACAATTATTACCATTAGCATGTCTAGAGAGGATCATATTTCTATATCTTGGAAGACACATCCACGGAGTTTATAGATGAAGCCAGGTGGTAGCAATAAGGACTAGCCCTTTAAGAAATACAGGCATAGGCCAGGCACAGTGGTTCATGCCTGTGATCCGAGCACTTTGGGAGGCCAAGGTGGGTGGATCACCTGAGGTTAATAGTTCAAGACCAGCCTAGACAACATGGTGAAACTTCATCTCTACTACAAATACAAAAAAAAAAAAACTGGGCATGGTGGTGTGTGCCTGTAATTCCAGCTACTTGGGAGGCTGAGGCAGAATAATCACTTGAACTCGGAAGGAGGAGGTTGCAGTGAGCTGAGATCGCACCATTGCATTCCAGCCTAGCCAACAAGAGAAAAAGTCTGTCTCAAAAAAAATAAAAATAAATAGGCATATAAGGAATACACTTGCTTTGATTACCTACTAACAGGCCCTAGGGATTTGAAGTCAGATAAGACCTTGGCCTTTCCATCAGTCATTATGCCTGAAAAGACGATGGGCACAAATACATATACCAAATCATTTGTGCAATAAGAGAGGCTAGCATAAAAGCTCCAAAAAGAGACATCTAAAACACACTGGGAGGCAAATTGCTTAAACTCCTGTGACCTGGATTTCTTCATCTCAAAAATAGAAACAAGGATAACCAGACTGTGGAAATATTGAAAGGATCAGATTAATCATATTATAATGAAGAATGCCATACAAATGTGATCTATTGTCAATATACTTCTAAAACAGGGGTTTTCAATCTTTTGCCTTTTTTATCCACACTGGAAGAAGAATTGTCTTGAGCCACACATAAAAATACACTAATGAAGGCTGATGAGTTTTAAAAAAAATCACAAAAAATTAATAATGTTTTAAGAAAGTTTACAAATTTGCATTGGGCTGCATTCAAATCCATTCTGGGCCACATGCAGCCTTTGAGCCAAGAGTTGGACAAGCTTGTTCTAAAATAAAAAGACTTTAATATGTGCTATGCACTGTTATTAGCTATTTGCATATATAAATCAATCCTATCAGCCACCCGATGAGTGTTAGTACTTCACAAATGAGGAAACTGAGGCCCAGAAAAATTAGGTAACTTATGCACAGTTACACAGCTAAGTTTCAAACCCAGGCATCTGGCCCCAAGCAGAGAATTTACAATGAAGCTACTGATGCTTGAGCTTTGGGAGTTCTCCTTTGCATGTGCCACACTGAAGATCTAGGTGGTCTGTTGAGAAATGCCAAGTGTATATCACTGAGAAATGCTGAATGTATGATAGAATATATCGTTTGCTAGAAAGAACAATGGCGAGGAAAACCTAGCTGCCTCCCCACCAACCAAGTGGAAAACTTTTTGGGGCATTTTAAAGTGGCAAGACAGTATATAAATATCATACACCAGTTAAAACAATTCTTTAAGTGTGGGGTATGCGACCCTGACCCTGGGGCTCCCTAGTGGAGAATACTTTTTAGTTTGTCTGTGATCAGTGGTAAGTGGGCATCAGCTGCCTACCTGGTTTATTTTTGTGTTGTGAGAAAATACCGAACATGTGTTTGTTAATAATCATCACCTGTTGAGAGAGAATAACTACGTGGATCAGAGTCTGCTCAAGGCCTTCAGCCTGGAATGCGGTCAGCCCCCTGAGGCTCTCAGCTCAGAAAGCTGCTGGCCCCCATGGATAGGCCCACTTTGTTGTTCTATCTGGGTGTCTGCTTCTCAATTCCTTCAGCGGCACCTGGGGGGTCTCTACGGCCGAGCTGGTCTCGGTAGGGGGCTCCCCAGTAATAGCTTCATATAGCCATTATATACTTGTAAAATTTGCAAAAGTGAGACATTTTATCCAATTACTTCAGAATATTCTCCTTTTTGATTCCAACTTCAGATCCCTCACGTTTCCCCCCTTGCCAGTTAGAGTTGGAGTAAGCATGTCATTTTTGAAATGCAGTTAAGGGCGAGTTGAGTTGATGTTGTTGACACATTCACTTTGGGTTTAATGAGTTCTTTTTATGTAGCTTGCAGTCACTCCCATGACGAGTTGCTGAGGAGGCCTTACATGCTAGTGAGGGTAGAGACAGAATCCAAAGGTTTGTCTGACTCCACTGAAAATTCTCCTGGCCCTACTCTCCTTTCCTGTGTTCAGTAATCCATAAACAGTTTTCTTAATTCTTTGACTGGAAGGTATGATAGTCTGTCCTCAGCACCAACAGCATTTGGCACTACAACTCCTGTCCTAGCTGGCTTTAACACAGCTTTCTAGGTTATGTCCCCTCTCGCTCTCCCCTTACATCACGCTCCATCCAAAGGGCACTTCTTCCTTTGCTGGACCATGCTTTTTGCTCTTGTGTAGGCATTTATTAATTTCTTGCTGACATGACGTGAAATCTGACATTAGCAAAGATAGCATATATTCCTAATTCACCATAAAAAATATTTGCCTCACACTGGTTAGTGGATGTTAGCATTTAAAATAAGTCACTAGACAAGAAAACTTGAAAGGCCAGAAATCCTATAGCTCATCTATAAAAAAAGGAACTAGAGTTTTTTAGATTTAGTGAGAATCCTAAAAATATATATGGCATTACTAATAATGGAGTTTGAAGCTGAAAGTTTTGTAAACTATCAGTAACTATAAATATTGACTAATAATATTAATCTGTCACAATGGTAGAAAGACTGAATTTGTGTAGTATTCTTGCCAAAATAGTGATATAAAAGTTGTTATAGGCCAAGCACAGTAGCTCACACTTATAATTCCTTTGGGAGGCTGAGATAAATGTTGCTTGAGGTCAGGAGTTCAAGACCAGCCTGAGGAACATGTTGAGCCCCGCCACCCATCTATACAAAAAGAAGTTGTTATATTCAGCAATAATTACAGTAAAAATAATATAAAAGGTATCAGTGGTTAATAAATAAAATATTTTCTCTGGATTTTCTGGTTTGCAGATAGTCTTTGAAAATGGTAATGTTATTTCTTTTGTAGCCTCTAATAAATATTTGTTTCATACCTAACTTTTTTTTCAGTATTTTATTTTTTATTAACAATTTTACATATTTATGGAGTACATATTTTGATATGTATAGTGATCGGATGAGGGTAATTAGCATGTCCATCATCTCAAACATTTATTTATTTATTTATATTATTATTATTTTTTGAGACAGAGTCTCACTCCATCACCAGGCGCCAGGCTGGAGTGCAGTGGTGCAACCTCAGCTCACTGCAACCTCTGTCTCCCGGGTTCAAGCAATTCTCCTTCCTCAGCCTCCCAAGCAGCTGGGACTACAGGGGCACGCCACCACGCCCAGCTAATTTTTTTGTATTTTTGTAGAGATGGAGTTTCACCTTGTTGGCCAGGATGGTCTCCATCTCTTGAGGTCGTGATCCACCCGCCTCGGCCTCCCAAAGTGCTGGGATTACAGGCATGAGCCACCGTGCCCGGCCTATTTATTTATTTTTATTCTACTTTAAGTTCTGGGGTACATGTGCAGTTTGTGCAGGTTTGTTGCATAGGTATAACATGCTGTGGTGGTGGTTTACTGCATCCATCACCCTGTTATCTGCATTAGGTATTTCTGCTAATGCTAACCTTCTCCAATCCCCATGCCCCCTGCTATTCCTCCCATAGCCCTCCACCCTCCAGGCCCTAGTGTGTGATGTTCCCTTCTCTGTGTCTGTGTGTTCTCATTGTTCAACACCCACTTCTAAGTGAGAACATGCAGTGTTTATTGGGGCACTCTTCACAATAAAAAAGACTTGGAACCAACCCAAATGCCCATCAATGATAGACTGGATAAAGAAAATGTGGCAGATATACGCCATAGAATACTATGCAGCCATAAAAAAGGATGAGTTCATGTCCTTTGCAGGGACGTGGATAAACTGGAAACCATCATTCCTAATGTTTTTTTCTATCTTTAAAGAGAGTTCCACAAATTGTATAAGATTTAGGACCGGCCAGGTATGGTGGTTCACATCTGTAATCCCAGCACCTTGGGAAGTTGAGGCATGAGGATTGCTTGATCCTGGAGTTTGAGACCAGCCTGGGAAGCATAGCAAGACCCCATCTTTACAAAAAACAATTTTAAAAATGAGCTGGGTATGGTGACATGTACCTGTAGTCCCAGCTATTCAGGAGGCTGAGGTGGGAGGATCACTTGAGCCCAGGAATTCAAGGCTGCAGTGAGCCATGATTGCACCACTGCAACAGAGAAAGACCTTGTCTCAAAATTAAAAAAAAAAAAAAAATTGGGGCACTAAAAAAGAAATTGAGTTTTTCTCATGTTTTTTTCCCTAATCCACTTCCCCACTCTATTTTCTCTAACCCATTTTTTCCTAATCAATAGCTTTCAGTTTAAGCTGTTCTGACAGATTGCTTTGAATGAAGGTATTGCCTTTGTTATATGAATTTTGAGTTGTTACACTGGTGCTGTAAATGAACCAGAGGAAGATAGGAGCACAGACTGGATAGAGCTCTGCTGGGAATGGCCAGGCGGTGTAGTCCTGCCTCTAGACAGCTGTGTGTGTCTTGAATTCTAGTGCCTCTTTCCACTAGGTTAGTAAAGTAGCGCCTTCCACCACATGGTCTGCAGTGATTGTTCTGTGGCTCCGGGTTTTGTGGTCCTCTGACAACTATGTGAAAAATATGCTCTCTCTTTCTTCTGTTGTTTTTAGTTTGGCTAATAGGAAATGAATGTGGTTATTTGAACAGCAGAAAGCAAATAACCAATGACTTCCTGCCTCACTGCTTAAACTTGCTTCTCTATTACCTGCATCATTGAGGCTTCCTTATCAGTATTATTAAGTATTAAGTATATCGGTCAATTAGACTGAAACTCTAACAAAATAAATTGCTGTGAGGTAAAGAAAAGCAACGCAGGTTTCTGGGGTCAAAGGTGCCCAAGCAAAAATCAGGATGCAGTAGTACATGTGGCTCTGGGAAGTAATAAGCCAGGATGATGGATTACTTTAGACCTAAGGCCAAATATTCACCATCAGGGACCTAGCCATGCCAAGCCACAACTTCAGTCTGTGGTTCTCAATGCCAAGTGAATATTAGAATCACCTGGACTTTCAAAACTAACGTGTCCTGCCCCTCTTCCTTCTGACAGTCTGATTGTGTTTCCCAGGTGATCCTGTGTGTAATTAGATCTGAGCACATCTGATCTAGGTGTTATGCTTTTAGGGGCAGTGGAGAGGCTGGAGGCTTATAAACTTCTTAAACAAAGGATAATATCAGAGCTGGATCCATTTAGTGAAAGAAGTCAGTTAAATATAGATCTTCCAGAAGGAAAAGTATTTTAAGCTATTATTAGTCACTTATAATTTAGTGCAACTCTGTTCAATAAATAGAAGTTTCTACGATGATGGAAATGTTCTATATTTGTGCTGTCTACTTTCTTAGCCCACTAGCCTCATGTGTCTACTGAGCACTTGAAATGGGGCTAGAACAACTGAGTGACCGAATTGTAAATTTCGTTTTAACACATTTAAATTTAAATCGTTGCATGTGGCTATGGCTAACATGTTGGTCAGTGCAGTTCTTGTGGGAACGGCTGATGAGTAAAGCGATAGAGAAGGGGTTACTGTATACCTGGGAAGAGGAGTGAGAAGGAAGACTGAGGATGGAAAAAAAAAACAGTAAATGAGGCCAGGTTCACTGTGAAAATTCCATAGGAAGAGATGGGACAAGCTATAGCAAAATGTGGCTTTGGGAATGCCTATCATTCTGCCTGCCACCCCAAAATAATGTTGAAGAGGAATTTCTGAGCTGGGGACTTTGGCTCTGATCTGCCCCACCTCTCTTCTACAGACCAGCACTTGACCAAATAGTAAAACTCACAGAAGCCCTTGCTGCTGGGAACTGTTACTAGGAAAACAGCAAGGGGACTGGGAAAGAGTAAGGCACCGGTGCTTACCAGCCAAAAAAAACGTCACCTGCTGTCTCACAATCACTGTTGCTTCATAGCACAAGTGGTAAGATATGAGTGTCTACTTGGTGCCATTCAACACATCTGATATTGTCAGATCAGATAAAGGACTATAGATGGAAGCCCCTTGAACCCTAAGAGAACCACGGAAATCATTGATTATTCCTGCGGAAAGAGCTGATTCAACTTAAATACTACCCCTTCCAGAGGTATTGCCAAAGAACTTCTGTAGGTGCATTAATCACAAAGGAGTTACTCTAAGTGGTCCAGAAACACTTAAAAGAAATGCTTATTTGAAGAAAAAAGAAACAACCTAAAACAGAAAGATCGCTTTGTACCCATCAGGCTCGTAAAATTTAACAATGAGTTACAACACCCATTTTTGGCAAAATAAATATAAAGATTACATTCATACTTTCAGTGTTAATGTGTTACAACTTCCTGGAAGGAGGTCTGGCAAGATACACTAAAATTAAAAATAAATATATTCTTGACTAACATGTAGGAACAGACGTATAAAACTATTTATTGCAACCATGTTTTAGTGGCAATAAAACAAGCAAAATGTTAATACCCACTAATAGGGGAGTGGATGAAGAAATTAAACAACACTTCTTCTTGTGAACACTTGTTTATAAATTATTCAGCCATTAAAAATTATTGTTATACTAGTTTACTTGGAAGTATTTTCATGAGCTACTACTGAACAGAAAAAAAAGCAAGATGCAGAAAATATGTATAACAAATATGATATCATTTTTGTAAAACAATGATTTTAAAAAAAGCTTTCTGCATATGTGTGTTTATACTATATATACTATATACAAAGAAAGAAAAAGAAAGGTTAGTGTCTCAGTTCATTCTTCTAGTCCAAGAGTCTAGTATAGTAAGACCTTGATGTATTACAGATCAGAAGGGCATTACAACAAGGCATTATAAATAAATAGAGAAACAATGAATGTTTAACAAACTGTTCTGGAGAAATTAACTGGGGGAGGTAGAAAGATGAAACTAGATCTGTAGTCTACATCAAATAGACATGAAAATTCTGGGAAAAAAAAATCAAGACCAAAACTTTAAAAATAAAAGGTGTAGTTTTTTGCATGAACATGGAAAAATTGTTATGCTATTAGGCAAAAGATTTGCTTTTAAGAAACAATGACAAAAAAGCAGAATCCATAAAGGAAAATATTAAGATGGCCATTTTAATTAAAACCATACTTCACAGTGGGGGAAAAGTGCTCCAGATTTGGAGAAGGTATTTGAAATTTTACACATCCACGTTTTTTAAAAAAGCTACTAAACATTAATATAAAAATAATTCAACAGAATAATAGGTAAAGAATATGTATTTGCTAAGGCAATGCTGCCAGCTTCTGTAGTAAATAAACCTCCAAATTTCATTATATTAACACAAGAGTTAATTTCCCATTCATCTAACTGTCCAAAGGGAGAGTTCCTGGTTGATGGTCAGCTTTTCTCTACATGGTAACTCAGGGACCCAGGCTCCTTCAATCCCGGGGAGTTCTCCACCTCCTAAGGCTTCAGAAGCCTCTGCATATAGCTAGAAGGGAAAAAGAACAGAGAGGGTGCACTCACTTCTGATTCACAGTAGTTCAGGTATAACATATCATTTCTAGTAATACTCCACTGGGGACAAGTCATATATTCCAACCCACATGCAAGCAGAGCCAGGAATATGGTAGCTGGCTGAGATCACTTATCAGCAACCACTTCATAAAATCCCTGGGGAGCATGAATCTTCAGTAGTGCTCTCTGCCACAGGTTATAAATAAGAAAGTACCAGAAGAATCTGGAAAGGTCTACAAACAAGTGGTAGGAAGCTCAGCTTCAGCATTCACGAAGGAATTGAAAACTGAAATAATGGTATACCCAAAATTTTACATCAAATATGACTGACTTTCTTTTCTAATTAACAAGACCTAAGAATAAGGAGTTAGCAAGGTTGTAGGGAACCATTTTGAAATGATGTGGTTGGCAATTTACATGGATAAAACACTTGGAAAGAAGCCCAAAATTACATAAAATACAACTCCTTTTAGATCTTTTATAGGTAATTGAAGAAATTAAAGATTACTTTGTAATAAAAATGTTCTCTGTTTGTTGTTTTTAAATAGCATGCTCTTCTAACCCCACACTATACTGCATGTAATATATATATTACATTAATCTAACTAAACATGCCTATATTTAAACGTTTATCTACAAAAATATCTGATCATTGCCATAGAAAATATTAAGGAGAAAAATCTGATCTTTTAAAATACAGGACCATGAATAAATATTAATTATAATTTTTTAAATGAACCTGTTTTGTACCAGTTAGTGGCCCAACCACACCAAGTGGAATTATTTCAAATGATTTTAAAACACAGGAATGTGTACAGTTTCAGTGAGGTATGCAGAGACAAAAGAGCTACTAAATATTTAGTTCTTTCAGCAATTATGTTATTAGTGGTAATTATGTCATAATTCTAAATTTAATCCTGCATATAATACCCTGTCCTTTTATGAAGCACATCTATAAGTGAGAATATCTACTAGGGAAAAATTAAGATTTTTAAAAATTATGATCAATAAAATATGACAGAGCAGTCAGAGGATCATTTTGAGAAAGTTGAGGATTAATAGCACTATTGTCAGTATAAAAGCCATTTTATTCCTGAAAATTACCATATCAAAAAAGAGACTGCCACTCACTGCCTCCTTATAAATTCATATTTCCATGTAAATAGAAATACAGTAAACTTTGCAAAATTTCAGACTAAACAAATTACAGTGTAATTTTTTTAATGCAGGATTTCTCAGAGCCTTTTATTTTGTTTTTCTGATTTATGATCCTTCAAGAGAAGGGTTTACGGTACCTAACTGTGTGACTCCCCCATTTTATTTACTCTCTTATTAGATGAATGTTTCTAGGAATATTGAGGACTTCTGACCCTGAAAGCTACGTATTCTAATGTCCTGTATTGCTTTCTATTTAGCATATATTTGTTTCTTTATTGGGTTTCTGCTGTGTACTTTGTACTATGGTTAAGGGTAGAGATACAGTGAAGTTCAGAGTCTAGTTGGGAAAGCAGATACGCAAATAAAGGGTTATATGATTAGCTCTGGATTAGGACTGTGGAAGATGAGAAGGAAGAACAAACTATTGTCTTTATAGTGGAGAGCAAAGCTTCTCAATTGTAGGTAGTCAGAAGAGTAGTAAAAATTAGAACTGGTCCCACACCAGACTGAGAAGTAGAGAGTTTACTTTTAGTGTGTATGATGAGAATGAAACTCTACCTCAGACTAACATTGATTTCTTTTTCTTTTCTGCAATATATCTCAAGTATCTAGGATAGAGTAGACATTTAAATATATGTTAAATTATTGAGTAAATTAATGCCCCCCACCTTAGGCCCAAATCCTTGCTAGAAACTCATCTAGAACACTCTTCTCTGGAACTTGTTAGTCTAATTCTTTGTTTTCAAACTCACTCCTTCAGGGCTGGACATCTCCTGAAACTCTGTTCTTATCCGTAGTTGAAGATCCCTTTTCTGAACCCATTAAAAGATGACTTCCTTTAGCTTCTCCAGCAATTTGTTTTCTTATCCTATCTCTCAAAGCCAGACTTTTTCTATCGTCTAAGAAAACAATTACTATATCTGATATTTTGATTCTTACTAATGTACTGATGGGGGTGTGTTAGTTTTAGACCTCAGAGAAACAGATGCAAAAACGGGATTAGAAGGGCAAGAGAGATATCGGGGGAAATGCTTACGAAGGGTGAAAGGAAGAAAATAGAAGAGGAGGGGAGTTCTGTTCGCAGTGCAGTTCTGATGCCTGTGGAGGAAAAGCTCTGGGTAGGACTGGGCAGTCAACAGCACAGCTCTAAGAAGACATCCTCTCACGACAAGTATTAGGTGATGGTTGTTATTTTCAGAATTGCTAGAACTCATGAATGTAAGCATAAATGATATGTTTTCATCTATTGTATTGCTGTCTTTAAAGATGTCGCATCTTTGGTTGGTAGGACCAAGTTAGGTTGGTAGGACCAAGTTAGGTTGGACCCTGAGTCCTTCTGATGCAATTATAGTCTCTGATAAGTTCATTCCCATCTGATATGATGACAGATTCCAAGCTCATCTCATACAATTCCTACCCCAGACCTCAGAATTACACATATCTCTAAGATATGTTCCTTTTAGTGGGAAATACGATTTAGGAACCGCAGCCCATTTCCTGTGGTATTATGGTTACTCCTGATCATTTCTAGGCCTTTTTAGTGGACAGAGCTATAAAATATAAATTAATTTTGATATATTTAATGCAAATCAGAGCTGTATTGTTTCTGCATACCCTCAGCTGTCTTACAATTACAGAACTTTTTCTTTTATCCAATGCTGAGTGTCCTGGTTTTCAAAGACAATGGTGATACTAAAATTTGAGTATTACATAATTGTTCATTTGATTTAGTACACTTGAGTCACAGAACACTCTAGAATAATAACATTATTGTCATAGAACACTCTAGAACAATAACATTATTATCACTAATAACATAATTGCTGAAAGAACTAAATATTTAGTAGCTCTTTTGTCTCTGAATACCTCACTGAAACTGTACAAATTCCTGTGTTTTAAAATCATTTGAAATAATTCCACTTGGTGTGGTTGGGCCACTAACTGGTACAAAATAGTTTCATTTAAAAATTTTTTTTTAATATTTAGAAATTTCACAATGTTTAAACTCTTTAAGTAATTCTGTTAAATAACATGTATGTTTCAAAAAGCAAATTTACAAGTAAGAGATATACTCAAAGAACTGTAGCTCCCGACCCAGTCCCTTCTATCTGAGTTCCTGTCTTCACTTATTGCTAACTAAAATAAGTAAAGTTTATCCTTCCTTTGTTCTTCTTGTAATGTAAGATATGTATATTTTGTAACATAATATCATCTTATATTTTGTAATATAATATATTATTAAAAAGAACAAAGGAAGGATAAACCTTACTTGGTTTACACGCATTTTCTTTCTGATACACAATAGCATTCTAAATACACTTTATCTTGCTTTTTCAGACTTAGATCTTGGAGACCGTTCCATAGTAGTATATATAGATATTCCCCATTCCTTTTTAACATCTCCGTAACATTCCATTGTGGTTTATATTCTATTCAGCCAGTCTCTTTTGATAACAGTCTGAGGTGTTTCCAGTCTTTTCTGTAACAGTAGCTCAGCCATCTAGATTGTCATACCTCTATACATTTTCCCAGGGTAATAGGTGAGAAATTGTATCTCAGCAGAGTTCTCTTGTGAGAAGGTCATATGTTTTTTTATATAGGTAAGAACCATGTCCCTATTTTTTTGTGTGAGCTGTTCATTTTACTGTCCTATTTTCCTACAGAACTAGTCTTCTCTAGTGCATAAATGAAGCAGGAAAGGGATTGAGTGATGTGGAGAAATAAAAAACAAATTGTAATTTGGCCGATGATGATGAATAAATCCCAGAACAGCTTTCTCACTGTGGCTGTAGACTTCCATCAGACCACAATTCAACCTTTCAACAACAAAAACACTGAGTTCTTAGCATGGGTAATTCTCTGAGTCCTAGTGAGGTCTCTGATGCTTCACTTAAGTGATCTAAGATACAAAATACCTAAGATTTTCTTCTTATTCATATTCCTCTTATTTTTATTATTACTTTACATCTGCTGGCTAAAAATAGTACTCTGCAAGGAATTACTTCCCGAACTTTTTCAAATAATATCAAAATAGATGATTACAATATTTATATAGTATACTGAAATAAGCTACAAGTAGTTTGGGGATGTTTATATAGGGCTTTCTGAAATTATCTTTACATCACTTAACTATCATAAAGGCCCAAATAATTAGAGATGATATTAAATGCTGAATTTGTATATAATCTCGAAATTAAACTTTTTGAATTGTTTAATGGGAAACTTAAGCTTGATTTTGTGAATACATCTTTTTTTTTTCCTTTTTGTCTCATTTGCTTTCTTTCTATTCTCTTTCTCTCTCTGTCTCTTCTCTGTCTTTCTCTCTCCTTTTTCCCTGAAACAGCGGAGTTAGTTACCTACATCATAACATTTCACCCTGAAATACTTCACCGTTTATCTCCCTAGAATAAAGCATTTTTCTACCTTATCAAATTTGGAAATTTAATACTGATGCATTGTTATTACTAATATACATACATATCCAACAATTTTCACTTGTCCCAGCAATGTCCCTCTTAGAATGTTTTCTTTCTCATCTAGGATCCAATCTGAAATCATTTACTGCATTTAGTGATCACAGATCTTCACCCTTTAATTGAGAATATCAGCTCAAAGAATTCTCTTTTCAGATTACAGTGAGGGAGGGGAAGTCAAAGTGGGGAGGGAGAAACTAATTTTATTCTTTAGGCCTAGTCCTTGTTTTTTTTTTTTCCCCATTTATTTATTTTATTGCATTTTAGGTTTTGGGGTACATGTGAAGAACATGCAAGATTGTTGCATAGGTACACACGTGGCAGTGTGATTTGCTGCCTTCCTCCCCATCACCTACATCTGGCATTTCTCCCCTTGCTATCTCTCCCCAGCTCCCCACCCCCCACCGTCCTCCCCTATTTCCCCCCAACTGACCCCAGTGTGTAGTGCTCCCCTCCCTGTGTCCATGTGTTCTCATTGTTCAACACCCACCTATAAGTGAGAACATGCGGTGTTTGATCTTCTGCTCTTCTGTCAGTTTGCTGAATACATCTTTTTAAAGTTAGTTGGAAATAGCAACATGAAATTTCTAATCTTCTATGAAGAGATACTTTTTGTTCATAAAATGAAGTGACAAAATATTACAATCTCATGTTTTAACCATTCCCAAATTTATAACTTTTGAAATTATGTTTTAAAAAATGAGTACTTCTTAGACACTCTTCTTTCATTGGTAAATGTCCTATGAAAATTTCCAATGATCTGTGAAAACGTAAGTTGGGAGCCAGCCCCTGGTGCTGCTACTGCCAGTGGACCTGGCCAAGCTTCCTTAGACCAGCTCACCTTGGTCTATGGGCCTTTTTCTTGGCCACGAACTCTTCCCTTGGCTCCCCTAGTGTAGAACACGATGGGTAAAATGGCATTCTCTGAGACCAGTTGTCAAGAAGTTGTTCAGGTTGTGAATCATCAATTGGACTTCCACAGTCACTTCGCTGAGGTGAGATAGTGCTAGATGTGACTCAGCATTGTTACCTGCAGGGATAGCAAGACACCCCATAGGACCCTATACCACCAGTTACCACCTGAGGAGCTCCAGACGTGCCTTCTTTTGGTCAGAAATGATCATCCCTAGGGCTCCAGCTACCTGAGAGCCGGAGGGTCAGTATCTCCTGGCACACAGGTGACCCACACCAGTTGAGAAGAGCTGCTACCATGAAGTATGAATAAAATGCATCAGATAGAAAATGCCATTTCTAAATCCTTTCCTTACCACTCCATAGTGGGTGACATAAGGGAAACAAAGGTTTCAAAGGGTTGTTTTTAAATGGAATATTTGCGAAATTAAAAACAAATTGAGAAGCAACTCTGCTATAGATTTTATTGTATTCATTTTGGTGGAAATGAGAGATTTAGGTAGAAAAAAATTATATATGTGTAAGAGCTATATTTCCTGGCTTATTTCTCACATTGTCAGCAAACTGTACTTAAGTGACAGGCTATCCCAGCTGGGACCCCCAAATTGCAAAACTCATCATGGCTTTGCCTAACATTTGATTCACTGCAAATACCTTAGACAAGTGTAAAGTTATAGAGGAAAAAGAAGAAAAATCATTGATATGGTTTGGCTGTGTCCCCACCTAAATCTCACCTTGAATTGTAGCTCCCATAATTCCCATGTGTTGTGGGAGGGACCTGGTTGGAGATGATTGAATCATGGGGATTGTTTCCCCCATACTGTTTTCATGGAAGTGAATAAGTCTCACAAGATCTGATGGTTTTATGAGGTTTTTGCTTGGCTCTCATCCTCTCTTGTCTGCACCATGCAAGACTTGCCTTTTGCCTTCCACCATGATTATAAAGCCTCCCTTCCCAGCCATGTGGAACTGTGAGTCCATTAAACCTCTTTTTCTTTATAAATTACTCAGTCTCCGGTATGTCTTTATCGGCAGCATGAAAACGAGCTAATACAATCATCTTACCAAACCTGAATTTCTCTGGGGCATAATAGATATGTTTGCCTACAATGTTATGCTCTTTGAAGAGGACATTCTGTAACATCACCAGTTACATGTACGTTGAAATCAATTGGCTTATAGATATCCAAACTCTGTAAAACAGTTAAGGGATTAAGGACAGCATGATTTACATTTCTTATGTGATCAGAGACAGATGTAAAGAATACTGTCAAGATCTCTCTCTCTCTCTCTCTCTTTTTCTCTCGTGTGTGTGTGTGTGTGTGTGTGTCATGAGGAGTCTAATAATATGAGGAAATGATGGGAAAAGAGAAAATTCAGGGAAGAAGGGTGGAGAGGGAAAGGACTGGATTACCAGGATAGAGGAATGAATAGAGATAGGGGGTTAAAGATTGAGATTGTTACAGGACAGAAGCAACCAAGTTATAAATTATTACCTACTTAATTCCACAAAAATTTATTTAGTGCCTACTGTACCAGGAGCTGGGATACCACAGTGAGACAAAACCAGATAAAACTCTTGCCATTCATAGTTTACATTCTGGCTGATTTTGTGTAGTTGCCAAGCCTTAATAAATAACCTTCTTAAAATAGCTTCAGGAAAAGTGCCTATTCATAAACAGTAAATCTTGAGGGTTTGCAAAGGTGCATTCAATCTTTTATTTTGTTGTCTTTTTAAAATCTTATTTTCAATAGACAAATTATAATTATATATATTTGTGGTGTACAATGTAATATTTTGCCATACGTATACATTGTGGATGATTAAATCCAGCTAATTAACAAATGCATTATCTCACAGACTATCATTTTTTGAGATGCAAATATTTAAAATCTACTCTCTTAGCAATTTTCAATACAATGCATTGTTATTAACTGTATTCATTATGCTGTGCAATAAGCCTCAAAAACTTATTCCTCTTATCTAACTGCATCTATCCCCTTTGACCAACATCTCCCCTTTCCTGCCTCCAGCACCACTTCCGTCTCTAAAACTGCCATTCTAATTTACTTTTCTGAGCTGAACATTTCTGGATTCTATATATAAATAAGATGATGTAGTATTTGTCTCTCTGTATCTGGCTTATTTCACTTGGCGTAATGTCAGCCAGGTTTATTCCTGTTGTTGGAAATTACAGAATTTCCTTTTTAAGGCTGAATAGTATGACATAGTATACATATAGCACAGCCATATTTATCCATTGATGGACATCTAGGCTGCTTTCATATCTTAGCTATTGTGAAAAACATTTCAATAAACATGGGAGTGCAGACATCTCTTTAGCATACTGATTTTAATTCGGTTGGATATACACCCAGGAGTAGGATTGCTGCATTATATGGAATTCTATTTTTAGTTTTCTGAGGAACTTCCATACTGTTTTCCATAATGACGGTACTAATTTACATTCCCACCAACAATGTACAAAGGTTCCCTTTACTCCACATCCTCACCAACATTTATCTTTATTTTTAACAACAGTCATTCTAACTGGTGTGTGGTGATACTCACTGCTGTTGTAACTTTTCTTTCTCTGATGATTAGTCAAAGATACATTCAATTTTTATTTTCAATTTTGAGAAATGTAGCAGAAAACCAATTGTATACAACTGTCTACATCATGATATATAATGATATAAATGATAAAATCATGATATATAATGATTTTTTTAAATGCATAAAACAGCACAAGTGGTTTAATGAAAAGTTATAAAAACAGAGTTGTACGTATTATTACCACTGTCTATTTCCATTTCTCTATTTTCAGTAGTAATTTTGTGAAGTCTGTGTTTTCAGGGAATTAATTTTCAGATTGTAAAATTCCTTTTTAAACTATAAAATTATGTACAAATGGGCAGTGACAAATTGTATTCTCTATTCCTCATATTTCAGGGAGTTTTTCCCCTCCTCCTGAGGCCATGATCCACACCAACCTAGGCCAAACAAAGAGGACCATCTTGTCACTCTTTAATAAGCAGAATAATAGATCTGGGAGTCTTGTTGACATAATGAAGTATCAGGGATGTTATGATGGGCAAACTGTGTCTTGAAGCTGTTTAATGCAGAAGATTCCAGGGAGAACCAGTTTCTGTCACTCTTGGATACACACAGGACCTGAAGCAACTATGGCCCACTCTTCCATCCACTTCATCATCAAAAGGAAAACCAGATGGAACAACTCAGTTGTTAGCTGAAATCCAGAGGAAGAAGTGCACCACTGGGGAGCAGAAAGAAGAGGGAGTGGAGTCAAAAAAAGATGAGGACACTGTGATGCCGACACAAATGTACTGATTTGCACCACACTCTGAACTACAAAAATAAGATTTCTTTCCTGTCCTGACAGTCACTAAGCACACGGGTAAGGGGCTTCACAAATATTTATTACTATTATTATGATTGCTGCTGCTGTTGTTGATATGGTGACAGACTCTGAACATGCCTGCCTTCCACACACTTCCCATGCTATTAATGCCTGCCATTAGGATTCAGAGCTGCTGCTTTCATGCTTCAGTATAAAGTGACAGTGGGGCCAGCACAGATATTGCACAGTGCAGGTCCACTTTCCCATGCTCATGGGAAGGGAGAGGCAGCAAAGCTGTGCCTGTCCAAGGACCACATCCTTGTCTTTTTCTTCCTCCATGGATTCTCAGTGGGTCCCTCTACTTCCTGCTTTCAGACTAGAATAACACTGTAAGCTGCTGTCTATTTTAAAATCAGAACTACTCAAGGGCAGTGAACAAAGCCATTCAGTAAGTGCTATATGCCAGAAGTTTTACTCTTCTCATTTAATCCCAGCAACAAAACTACATGTTCTTGTTGTTATTATTGTTTGTTGTTGTTATTATTATTATTATTATTATTATTATTATTATTTGAGATGGAGTCTCGCTCTGCTGCCCAGGCTGGAGTGCAATGGCACGATCTCAACTCACTGCAACCTCTGCCTCCCGGGTTCGCTGATTCTCCTGCCTCAGCTTCCTGAACAGCTGGGTTTACAGGCGCACACCACCACGTCCTACTAATTTTTGAATTTTTAGTAGAGATGGGTTTTCACCATGTTGGTCAGGCTGGTCTCAAACTCCTGACCTTGTGATCTGCCTGCCTTGACCTCCCAAAGTGCTGGGATTACAGGCATGAGCCACCGCGCCCCGCCTGTTATTATTATTACTGAGACAGGGTATCTCTCAGTCACCCTAACTGGAGCAATCACAGTTCACTGCAATCTCTGCTCCCAGGATCAGGCAATCCTCCTACCTCAGCCTCCCAAGTAGCTGGGACTACAAACCTGCCACCACTCCTGGCTAATTTTTTGTATTTTTAGTAGAGACGGGTTTCGCTATATTATCCAGGCTGGTCTCAAACCCCAGGACTCCAGCAATCTGCCATCCTAGTCTTCCCAAAGTACTGGGATTATAGGCATGAGCCACCCCACCCAGCCCATGTTATTTTTTATTACCATTAGTTTACAGACGGGCAAAGTTAAGTAGATTGTACCATATCCTATTGGCTAATAAGTAGTGAAAACAGAATCCAGATATAAATATAATGGCAGACTATATATTTTGCAGTATATATCATTTCTAGAGCCTCCTGTTATTTCTGTTGGGTGTGGTAGCAAAGCATATGCATTAAATACTCCCTTACGAGTCAGACAAGAACTAGGTTCAAAAGCTAGTTTCATCACTTTCCAATAGCATGATTTCAGCCTACTCACATGTACGACGGGGATAATAGCAACATCTACTCATGGAGTAATTCTGAGGATTAATGAAATAATGTCTCTAAAAACATGGCCCAGTATGTTACGCAGTAAGCATGAGAGCTGAGTGAGTCTACTTGGAACAGCATATAACAGCATTTAACTTTCGTGGCCAAGGGCACTCATTTTGACTTTTTTTAAAAAGCTCTTTTTCGCTCCTCTCTCTGTTTATAATGTCATAATTTCCCTTGGATGACTCTTTCTCTTCTGGAAAAGATAATTTCCTCATGAATAACTGTCCTGCAAGGATTTTAATTTTAGCCATAGGGAAAGGGCATATTCGTAGACAGTGATGGTAACTCTCCTTCTTAATTTTCCATGGTGAAATTTTATGACCCTTTTCTTCAGCCAGACCACCAAAAGCATAAAGGCTATTAGCTATAGGTGTTAATCAAATATGTGTCAGACATCTTTAAAATGTATATTTCTCTAAAAAACATGGCTTCATTCTGAAAGCAAGGCGTGGAAAGAACTCAATTTTTAATCAGGAAAAGTGCTTTGGATGATATTTTTAATTGGCCAAATTCTTCTTTGCTAAATAATTTGGTAATCTTGAGTAGATTTGCATGTAATTTCCCATAATCCAGAGATTTTCAATGAGAGATTTCAAAGTTCAGACCCAAAAATGCCTTTCTTGTTGGGGAGCTGATACCCAGACATTAGTATTTCCAGTGAGACATGGAGATTTGGGGAAGGGAGAAGGTGGCTGCCAGATGTTCAGGTAATGTGGGAGGCAAATAGGTCAAAAGGCTGCCTGCAACAGTTTTGCTCTAAAAAGCCAGGACATCTCATTTAAGAAGCTTCTGAGCCTTGTATGTTGTATTCTAAAGAGCATGTCCTTCCTCACCCCTGTAAGTGGCAGCTCTACGTCCATAATGTTTGTGCTGAACAGGTGTTTTATTTGTGGCTCACATGTTTCTGGTAGGCTGCTAGGTGAGTCCGGAAGCTAGAAAGTAAGAGAAGAGAATGGCGTAAACTCTGCCTTTGGAATTTATACTCCAGTTGAATTGAATTAGAATTACCCATCCCTCATCTGGGCTTGTAAGAATTACCCCTCAGGTACAAACGTTGGTAGCACTTACTATAAAGCCAAATGCATTTAGACTCTTGGATGATGAAGTGTGGTCATGAGAAATAAATGGGAGATTCATTCACTTGGATTTGAAGTCAGTTACCTGAACTTTTAGTCCCAGTTTGTGTCTAATTTTGTAGGTCATCTATTTAATCACTATAAAATCTAACTTTTGATTTCTTTGTTGATAAAGCCTAGATTAAATCATCTTTAAGTCTTTTTCAGAATTATGTTTCTACAATTCTAAGTGGAGGTTATATGAATCAAGGCAACAAAACTGTCTTCAGAGTCCGCTAAGTGCTGTGCACCGTCTATTGGTGTGGGAGAGTGAATGAGGAGTGAGTCATGGATCCTAAGGACAAGGGATTATTTTCTGTGGAGGAAACTAGATATGCATCCAGCATGCATATGTGCCTATGCAACAGAATGATTTAATGCTCTAACATGTCCAAGAAAGTTAAGATAAGAGTGCCTAGGTATATTTATTGATTTTATAAATTTTACTGTCTAAGGTACTGGAAAAAAGGCAAAAGACCTACCAGACCAGACTGACAACTTTTTCTTCCTGATCTGAACCTCTATTTTTTCTTATTTTCATCTATATAGGTATCTCACATACACACACACACTGCGTTGTATGTAATGCGCTTAGTTTGTTATATTAACTGAACATTCTAGATGCACGAGGAGAACTGATGCATTCGTCAAGGTTCTTCAGTTGCAAGCAATGTAAACAGGTTTCAAATAATGTAAGTGAAAAGGGAGTTCGTTGCAAGTTGTTGAGTGATATCACAGTGAACAGAAAGCACTAGAACCAGCATAAGAAAGTTCAGGAAGCAGCTAGCTCCAGGGGTTTCAGTGGCAACAAAACTCTGTTGCTTTTATCAGTCAGTGAGCCATCAGAACTAGAAGGCTTGAATTCCAACCATCTTTTCTGACTTTAGGCTCAAGATTCAAAATCCTGGAAGAGAAAAACCTGGTTAGCTTACCTTTGACTTTATGCTTCCCTCTTGACCATTTGATGGAATGCTTCTTGTTTTTGGTACTCTAAGATTGTACTCACTGCGAGGCAGTAGGAAATTGGGCATGTAAATTAGATGCTCAAAGGAACGACAGCATGGATGCTGAATAGTCAACATCAGAAACACCCATTATAGCTAGCTATTGTTGAAAAGCCTGAACTTTTCTTAAAGAGCAGTTAATTATCCTTGAGGTCTTCTTAAAGGCTGAGTTTGGGTTAATTTCTCATCTCTTTTTAAAATTAATATTTTAAAAATATATCTGTAATTTTTTTTTTCAGATTATTTTTGGGAATAAAATAGATGTTCCAGAAATATATAGCCTATTTATTCTTTGGCTATAAGTAACCTCTGACACATCCTTTGAAACTCCAGGAAACAATTATAGCTATCTAGAGGAAGACAATGTTGGAAAGAACTGGTGATAGGGTCAGGGAGCCCAGATTTGTATCTTCATTATGTACTAGATACACAATTTTAGACAAATCCTTTTACTTCTATGTATCTCAAATTCCCAAACTATAAAGTGAAAATAATCTGTGATTAGTGCCCAGTGAATGGAAAACAACTTGGGACAGTGCCTGAAACACAGAGAATGTTAGTTGTGGTGTTGTTGTGATTGACTAGATTTGCTATGCAGGTCACAGGACATATGTGAAATAGAATGTTTTAGTTTCTAAGGCACTCAGAAAGACTTCTGAGACTAGATGAATAACTTCTATGTTTTAAAATGCATCATAAAAATTAGATATTTTCATTATTTCCTATTCTTCTTAGGTTGAATTTGTCACTTGAGCCAGGAAATTTTCTCATGATTCCAAATTATTTCTGCTTAAAAAAAAACTTTCTTAATGATAACACCTTTGCCCATAAATCTATATTTCATTCCCCCATTTTTATATTTATTCAGTTTCTGTCTTCCATTAATGCTCAGCTCCCTCCCCTTCTTATCCATGATGCTGTTCTCAACTCTCATATGCATTTCTCTTTTCTCAGAATTCCTGCATTATCTTTGCATAGATGACTCATTTTGTCACCTACTTATCCATTATTTTAAAATATTATTGTGACTTGTTGCTTTATGCATCTGGAACTTGGCTGTAAAATTCAACCAATATTTGGTACATAGTATGTACCTGGCACAGTGCCAGATACTTCAGAGATTTCAGGGTTGAGTAGCATCGCCCCAGACCTCAAGAAATTTGTAGTCAGGTAGGAAAATGAGGATGAGCACAGTAGAAAGAAGAGAAGGCTTTTGAATGTCTGAGTCAGTTTGGGCTGCTCTGACAAAAAGCCATAGATGGTGGCTTATAAAAAACAGAATTCATTTCTCAGAGTCCTGGAGACTAGAATCCAAAATGAGGATGCCTGCATGCTTGGGTTCTGGTAAGGAGCCTCTGCCAGGTTGCAGATGGCTGCCTTCTGTTTGTATCCTCACATGGCAGAAAGAGGGTGACAGAGCTCTCTGAGGTCTATTTTATAAGGGCACTAATATCATTTGCCAACTCTGCACCCTTATGAACTAATTATCTCCCAAAGGCCCCACGTCATAATACCATCACATTGGGGGTTAAGGTTTTGCTTATGAATTTGGGGGCAGGACACAAATATTCATTCAGTCCGCTGCAGTGGAGAAGTTAGAATCTGAGAATTACCTTCAACATCAAGAAATAATGGTGGCAGCTGGAGAAGGACCAGGCAAACAGGAAGGCCTTTCCAGTCAGAAGGAAGAAAGCATACATGTGGATCACATCATTCATCTCTTTCTAGCCTTCCACAGAACCTGGCCTATGCCAAGTACGTTGGTTAAACTTCAATAATCAGCAATTAAATTTCACAGAAAGAAAGAAATTGAGGAAGAACTATGCTTAAGGGGTCTGAAAACTCAATATTGTTCTGAGCCCCCTTTTTTGGAAAGCAGATCAAGCTTGAATTTATCTCCAACTGTTTTAGCCAGAGTTTTCATGGAACAGAGATGACAGTGACCGTGGAGATGGTCATTACTTATAATTTATGTCCTACTTCAGAAACCTGGGGACCTCCCTGAGCTAGTCCATATAACTTACCAAGATGCTATCAACAGCTCTGATGAGAGGCTGTTTTAGTCCGTTCTCATGCTGTTAATAAAGACATACCTGAGACTGAGTAATTTATAAAGCAAGAGGTTTAATGAATTAACTCACAGTTCCACATGGCTGGGAAGACCTCAAAATCATGGCAGAAGATGAAGGAAGGGCAAAGGGACGTCTTACATTGTGGCAGACAAGAGAGTGTGTGCAGGAAAACTCCCCTTTATAAAACCGTCAGATCTCGTGAGACTTATTCACTATCATACGAACAGAATGGGAACCTCCCTTTACCCCAACTTGCTACCATGATTCAATTACCTCCCACTCGGTCTCTCCCATGACACGTGGGAATTATGAGAACTACAATTCAAGATAAGATTTGGGTGGGGACACAGCCAAACCATATCAGTGGTTGCATCTTCAGTAGCTCTGGGTTAATTCACACCTTTGATTTCTCTCAAGAGCTTCAGAGGTAAGAAGAATCAGAGCTGTCACGTCTTTAACTCAGCAGTGAACACAAGAGACTCAATTCCAGAGAAACAACCATGTTAACAGGGAGCTGTGGATTTCATTTATTTGTACTTGAGTAGAAATATGTTTGGATGATTATCTTTACGCATGTCATCATTCTTGTTTTTAAAAACAAGTAAGTTATTCTACTCCTGATTTGCAAATTTAGCTCAATGATGTTTAATGCTTTCTTCCACCAGTTTTTGCTGCTGTTGCTTACATTTCAAGACAAAGCACTAAAAACTCATTCTGAGGCTATAGAAGGTTTACTTATATTTGATGTAGAAGCTCAATGCCCGAAAGGAGTCTTTACATATTTTTTTTTCTCTAAACATACACATAATGTTTTCCACAAGGATCTTTTCAAGTTGTTCTGGTTTCCATTGCAACTACCACATTGTACTGGCCACCCAACAGTTCCTTGTTTTTCGTGCATAATACAAATTTAAAACCACATGTATCAGCCAGTATTTCTGGTAGAAACTTCTACCTCAACAGGAGGAAATCAGGTATTCTTTTTTATTTATTAACTGACCATTAGGCAAAGGCATTAGCATGCGTGCAGAGAAACAAGTGCTGCAAGGAAGCCTAGGTGTTCAAAGAATAAAGTTTCCAGTAAACAAAATGAGGTGAAACAAAAAGATATTGTAAGACAAACCCTATTGAGGGAGATTTCAGAGGGCATCTCTTTTCAGCCTCAAGCAGAGAAACAGTACAAAATTTCCAGAGAAATTCTGGGCAATTATCAAAGTATTCTCCTCACTAAAGCGAGAGGGTATTTCAAGGAAAAACTGAGTAGTGATTTGGCAATAACATGTGTACTGCAGGGCTTCCAATTTAATATTCAGGATTCTCAACAGTCCAAATACCAAGTTTTTCTGACATACATTTCTATACCTCTAAGGTATGTAAGTGATATTTTTCTTTGACTAGTGTTCGCTCAAGACACAATCCAAGGAAAGCTCTCTCTAGTCATTTTTTTTTCACATCCTCTTAAAAATTCTTTGGATTCTGTCCTGACATTGGCATGTTACACAATAATGAAGTGCTGCTCTCTTCTCATCTTTTTAAAGATGAACACAAAAAGGTCATGTTTCACTTGCCATTCTGTTATTTTTCTGATTCGTCCTTCTGGAATGTAGCTATAGATTATGGGTCACTTAAAAGTGATAGGCAGAGCTGACATCCTAGCTGTTGACAAGGGCCTTATCCTGGAAATTACCTGTACTACTATTGTAAATTCCTGAAATTCTACCCCTGGATATGTATTAATTTTGTTGCCTACATGTTGAACTACAAATAATCAGGAAAGAAGGTAACTATAATAGCTCTAGTTCTAATGTTTATTTACAGTTTTCTCAACTTTTTAGTTGGTAGCACATTTTGATGAGGGTTAGAGAACAGAAAGCCCATGAGGAAACCCGTACCTGAGGGAACTGGGGAGATGCCATAAAGGAAAGGAGAGAAAAAAAGGAGGGAGCTTTCAAGGGAGTTTAAGCATGAAGGGTCACATTTTTAAGAGCCAACTTAATGTTACTTTCACCCTAAAATCTTCCCTGTTTGCTCCAGTGGAAAGCAAGGATGTTCCCTCGTTCCTATCAACCGTGGGAGGATTCAGCATTAATCACAGGATATCCCCACCATACTACCTTGCATTGCGGCAGTTTTTACAAATGCTTAATCTCCTGTTTTGTGTAAAAATTATATTTTATAAATCTCTGTAATCTTTTTTCCCCCTACTTATTCTTAAGCTGGTTTGCCTAAACCTGAAGCAAGTCATTTTATACAGTAGCTAAATCTGGAGTGAAAGGTGAGGAAGAAGAACTGCCTAGGACTGACTTCTTTCTGGGAACAAATGATGCTCCCCTGAGCTATGACCTAAGAGCACCCTTTAGACACACAGAACCTGCCTTTGGCTATAGGAAAACATGCTCTATGAAAAGATAGCAGTCTAGCTTAAGCAAATATTCTATGTGGATAGAATACATGTTATTTGAATAATAACAGTGCTATTTATATTTGCATAGGTGAGGTCTTTATCTTCACTGCAATATAGCAACTGCTGTGATAATGTTATAATGTCAGGCTTTTGGTTAATTTCTCTCTCTCTGTCTCTCTCTCTCTCTCTCTCTCTCTCTCACACACACACACACACACACACACACACACACACACACACTTTTTCTGTCTCAAATAGAAATGTCATCTAAAGCAAACAGAAGTTAAATTTCCCTAAAGAACACAAAGTTGAGCTGAGAATATTATATCCAGAAAGAGTTGGATCACTACACTTTAGTATCATAAATGCCTTACCAATTCTTTTCTAGAAAAGAATGCCTACACTTTGTTCCCAATCTCATTTTGGAATTATTATTTTTCTGTTAATTCAGTTAAAAACCTCAGAACCATTTAATAGCCTCCTTCATTCACGGAAGCCAAATACCATCAATTCTACTTTGGCAATATTCAAAACATTAATTTTCACTGAAAATACCTTAATTCCAGTTTTCCTTTCTACACGCGAATGTTTTAAATATCCAACCATTTCTACAATGTCAGAATACTCTTCTTAAAGTTCTGAATATTTCACTACCAGATTCAAACTATCCACTGATACATATAGGGTGAAATCTACATTTTATTTACCATGACCTTTAAAATATTGTCATTTTATTTTCAGCCTTAATAGTTGATTTTCTCACTTCCCATTCAGTTATCTAGAAGAAGAAAAATTTTAGTACTTCCCCAAACATTCCTGTCCTTTTGTAATTCTCTGCTTCTTCTTACACTCTTCTCAGTATTACATTTAACAATATCTAAAATTTATTAAGCTGCTAAATGTCCCAGATTGTTTTAAACAATGTGTGTACATTACCTTATTATTCTTTACAACAACCTCATGAGATGAGTGCCCTTCTTTCTTACCATTTTGTAGCTGGTACAGAGATTTAGTAACTTTTCAGAGTCAGAAAGCAAGTAGAAGAAGAATGGGAATCCACATCCATCTGACTTTAAACAGTACTCTTCACCATTATTCCTCATTAAAAAGTTTCCCAACCTTCATATTCCACTCAAATGCAAAGATTTTGTTCCTTTCATATTATTTGTGTCATGTTGCATTTAATTTGCTAATGTGTCATTAGGGATTTTTACAACTATGCTAATAAAGAATATTGGTATATAGTTTTCTTGTCTTGTGATGTTTGGAGTTTTTCCCTAATTTTTGTATCAGGGTTATATTGACTTCATAAAATAAGTTGGAAAGTATTCCCTTTTCCTCTGTTTTCTGACAGAATTTGTTTAAGATTGCTATTTCTTCTTTAACGCTTGGTGGATTTTAGCCATCAGGTCCTTTGGGCCCAGAATTTTCTTTGTAGAAAGTATTTCAAGTATGAGTTAACATTTTTAATTGGCATATGGCTATTCAGATATTCTGTTTCTTCTTAACTCAGATTTTGGTAGTTTCTCTTAAGAAACTTTGCCAATTAATCTAAATATTAATATTAATATTAAATTTATTAGCATAAGGTTTTTCATAATATTCCCTTTTCATCCTTTTAATATCTACAGTTCCCTCTCTTTCATCCCTGATATTGGCCATTTGAGAGTTTGCTCTTTTATTATTTAAGGATTTACTTTTTTACTATTGATCAGAGTTTTTTCCATTTTTTTTGGTTTTTTCAAAAAGCCACCTCTTGTTTCAACAATTTTCTTCATTGCTGTACTGTTTTCTATTTCACTGATTTCTACTTTTATTTGTTCGTTTCACTCATTGTATTCAGATAGGGTTTAATTTTAGCTTCTTTTTACAGCTTTTTAAGTTGGAAGTATGTATCACTGATTCTAGATCTTTCTAAGCACTGCCTTAGTTTCATTTTACAAATTTTGGTATATCATGTATTCATTATTATTCATCTTAATATATTTTCTAATTCTCCTGTTGATTTCTTCTGTGGACAATGGGTTATTTACAAGTGTGTTTTCAAATTTCCAACTATTTGGGGGAGCTTCCAGATATGTCTGTGTTTAATTTTGTTGTTGTTGTTAACACACTTTGTATGTTTTCAATCCTTTTAGCTTTGTTAAGAATCATTGTATGGTCCTTGATCTATGTTGGTAAATACTCTACATAGGCTTGACAAGATAGTGTTTCATTTTGTGTGGTGTCTTCCTTACATGTCAATCAGTTGGTTGAAAGTGTTGTTCAAGTCTTCTATTTTCTTCATGATTTTGTCTACGTTTTCTATAAAATACTGAGAAAGGAGTATTGAAGTCTTCTACCATGGTTTTAAATTTGTCCATTTCTCCTTTAAGTTTTGTCAGTTTTGGGAGGTTTGCTATTAGGTGCCTACATAAACATTTATAACTGTTGTATCTTCTGGCTGTACTGACCCTTTTAACTTTATGATATATTTGATGTTTCCTGTGGAAATATTCCTTTGATAAAAATTTATTTAGTCTCATATTAACATAACAACTCTAGCTTTCTTATGCTTACTTCTAAATTTACACTCTTTTATATCCTTTTTCTTTTAGCTTGCTGTTGTTTTCTGTATTTAAATCCAATTTGGTATTCTTTGACTTTTATTTTGCGTGTTTAGTCAATTCACATTTAATAAAACTATTTATAGTATGGGTTTCAAGTCTGTCATTTCGCTGTGTTTTTAAATTTGTTTCACTTCTGTTTTTTCTTCCCCTTTTTTCCTGCTTTCTTTTGTCCTAACCAAATATTTTACAGTATAGCATTATAAATCTTGTATTGACATTCTGATATGTTTTTCTGTTTCACTAGTGGTTGCTCTAGGTATTAAACATGTGAGTTTAACTTACCAAAATCTACCTAATTAGTATTTAATTGCTTCCAGTTTAATATGGAAAATTTTCAACTGTCTAGTTCTGTTTATCCCTCTCTTCTTTGGATTGTTTTCATCTATATACAATATAATCCCAAGAGTATAATAGTATAAATTTCACTTTAAATATGCATATATTTTGTAAGAAGTCAATAAAAACGATGTGTCTGCATATATAAAATAATTCACATAACTTATATATCCTTTCTCGTGCTCTTTATTGTTTCCTATATGTCTGAATTATCATATGATGCAATTTTCCTTAGTTGGAAGGACTTTCTATAGCATTTTACATAGTGCAATTCTACACTATTTAATATCAATTATTTTAATCCAAAATAATTTTCACTTTAGTTTAGAATAATTTCTCTGACTATAGGCATCCTGAATTACAGGCTTTTTTCTTTCAGTGTTTAAAATATATCATTCCAATATCTTCTCTCTTGCATTGTTTCTGATGAAAGATCAAATGTTAATCATATTGTTATTACTCTCTATGTAATATGTCATTTTTCTTTTGCTGCTTTCTAACTTTCTGATTATTTTGGTTTTCATTAGTTGAATTTGATGTGCCTGAGTGTGATTTTCTCTGTCTTCCTTCTACTTGGATTTCACAAATATTCTTGCATTTTAGGTTTATATTTATCAACAAATTTAGAATGTTCTATTCTATCATTTTTTAAAATTCTTTTCTCTCATTTACTTTAGTCCTCTCCTTCTCAGACTTTAATTACATGTGTGCTGCAGCACTTGACATAGTTGCAACACGTTTTTATTTTCTTCCATATTTTCTTCCTTTATATGTATTAGAGGGAATAATTTTTTATTGATTTATTTGCAAGTGCATTAATTTTTATATATGCCATTTAAAACATGCAGTTGTGTTTATCATCAGGTTTTTCTTTTAGTTATAATTTTTAGATCCAGAATTTCCAGTTTTTTATTGTTTTCATTTATTTGTTAGTATCACTATATATTTACTCATTAATATTATGTTTATTCTTTATTTGAACAAGTTTTAATTTTTTGAAAATATTTATAGTACTTTATTTTTAGGATTAAATAGTAAATTTATTTTTTAATTGTAACAAATATATGCCATGAGTATGTTCTTAAGTTTTGGGTCACATTGGCAACAGAGTCTTCAGTTTCTTTTGAAATTCTTTTCAGGAATCTTAAGGATATAGTTCCCTTAAAAAAATACTTGCTATGTTTTACCTCTTTTAAGACTTTAAACAGAACAAAAAGGCATGGCTATGAGAATTAGCTAGTGATCACCGGCTATTTTAAATAGTCACTAAGGCTTGAATTCTTTCTTCACCAGATGCCTAATTGGCAGAAGTCCCAAAGGTTTCCCCGATCATATTAATAAATTTATAAAAAGTTGATCATTATTCATTAAAAATTAGATATTTGTAAAGAAAACATAAAGGAAGTCTAAACCAAAACTCTTAACCAGGCTAACTTTAATATTATGAATTGCAAAATCTTTTTTATTGATTGCTGTATTTAGAGTAACTTATATGCTTTTAGAGAAAGATTAAATCCCGCTATAAGAGATGATAAATTTTAGTCAAAGACTAGAACACAATTTACAGAATAAATAATTGGACTTGACAGTTAACAACTTATTTACACTGTACAATGGAACAAATAGAAATCTTAATTCTTCTGCCTTTATAGCTGTATTTGGCCATTCAGGAATACTTTGGCTTTCATATTTACAATTAAATCTCTTAGTTCAAATCTAAAATATGTTTATTTCCTATATGCAACTTCTAACAATAATGTTTGTTAGGAAGAAATAAAAAAGCTGAAAAAAGAACTGGAAACTTTTGATCCTTCATTTTTCGAAGAAATTGAAGGTCTTAAGTATAATTACAAGGAGGAAGTAAAGAAGATTATTCTCTTAGAAGAGGTCAAAAATCTTTCAGAACAATTGGGAGTTGAATTAAGTAGCCCTGTTGCTGCTTCTGAAGAGTTTGAAGATGAAGAAGAAAGTCTTGTTAATTTCCTCATTTACTAAGGGTCACCTATAAACTTCATTTCATTTAACTATTTAGTAACTTTATAAGTTAAAATCTACCTGGAAACAAGCAATTCTCTGAACTGTAGTACTTCCTTCTCACTATCTTGTACCTTTATACTTAGATTGGAATTCTTAATAAACAAAATTATATGACATTTTCAACTTATTATAAAAGTATATATTTGAAGACTAAGAATAAATTATGGCCATCAAATAGGCAATGAGCTCTGGTGAATTTCTTTACATTCATAATGTTTTGATTAAGTTTTTTTTTAAAGAGTATGAGGGTAAAATCAGAAATTTAAATATTTAAAATTGGAATTTATGTATATTTATTTATACATGTGTTAAGATTCTCAAATCCTATGATATATATAAATACAGGTGTAGACATACACACATACAGGTAATGAGGCTGAGCCATATGTTTTGCTAAATATCTAGCAAAATCAAATTGAGTTTAAACTATTTAACTTTGAAAATTAGTGACATTAAATGTTGGCTTAATTGTCTTTAAATTACCACTCAGTTATAGTGTAGAGAATCCAGCTCCAGCCTTTGTACAAGCTTAGGTGCTCACTGTTACTTATATTTTTATGGAGATTAAAATTAATTTGCTGGTTTTTAATACATTTTGAACAGGTATTTGAAACTTGAAAATTCATTTCTTCACAAATGGTAGAAGACATATTGATGTTTCATAATCACCAGGAACCTAGAGATATTTTTAAACGTGGTAGAATATTAAATATTAGAATATAATAAAAATAAACCAATTTTATTTGCATTTTATTCATCAAATATTATATCTTTGAGTCTAGCAAATTCCTGATTATCTATTTTTGAAAACTGATTAAACAAACACTTAATATCAAAGGCAGAGTCACATTTGTTCAGGTTCATGTTGATAATAACCAGTCTTGAATTCATGTAAGTATCTGGAATTGGCCAGCATAAGCCAAGATGATGGAGAGGACCTTCATTAAACAGCCATCACTGCAATGCCATACTATTCCTTCAATTTTACCCTCTTTGCAACCTTCAAACCAAGACAAGAGATAATTGTGCTTCAATGAAGGTAGATTTCTTATTTGAAATGATCCATGTAGCATAAGAAGATGTAATAGATGCTTCTTGCTCCCCAACCCATATAGGTTTTCATTGATATTTGTTCCTATGAACTCCAGTGTTTGTTCTAAGAGATTTGGTAGTGGCACTACACTAATTTCCAAAAGTCCAGAATCATCAGGATGATGTTTTAGTACCAGGACAATTTCAAATTCATAATGAACTACGGAGGAATGCCAGCAATACTGTTTGTTGTTTTTTTCTACTGGTACCCAACCAGGAATGTGTCCATTTGCATCAGGCTCTGGGTTTCCATTTATTTGTTCTGTTTCCGTTGCTGGTATCCAGCACTATGGAGCTGGTTTGAAGTCCTCCTCAACGTTCCAAAAAAATTTGTTTGGGTGTCCCTTTGAATGTAAAAAAAAACATTAATCTTTTTTCAGCTTGTTTGTTGGCTTCTTTATCTAGTCGGACCCGAAGGTATGGCTGATCTGCTGCTCTCTTTTGGCGGAAGGTTCCTCTTTCACCTCTATCACAAAGACACACGGCATTTTCCACTGCACAGGGCCCAAGCGCTTCAGGATGAGCCCAACAAGCAGTGCGAGTGGAGGGCGCGCTTTCCAACTACAACGGATCCAGGTGGGGAGAAGCCCTGCAGCTGTCACGAGTGGGGCTCAGGCCGCTCACACTCGCCGTGCAGCCATCGAGGCGGCTTCCCACTGTAGTACCATTTTGAATTTTATATCTGTTATATGTAACTCCCAGTCCCACTTCAAATGAATTTTTATTGACAGCTTTAATCTCTTTATCTGTACAATTTTTTTGGTATGATTAATAAACTTTAGTTGAACCTTAAACACTGTAACCACTCTGTAATCTGTTTTCCTCTTCTGGGAATTGTTGAGTTTTGCTAATAGTCGTAACTTGCCTGAATTCAAACTGTGACACCTATCTCCACATAGTACATGGTAACTAATATCTCTGTTCAGTGTTTTGGCTTTTAGTTGCTGGGATTTTATGTCAACTGGCATCTTGGAAGTCTCCATAGCTCATGAGAAAAAAATTAATATGAGAAAATGTGTATATATGTGTGTGTGGGTGTGTGTGCGTGCACACACTCACGTATGTGCACACATGCATGTGCACATGCATCTTTATTTGCTGGATTTTACACTGAGAGTTCCTCCACTACACTGCCAGGCCAATGGATTATTTCTGGAACGGATTCCACATTGTTACATTTCCTCATTCAGTCCTGCCTCCCCTTCTAAAACATGATGAAATGGAGTTCAGTTGCTTCAGATACCACCCAGTCTACTCCATTCAACTTGTTTTAAGCAATAGTTAATTGATTTTGACTTTGGAAGTTTCTATTTACTTTGAAGAACTCTGTGTCCTGCCAACTCTGCCTGAGATTTTCTCTTTGTCTTCTCTCTTATATTGTAAGATTTTACTGTACTTGGGAGCTCTTTAAAATTATGGTTTAACATTTCACCACCATGTTTCCTACTGTCATCAAAGACAGATGATTTAAAAAACCCAGAAATCTGAAAACAATTTAAATCATATGGAAGAGATCCAAATAATGACCAATATTTGCTCAACACTTGGCAATTTTTTTTGCAGGGGGAGGGGAGACCGAGTTTCACTCTTGTTGCCCAGGCTGGAGTGCAATGGTGTGATCTTGGCTCACTTTAACTTCTGCCTCCCGGATTCAAGTGATTCTCTTGCCTCAGCCTCCAAAGTAGCTGGGATTACAGGCATGTGCCACATGCCCAGCTAATTTTGTAGTTTTAGTAGAGATGGCGTTTCTCCATGTTGGTCAGACTGGTCTCGAACTCCCAACCTCAGGTGATCCATTCACCTCTGCCTCCCAAAGTGTTGGGATTACGGGCATGAGCCACCGCGACCAACCTAACATTTTGCAACTTTTAAGGCATTGCCTATCTATTATCTGATGTGATCCACACAATACGTAGAATAGGTGTTGCTCTAATTGTAATTTTACCAAAATTAAGCTAAATGTTCAAAGTCTCTTAGCAGTTATAATGTTTATTCACAGGGTGCATCAGACAATTCTGCTTTTGTGTACCTAGGGCCCATGTCACACTCCACTCAGCTTAGCTTCTTTAGAACTATGGCAAGGGTCCATATTCACTTTGACTTCAAAACCAGTGTCTCTTTCACTTATGCTGTGCTTCCATAGCTATACTATTGTAGGACTACTAGAGATTATGTAAAAAATGTTAGTTTTAGAAATGTATTTAACAATTGCATCTGAAAGTTCAATCATGAAAATCATGTTTATACTTTAAATTCAAATCAGATACAATTACATATAATTAAATGCTCATAAATCACATTTATATTTATATGGTAAATAGCTCATCAATTTAAGCAAAGTATATCATTATTTGGCATATGACCAATAAGGAAAATATTTAGTGTAGATAATTTTTGAACTTCATAATATAGGCAAAGTGAAATGTGGCCAAACAAGAAAAAAATGAGATGACTATATTAATTCATTGTCTATAAGGCTAGGGAGAAATTCAGGGTTAAGCCTGTTTTTTAGGAATCAAACTTACTTTATTAGGAAGAAATGTAGGTGCATAAAAGAATGAATAAGAGGGCCGGGTACGGTGGCTCACGCCTGTAATCTCAGCACTTTGGGAGGCCAAAACGTGTGGATTACCTGAGGTCATTAGTTTGAAATCAGCCTGGCCAACATGGTGAACCTCTGACTCTACTAAAAACTACAAAAATTAGATGGGCGTGGTGGTGCATGCCTGTAATCCTAGCTACTTGAGAGGCTGAGGCAGGAGAATTGCTTGGGCCCGGAGACAGAGGTTGCAGTGAGCCAAGATTGTGCCACTGCATTCTAGCTTGGCTGACAGAGGAAGACTCTGTCTCAAACAATGAAAAAAAAGAATAAATAAGAAATTTATGGAAACATCGTAGTCAATTCTTTATTTTAGTTACAGGCACTAATAACTGTTTTGAAGACAAAAGAATAAGACAATAATTAGCTGTAATACTTTTGTTAACATTAATAATTACTGTAATTTTAGTCCTGCTTTTTCCAGGCTGCATAATTGTAGGTGTTTTATGTATAGTGCCCTTTACTGTTAGATCATTGTTCAAAAACTGCTTAATACATTTGAATATTGTCTTTAAATATGAGCTCACACAACAAAAACTGTTTTTTTCATTCAGGGATGATCATTTTACTATCTATGAAATATTAGATAATACTTCTAACTGAGGTCTATATATATTAGAACTCAATAAATGTTGAATTGCTAATAATTAAATTGAAGAAATTCTGAATTTCTTTATTAATCTAGCTCTGACTGTTTAAAAAAAAGAAGTACAGCAAATAATTTTCTAATTTCTTCCCATTTTTACAATGATTTGCTGAAAGGAAAATGTCTCCTTTAACAGGCAGTAGCCATTTCAAGTATGTTTGACAAATAAATCTACTCTTTATAGAATATAACTTTGTATTATATTAACTGTGTTAGCATGATGAAGAACACTGAAGACCAAACAGTGTCCAGCAGGAATAGAATAATAGTTCTCTTAAGCTGCACTGAAATCAGTTCTCATCCAAAGAACTATGCCCTGAAAACAAGAGTAAAAGTTTATTGCAACTAGCTTATCTGGAAAAGTGAGATATGTGCTTCTGGGGAAACCATAAAAATGATCGCATGCCAACAGGCAGGAGTTTTATTAATTTTGGCATAGATTTTCACTTAAATCAATAATCACATAAAAAAATAGACATATGTAAGCTAAGAGTACAACTCCATAGATCATAGTGGCATTTGGCATTTAAACATTAAGCAATATTAAATTAAACATACCCATGTAGATTTGTGATAAAATAAAACAAAAATCAGTATGTGGCATGAAAGATGATTTCTTTGAAATCAACCATGATTTCTATAATGGATACTGAGACACTGATTATAAAATGTATTAATATAGTACAGAAATAATTAAGAAAAATATATTATGAATAACTTTAAAATACTGATTAAAACATCTTTTAAATGACATTTGTTTTTTAAAACATTTCATTGGTTGAATCAGTTTGGATTCTAGGCATAGTTGCCCATGCCTAAATGCACTAGCATTTTCCATGTCAAAATATTTTTTTTCCTGAAACTACCTAACTATTAGCAGCTGTCTGTTGAGAATAGCGGGAGGATTGTTTTTACTTCACTCAAAGATTAATGATATTTTATAACTTTAAAAGAAGTTTTCAATTCTGGCTTTCATGGCAGGTACCTCCCTCTTGATCCTTTAATTCTATTGCCATGTTTTAAACATAATTATTCATGCCGTGGCATATTAAAATCGTCTACAAAGTTTTTTTTTTGTTAAAAATAAGATTTTGCTTGCTGGTAACTCTGCAGAATTTCACTATTTTCTCTTTCACTTACCAGGTAAGCATTGTAATCATTCCAATCATTTTTTTGCTCAAATATTTAATGCTGGCTAAGAAAAAGGGTGGGATAGGGGAGGTTGAATTTGTTCTTTTTTTTTTTTTTTTGAGACAGAGCCTTGCTTTGTCACCCAGGCTGGAGAGCAGTGGTGTGGCTCACTGCAGCGCCTCTGCCTCCCAGGTTCAACTGGTCCTCCTGCCTCCACCTCCTGAGTAGCTGGGACCACAGGCGCAGGCTACTACATCCAGCTAATTTTTTGTACTTTTAGTAGAGATGGGGTTTCGCCATATTGACCAGGATGGTCTCAATCTCCTGACCTCATGATCTGCCCGCCTCAGCCTACCAAAGTGCTGGGATTATAGGCATAAGCCACTGCACCAGGCCCGAATTTTTTATTTTTCTTTGGATTGTCTATTTCTTGGTTCTCAGAAAAAATGTGTAGCAACATTTCAATGATATAAATTAAGTTCAGAAGTAGTGAAATTATTATCCATGTCCACAATTCCCTGACTTGTTACCAGCATTGTAACTAGGTGGCAGAACAGTCAGAGCCTGTACTGGAAATAAGCATGGACTCCACCAGCCTGTCCTCTTTCTGATCGCCCCCTTTTACTTCACGTCAAAAGTCTTAAGCTTACTGACCACTTTTAAATTTTGTGTGTGATTCTTCCAGTGGAACATCCTCCAGATTCTGAGAATTAAACTTATTTATTTATTTATTTATTTAAGACAGAGTCTTGCTCTCTTGCCCAGGCTGGAGTACAATGGCGCAATCTTGGCTCTCTGCAACCTCCGCCTCCCGGGTTCAAGGGATTCTCCCACCTCAGCCTCCCCCGTAGCTGGGACTACAGGCACCCGCCACCATGCCTGGCTAATTTTTGTATTTTTGTAGAGATGGGTTTTACCATGTTGGCCAGGTGGGTCTTGAACCTCTGACCTCAGGTGATTCCACCCCTCAGCCTTCCAAAGTGCTGGGATTACAGGCGTGAGTCACCATGCCCAGCCGAATTAAACTTTAAAAATATATGTAACACAACCTTAAAAAGGAATAAAGCTCTGAAACATGTTCCAACATGTATGAATATTGAAGATATGATGACAAGTAAAATAAACCAGACACAAAAGAACAAATATTATATGATTTAACTTATAAGAAGTACTTAGAATGGATAAATTCATAAAGACAGCAAGTAGAATAGATGTTACCAGGGGATTGGGAGGCAGAAGTGGGGAGTTATTTTTTAATGGGTATAGAGTAACAGTTAGGGGTGATGAAAAAGGAAGGTAGATAAGAGGTGATGGTTTATAACAATATGAATGTACTTAATGCCACGGAACTAAATATGGTCAAGCCAGTAAATTCATGTTATCTACATTTTACTAGAGTTAAAAAAATTACTACCATAAAAAAAGTTAATAAAGCTTCCACAAACCATTTAAACTGTGATTTGAAAAGGCATTCTGGAATGTTTTGGTAAAATAAATGAGAAATTACTCCAAAAATGTATACGTAGCACAGATGGCAAATATACAAATGGCACTTTAGATAAGTCACAAGAAGAGTCCTATAGTTTCTTGTTAATAAAAAATGGGTTGGTTTATACCAAAAAAAAAAGTAGTTTCTTTTTTTTGAAACAGAGTCTCACTCTGTTGCCCAGGCTGGAGTGCAGTGGTGCACTCTCGGCTCACTGATTCAAGCGATAGTCCTGCCTCAGGTTCAAGTGATTCTCAGCCTCCCGAGTAGCTGGGATTAAAGGCACCTGCTATTACGCCTGGCCAATTTTTGTATTTTTAGTAGAGATGAGGTTTCACCATGTTGGCCAGGCAGGTCTGGAACTCTTGACCGCAAGTGATTCACCCGCCTTGGCCTCCCTCTTAAGGCGCTGAGATTACAGGTGTGAGCCACCACCTCCAGCCTCAGAAAAGGTAGTTTCTGATGGTGGTATCACTTATGAAATTTTTGTGCTTTAAGGGTTTCAGTTGAGGTGTGCTGAATATCCAGTTTACGTGGCTTGTATGTTTACGCTATAAATACGGAAAGAGCAAGCCATCCAAAGCTGACCTGCTCTTTATTTATTTTTTATGTTTTTGAGACAGTGTTTGGCTCTGCCACCCAAACTGGAGCGCAGTGGTACAAATTATAGCTCACTGCAGCCTCAAACTCCTGGGGTCAAGCGATCCTCCCACCTCAGCTTCCTAAAGTGTTGGCATTGCAGGCAGGAGCCACTGTGCCTGGCTGATCTGCTCTCTGCTGATCACCCCACACCTCCACAGAGCAAGATCTGTGTCTTTACTCCTTTGTGGGTCAGCCAAACCATGAAAATTTGAGATGGCAAAATCTATTTCACCACAATTCCAAGGAAAGCTGACTACGAGAAATTTCCAGGATGGGAATATACAGACACTAAACAGAGGAACGGAATCCAACTTGATATGAATTAATGAGTAATTTTGGCTATTTATTTTGTTAATGAATCTTGTCTTCTTCCCTGAGGCAACCACTTTTCTTTTCTTAGAAAAACCCGATTCTGATTTGGAATTAATAATAAAAGCTCCTTTTCTTTTAGATGCAATCTCACTCTGGAATCCAGGCTGGAGGGCAGTGGCATGATCGGGGATCACTGAGACCTCCACCCCCCAGGTTCAAGCGATTCTCCTGCCTCAGCCTCCCAAGTAGCTGGGATTCCAGGCGCCTGCCACCATGCCCGGCTAATTTTTGTATTTTTGGTAGAGAGGGGGTTTCATTACATTGCCCAGATGGGTCTCAAACTCCTGACTTCAGGCCAACGCCTGCCTCAGCTTCCCAAAGGGCTGGGATTACAGGAGTGAGCCACTGCACCTGGCCAGCTCCTATATCATTTTTAAGCTCCAACTTGCCAGACATCTTATAAGTACTATCCTTTAGTTGTAATTTTGATAATAACAATTAACAGACTGGTCATTATTTATTTTAATTTATAGATATGAAATCAGATCACACTCAGAGAGGCCTATCTTTGCCCAAGGTTACCTAAGGAGTGAGCAGTAAACGTTACTGTCTGTATTTGCATCCCTGCTTCTGTGGGTCTCAAGCTGCGTGTTTTTCCATCATGCCCTGTGTTTGGCAGCCCCAAGTTCACTGCTCATTCTGCCAGATCCAGGGCCTAGAACCTCTTGATTTCTTATTTTCTGAGATCTCTACTTTCAGGTTAAGTTTCTTTAGTAGCTATTCTCGGTGCACCAGTTCAAACAAATTTGATTTCTCATTGTTTTTTTCTAACAACTCTCATCTCTGGTCTAATAGGCATGTCTTCTTTTCAATCATATTTCTTGGCCTGGGATTGTGCTTTCCTCTGTTCCCAGTTGTCTTGACTCTGCCACGCAATTCTAACAATAAAATTAGCTCCTGTGAGACCAGCAGAGAGATTTTAAAATCTAGTCAACTTTTTCCTCCCTAAATTCAACAAAGTTGACTGCATATGCAGACTTAGACCTCTACTGAGTTTTTTCTCTAAAGGCTGATAGAATTTTGTAAACTGTATGCATGTTTTGTGTATGTGTTATTTGTTGCTGTTTCTAGAAATGTGAGTAATTTATTAGTTTTTCGGTTTGTTTTACATTTTCTGGAATAAAACTTGGCACAAAACTTAGTTATTTCAGAATCGTTTAGTATCATTGCAGTAAGATTTACTAACATGTCATGGTTATGCCCTAAATACTAGCATTAGAAATTCTGGCTACCATCACCACTGAGATCACATATATTTATGTATGAACTAAGACAAGGTAATAGTATATAGCTATGCTAAATAAAACATGCAAGATTTATTTTACCAATGTTAGAAATTACACTTAATTAAAATCTATGACATGGGAAAATATTATTTATCTCAGAATATATAAAAATTAGCTAAAAATAATGAAGATTTCATATACTTTGAAACTTAAACTGTAGCTTAGTTTTTAATCTTCATCTTTGAAAAACTAGAACAAATGTACTAAGCTCTGACATTTCCAACAATTTGATTAATGATAAATATGCTCAATTTTATAAAGTATTCTTCAGTTCTTAAAGGGTCATTTTTATCATTTTATCATTTAATCATTTATCAACCCATGCAAGTTAAGGAACCACCCTTCTCCACCAAGTAGTACATGGAGGATGCTCTCTGGGGAAACTAAATCAAAGAGGCTCTGGATTTTAGGCTCCAGGGCCAGTGAAGGGCACTGTGATGAAAAACAGCAGAATACCAAAACGTTTTTATTACGGTGGTGAATCCTCAAGGCCATTCCCTTCACCCCCAGTTTCTAAAAGCCTAAGTCTAGGATTCCTAAAAACTTTAAGAGAAAAAGTACTGAAGCAATTTTTTTTTTTTTTTTTTTGAGATGGAGTGTCTCTCTGTCACCCAGGTTGGAGTGCAGCGATGTGATGATCTTGGCTTACTGCAGCCTTCGCCTTCTGGGTTCAAGTGATTCTCCTGACTCAGACTCCCGAGTTGCTGGGACTACAGGCACCTGCCGCCATGCCTGCATAATTTTTGGACTTTAGTAGTGACAGGGTTTCCCCATGTTGGCCAGGATGGCCTCAAACTCTTGACCTCAGGTGATCCGCCCACCTCGGCCTCCCAAAGTGCTGGGATTACAGGCATGAGCCACCACACCTGGCCCAATAGTGCCTTATACATGCACTGCAAAGCCAAGGACTGCTTGGTGGAATTCCCATTTGGTGCTCAACACAATGAGAACCTGAGAAAGCCTAACCTGAGTGGAAATTCTTTTAATGAATCATCAATAAGAAATTTTTGTGAAGAGCCAGATCATCCTGGGATAGTTCTGTAGTGTATTTTGTGTCTTAGGTGCATGTAAATATATAGGATTGTTACTGTCACATGGGAAGGACTCATCTTCCATGCTATCTTTATAGGTCATCTCTAACCTCTTACCTCTAGCCTTAGGCCTTGGGTCTTTCATTCCAAATGAGAGCAGTAGACAAATGGCCATGACTGATGGCCAATGTGTAGAATTTGAAGATAGCTTCACCAAAGTGTATTATGTACCTCTTGTCTTTCCAGCTTACCTGCTCTTTCAGATGAATTCCAACAATCCTTCAATCTTACCAAGGATTTCCAATGAACTGTGTAAGAACCCATCCATCCACCATGAGTTCACTTTCTTGCTTTGTGATTGTATTCGTCCATTTTCACACTGCTATAAAGACATTACCTGAGACTGGGTAATTAATAAAGAAAAGAGGTTTAATTGACACAGTTCCCCATGGCTGGGGAGGCATTAGGAAACTTACAATCATGACAGAAGGCAAAGGAGAAGCAAGCACCTTCTTCACAAAGTGGCAGGAGATAGAGAGCATGCAGGGGAAACTGCCACTTTTAAACCATCAAATTCTCATGAGAACTCCCCCACCAACACAAGAACAGCATGGGGGAAACCACCCCCATGATATAATCACCTCCCACCAGGTGCCTCCTTCCACATATGGGGATTACAATTCAAGGTGAGATTTGGGTGGGGACACAGAGCCAAACCATATCAATGATAGATAATCACCATCTTGCAAAGGCCATTCTAGGATAGCATAGCAGGCTAGTGGGACCCACCAGAGACCAAGTCCTCCCTATGCACTCCGGATTTCTCCACAACTCCCTCCCCCTTCTCCAGAAAATCACTCATACAACTCTCTGTCTCCCATTTTCAGCTTTTTTTTTTCTTGAATCCTTTCTGTCAGCCTACCAGCATTACTTTGCACTCTCATTTGGACGGAAACACATTTGTACTATGCTCCTTTTAAAGAACATTGTGTTTCATTGCTCTGTTCCAGTTCAGAGCTAAATTTTGTAGAAATTAAATGTGGCCAATTGCTCATCTTTTTTCTTTTATAAATTTTATTTTTAACTGACAAATAATCATATATATTCATGAGGTACAAGGTGATATTTTATACATGTATACATTGTGGAATGATTCTATCAGATAATATCTTGCCTGTTTTTTAGCAATTTTGAAATATATGATACATTATCATTGATACATTATTATTAACTATGATACATTATTATTAACTATGATCATACATAATAATATATGATACATTATTATTAACTATGATCAAGACACTGTGCAATAGATCGTATTTCTCCTGTCTAACTGAACCTTAGTTCCTGTTGGTAAATATCTCTCCATCCCGCATCCTCATTTCACCCCTATCCCTAGCCTCTGGTAACCACCATTCTAATCCCTACTTCTATAAGCGTAACTTTTTAAAGATTCTCCATATAAATGAGATCATGCAGTATTGTTGTTATTGTTGTTATGGAAATCCTGTCATTCATGGACAGGATTTCCATAACAACAACATGGACGAACCTGAAGGACATTATGCTCAGGGAGAGAAGTCAGGCTCATCTTTTCTCAGGTTATTCCGTTATGTTTTCTGGCTCCTCCATTCCACCAACACTACTCCTGTCTGAGTTACTAGGCAACTCTATGTTGTCACATCCAAATGTCTCATCTTTATCTCTCACCTACACTAGTACTGCTAAGCCTTCCTCCTTCTTGAAGCATGTTTTTCTTTTGGCTTGGTGACTTCCTACTTTACTAACCATTTCTTCTCAGTCTTCTTTGCTATCCCTTCTTCCTTTTTAAATGTTAGTTTGTCTTGGGGCATGGTCTCAGCCCCCTTCTCCTTTCTGTATGTCTCTCTGTAGTCTGTCTGACTGTAGTCTGTCTCATTCTCCGAGCATTAAATGCTACCTGTTTGCTGATAATTCCAAAATCTGCTTTTAAATTCCAGACATATGTGCCAATCATGTATTTGATATCTTTCCTTAGGCACCTAGAGGCATCTCATATTTGACATGTCCTCTTTCCTTTAAAACTACCATTTCTCCAGCATTAACTTTTACCCACCACTATCCATGCCGCTTCTCAAACCTAAAACATGAGTGTCCTCCTTGAACCTTCTCTTCTTCTCCATCTCCCACATCCAACCCATTGTGTCATCACCTCAATCTCTAATACTTATTCTGAATCTGTGTACTTCTCTATTATCAATACCCCAATTCAAGCCACCATTATTTTCCACCTAGACTACTGCAATACCCACCTGAGTAGTCACCAGGTAACTGTTTATTGGTCAGGGTTTTCCAGAGAAGAAGAACCAATGGGATGTATGCCTGTATATACAGAAAGAAATTTATTATAAGGAATTGGTTCATGCAAGTATGAGGGCTGACAGTCCAAATACTATGGGGTGAGCTGGTGGGCTGGAGACTCAAAAGAATGAATGTTCCAGACTGAGTCTGTTGGTGGTCTGCTGTAGAACTAGGAAGAATCAATGTTGCATATGACGTCCGAAGATAGTCTGCTGGAGACTTCTCTCCTGCTCAGGGAAGGCTGGGCTTTCTATTCTATTCCAGCATTCAACTGATTGAAATGAGACACATTAACATTTTGAGTGATCTGTTTTACTCAAAGTTCACTGATTTAAATGTTAATCTCACCCATAAAATGCCTTCCTGGAAACATCCAGAATAATGTTTAACCAAGTGTCTGGGCACCCTGCAGCCCTGCCAAATTGACACATAAAATTAACCATCACTACATGCTTTCATGATTGCTCCTCTGTAATCCATCCTCAACCCCGCATCTAACTGTCAAGTCCCTGTTTAAATTCCTTAATTAGGCCAGGCATGGTAGCTCACACTTGTAATCCCAGAACTTTTGGAGGCCAAAGCAGGTGGATCCCTCGAGCCCGGGAGCTAGAGACCAGCCTGGGCAATGTGGAGAAATAACTTCTCTACAAAAAATAAAAACATTTAGCCAGGCGTGATGGTGTGCATCTGTAGTCCCAGCTACTCAGGAGGCTGAGGTTGGAGGATCACTTGAGCCCAGGAGGTTGAGGCTGCAGTGAGCCATGATGGTACCACTGTACTCCAGCCTCCTAGGGGACAGAGTGAGACCTGTTTCAAAAAAAAAAAAAAAAGGGTCCTTTAATAGCATATTGTATCACTCAAAATAAAATTCCATTCTGTACCTTGACTTACAAGACTCCACATAATCTGACCCTGCTAGTATGTCTGCTTCAATTTTCTCTCCTTTATCCATTATGTTTTACCCATACCAACCTTCTTTTCCTCCTCTCAAGCCTGCTATATGTTTTCCTGCCTTATATTTTTTGCAGTAAGTAGATCCCTTTGCCTTGAATGTTTTTCTTCTAAATTAAGGCATAGCTGGCTCCATTTTGTCAACCAGATTCACCTTAAGATCATAAGTGTCACTTTCTTGGAGGTGCTTTTATGAGTAGCCAATCTAAATTAGCACACTCCATTCTCAGAATTATTGATTCTGTTTTTTTAAATACTTGCTGCTTAGTCTAGATAATAGCTTCACAAATTGCTATTGTATTTCCTTTTCAAGAAAACAACAAAAATGTGCTCTAATATACCTGAAATCTAAAGTTGATTGTCTCTTCATCTCTATAAATAAATTCTTGGCTGCATAGTTCTAAATAAAATGATATCGTTCTAAAGAGTGTGTCTATCCTTTTAAATTAATCAACCTTTTCTCCAAATGTAAAACAAAATCTCTGATATTAAATCTGGATCAAGAGCCCCCATATAAAGGATATTTGATTTCATTTCACAATGTGTTTACTTCTATTCCAGTTTATCATTCTCCCATGGGAAATCTGATTTTGGTTTCTGTCATGCACACACACACACACACACACACACACAATTTCCATTTTCTGCCAAATCCCTGGAAAACTACTTCACTTTGATATTTTAAAAACAGATCGCAGTAAATTTGTACAGAATCAACTCAATAAAGCAAAACTATTACTTCCTGTTTGTGCTTGGCTCTTTCTGGCCAGACTTTTCATTGTACATCAGCAATATGTCTGTTGCTCAATAGTTTTGAAATAATAAAAAGATAAGGTTTCCCATGTAAAGTAGATCCTTTTAATGATTTAATTATACTTCACGACTGATTATATATTTATTTATTTATTCTTTAGATAATAAATACCGTATCAATCAGGAGCAGTTAGATTACACTTAGTAACAACTTCAAATCTTAGTGGCTTACAGCACCGAAAGCTTATTTGAGGCTCATGCTATATTTCTCCCATAGGTTGACTGGAGCCACTCCACATCATCCTCACTCTGGAATACAGGCTGGTGAAATCTCCACCACTTAGAATATGGCAGGTTGCTGTGTCAGGAGGAAGAAAAGATGACAAATTGTGCTCTACTTCTTCACAGCTCCTGTCCCAAAATGACACACATCACTTACACTCACATCTCATTTGCCAAACCAACTCATTACCATTCCTAACATTCAAAAGAAGTGGAAGAACAATTCTACATGTCCTGAGAAGAAGAATCACCCTAGTGGCAAGCAGCGCCAATAATTCCCACAGCTATATCGTATAGAAATAGCCAAAAAACATCATGTATAATTGTATAAATTAACAAAAATTTAGCCAGTCTTACTTTGCATAATGTCAGGCATCAAAGAGCTTAGATATCTGTTATGAAGGATTGGACTAGATAAGAATTAGGTCTCTTCAACTTCACATTTCCACCTCATCATATTTCCATTCTCCTCAAATTAATATTTTTATTGGCACTACAGTATTCATTATCTCACCCAGTGCTACTGCAGTCACTTCCTAACTTCTCTTCTTGCAGAAGTCTTCCTTACTATAGTCCATTCTGATTAGTTTTCTACAACATTGCTTTAATTCTGTGTCTTCCTTGACAACAAGATAAACAAAAGCAAAAGACAAACAGCAATAATAATAATAATAATGTTTAATTGGTTCTGCATGTTCTGTAGGATCAAGTCAAACTCAGCCTGATTTTACAAACCTTCCACAATTTAGCATCAATCAGCCATTCTCTCCTGATTGGCCTCTAGAATCTACCTCTGTAGCCAGGCTATTTGTTTACTTTCCCACAATTTAAAAAAAATTTTTCATGTTTTCCTACATTGCTGTTAAAATAGTTCCACTGGTTCAAATTGTCAGTGTAAATCCAACCTATTCTTCAGACTTAATTAGAATTCCATCTTAACTGTGAAAGTTCATTCTGCAATCACCTAGGAGGTTTGACATTGACTTCAGACAAAACCTTAAAACATAATGCTTTCTAAATTAAAAACTTTTATCAAATACTTAGTAAGTTCCAGGCAGTGAGTTAGCTGTATGTATTACACTATCTCAGACTTACCATGTCCAAAACTGAACTCTTGACTTTTCTTCCCAAAACTGTTTCCACACTCCCCTGAGTCTTCTCCAACTCAGTGAAAAAAAATCCATTCACTCAGTTGTATAAGTGAAAAATTTCAGAGTATTCTTTGTCTCTGCTTTCTTTCATACTCAATATCTAATTATAAGCAAATCACCTTCAAAATATCCCATATCCAATTACTTCTCATCACTTCCATTTTCACCACCATTGTTCATATGATGCATTATTATCTCCTACCTGGATTATGCAACAGCCTGCTAAATAGTCTCCTTGTTCCCACTTTTAAATTCCCTACAGCCTGTTTTCCACATATGTCAGATCATGCTCTTGTCTATTCAGAAACTTCCAATGACTTCTGTAGGAAAGGAGATTAAAACATTTCTTCTACTTTCTTATGTTCAGTGGCTTGGGATGGTGAATAACACTTCAAAAAGACAGATTAACAGGAAAAAAGAACCCCAGAATTTATTTATGTATGCAATGTACATATATATAGAAGAATTCAATGATGGATAACTAAAATGTGTGATTAGAATTTGGAGCTTATATACCATCTTAACAAAGAGAGATAAATTTTATAAAAAACTGACAAGACAAAGGAAAAAGGCTTCCAGGAACAGTAAACTGTGAGAAGATAAATATATAAAGGGGAACTAATGGAAGATAAGTGTTATTTTAGTAAGGTTTGTTTGTGCATACCAATGTTGGTGCTGACATTCCAATTCCAGTAACAATGGTTGTTTTCCTCTTCCTGGAAGAAGGAAGAGGAAACCTTCACAAAGGGAGATTTGGGAGAAGGAAGGAAGAACACCTTCACAAAGAGACATTCATGTCCTGCTTTTAGGCAAGTCAAGGGAGGACAAAGAGCTCTTTCTGTGTTTCCTGCTTCCTAATTGCCTTCAGCTCAAAATAATCATGATGCCAATGTAGCATATCATGGGATGGCATATCATGGGGTGGCATATTTTGATCCCCTTCACTAGTTTATCTTATAAAGCCTGTTCTATTGCTCATAAGGCACAGAACTTAGCCTACTGCATTCTCTTAGAAAGAGAAAATGAGAAGCTATCTCTCTTCTCTCATTTTAAAAGAGGTTGGGTGGGGAGGGGCAGTTTGTGAGATGAGGGGTTAAGTGGTTTTTTTTTTTTTTTTTTTTTGAGACAGAGTCTTGCTCTGTCACCAGGCACCAGGCTGGAGTGCAGTAGCACGAGCTTGGCTCACTGCAACCTCTGCCTCCCGGGTTCAAGCAATGCTCCTGCCTCAGCCTCCTAAGTAGCTGGGACTACAGGTGCACACCACCATACCCAGCTAATCTTTGTATTTTTTAGTAGAGATGGGGTTTCACCATGTTGGCCAGGATGGTCTCGATCTCTTGACCTCGTGATCCTCCCGCCTCAGCCTCTCAAAGCGAAGTGGTTTTTAATAGAAGCCATGTGTGCTGCCTCTCAGATAGAGGCTCAGGAAGGAGGCAAGGCCACAAAGAGAGAAGGGCTGCTTGGTGGGGCCAGGCTGATGAAGGCTGTGGTAGGCCATCAAGATAATCAAGAGAGAGCCCGAAAAAGCCTCACTTACCAGACTGACATCCTATGTGGGCCAATGGCCAGTGACCAAAAAGGTTGATTCTCTTAGAGAGTCACAAGTAAGTGACACAAGTAAGTCAAAGATCACATTTCTTCTACTCTCCCTGCTGAAGAAAGCAAGAAACTTGATGAAACAGGAGGATTTGGATTAAGGCAGAATGAAACATAAGCACAGAAATTTCCAATTGGACTGAATTATTTACAAATATATATATTTCCTTAACTACTTGATTTGTAGAATAAAATTTATATACTCCCTGGCACATAGAAGGTAAATTTACTATAATTACTATTCTTGCTATATGTTATTTTATGTGTATGTCTATCTCTTTTTGGTTCATATGATGCTTAATTATATGTGTCAACTTGGCTTGGCCATGGTGTTCAGATATTTGGTCAAACATTATTTTGCATGTGTCTGTGAAAGTGTTTCCTGGATGAGATTAACATTTAAATCACTGGACTTTGCATAATGTCCTCTGGGTTCATCCATGTTGTCACAAATGATAGAATTTGTGTTGCTGAAGCAATTTTTTGCTGCTCAAAAAATCAACACTTTTATTTATACAAGAGTAATATCCAGTTCAGGGCTGAGGTTTGAAATCCGCTTTGAATACATTGTGAAGAGGGCTGATGATGACTCACATGCAGATGGGGAAGGGCAAGTAACATGTGTGGTGAGGAGACAGACACTGAATGGTTAAAATACTAGGGCTGTCAAAACTGAATGAAGGAAGGCTGAATAGAGAGATGATAGCTGTCTTCAGAAATTTGAAAGGCTTATTGTGGAAAAGAGAATGTGCTTGTATTGAATGGGAGTTGAAAGCATGAATGTTTGATTCAATCCACGGAAAGAGGAAGTTTCTCATAGTTGAGTGTGCATCAGTGTTAAGGGATTCAAACAGAAATTCAATATTCATTTTGCCTGGAATGTTGTCGGAGGATTCCTGTACATAGAGGAATGTGGTCTTGGCACTTTTCAGTTTTAGGATAATATGATAAGTGGGGCAGGCAGAGGCAACTAATATTAGCAAATTCCAGGAAATATGCTGAGTGCTTCATGTCATTAGAATGTCTAATGACATCAGAATGTATCACTGAAACTGCCTCATAGCTCTATGAGTTTAACATTATAAGTATCATTATTCTTACTTTACAAATCAAGCTTAGTTTACATGGTAAACTGCCAGAATTCACAATGCTGACCAATTGTAGGGTCACGTTTAGAATCCAGGTGTACTGCATTAAAGGGCTATGTACTCTCCACCATACACTCCACTTCCCTAACACGCTTTTTCAAAAGAAAAGAACAAATTCTTAGTTTGAAGACAAAACTGTCAAGATACACAGATTTTATTAACAAAGTGACCAATAACAGGAACTGACTCATTGAAATATTTTAGCTTTGATTCTTATATTAATTTCAATGCATAAAATTATGAACAGTTTAACATATAACAGCACATGTAAAAACTACTGTATTCTAGATGTATGTCCACCTTTTTTTGGTTAACGTGATGGTTAATTTTATGTGTTAACTTGGCTTGGCCATGGTATTTGGCCAAATGTTATTCTATGTGTGTCTGTGTTGGCATTTCTTGGATGAGATTAACATTTGAATCAGTGGGCTTCGCATAATGTCCTCCAGGTTCATCCACATGTCACAAATGACAGAATTTCTATCTTAAAGGTTGAATGGCATTCTGTTGTGTATATACTCCATGTTTTCTTTATCCATTCATCCACTGATGGACAGAAAGAGAAATACCAAATGGTCTTACTTATATGTGAATCTAAAACAAACTCATAGGAGTAGAGAGTAGAATAGTGGTTACCAGAGGCCAGGGGGTGAGGTGAGGTGGAATGGTGAAATGTTTGTCAAAGGATAGTAAGTTTCAGTTAGAAGGAATAAGTTTTTGAAATCTATTTCACAGCATAGTGAATATAGGTAATAATACATTGCATATTTCAAACTTGTTGAGTAAATTTCAAAGGTTCTTATTACAAAAATAAGATACGTTAATTAGCTTGATATAATCATTTCACCTCATATACATATATAAAATATCACATTATACCCCACAAATATATACAATTATAATCTGTCAATTAAAGATAAAAATAAATTTCAAAAACAAAAATCACAATAAAAACTATGAAAAATCAGTGGACTATGTACAAAGATTATCCTCCATACTGCAGGTAGTCTTCATCTCATCAGCTAAAGGCCTTAACAGAGCAAAGACTGATCTACCCTAAGCAAGAAGGAATTCTGCCAGACTGCCTTTGGACTTGGACTATAACTCTTCTCTGAATCTCCAGCCTGCCTGACTGCAAATTTTGCTCTTGTACCTCCACAAGACCTTAAAACTAAAATATATCTATCTATACACATACACAGATAGTTGGCTCTGTTTTTCTAGGGAATACTGAATAATGCAGTTATTTACTTTTCTCTTCTCTTCTCTTCTTTCTCCTCTCTCTCTCTCTCTTTTTTTTTTTTTTTTTTTTTTTTTTTTTTTTTTTTTTTTTTTTTTTTTTTTTTTTTTTTTTGAGGCAGAGTCTTGCTCTGCTGCCCAGGCTGGAGTTCAGTGGTGCAACCTCAGCTCACTGCAACCTCCACCTCCCAGTTTCAAGCGATTCTCCTGCCTCAGCCTCCTGAGTAGCTGGGATTACAGATGTGCACCACCATGCTTGGCTTTTTTTTTCAGTAGAGATGAGGTCTCACTATGTTGGCCAGGCTGCTGGTCTCGAACGCCTGACCTCGAGTGATCCTCCTCAGTTTCCCAGAGTCCTGGAATTACAGGCATGAGCCACCATGACTGGCAGTTATTTATATTTCTTTGTTTGCTATGTTCCCAGGTTTCTTCTAGCTTTAAAAATCTATGACTGGAAGAAATACATACGTGAACTTGGAAGTAGATCTTTCCCTTGTCAAGTCTTCAGATCGGACCATCCCTTTTCACCACTCTAATTGTAGCCTCCTGAGAGACACTGAGCTAGGGCACATACAGATTCTTGACCCAAAAAACCGTGAAATACACGTTGCTTTTAAAAAATTCCACAAGCGGCACTTAAATTTCTTTGGGACTATATTGTGTTACAGCGGCTGACTCAAAAGGGAAGTCTGGGAACCTGGTCTTAGCCCCTGGTCACCTCTAGCTAGTGTGTACAGACCTCAGATCTGATCAAAGTTTCATTTCTTTACCTGCTAATGTGAGAGAGTTGGGCAGAAGAACTTAAGTTTCCCTTAAATGCTACAATTAAATGTCTCTATTAATCATACTGTTTATTCATCAAAATAAATACCGATAAAAGTGACACGTAGAACACACCCTAGATGTTCAGGCCTCTGGAATTAGTGGCAGCGTTCCAGCTTCCTTTCTGCTTGTAACTGAGTAAGTCCTGCTTTACCTCCTCCCCACACCCCCCACCCACCAACAGTTCTCTATCCTAAGCTAAGCCAGTCAACGTTAGATAATTGTTAGGGCACTTCTGTGTGTGGCCCGTGCATGTGCCAGTGTGTACACCGTGCAAGCTGGGCTGTTGGGGTTCTGGATGTGCATACAGCCCTGGCACTGGAAGCTTTGCCTTTAGCATTTTGTGGATTAACTCTGGCAGTACATAATGGGAAGAAACGCCCTCTCCAAGTGTGAGCCCTTGCCTCTTCTCATTCCCAAGGAGGTGTGTCCAGATCCCTTTGCCAGGCAGCTACTTTATAGGCGCATTGGAGAGCAGGCAGCTGACTTTCCCCAACGAACAGCTGGATTTGTGTTGGCAAATCCGTCCCTCGCAATAAAATGTTATGTGACCATCTTCCCAGCCTCCTGTTCACATCCCTTCATTTTTTCGAGCAAGCGAACTAGTGAGAGAAGATAGAAAAGTGAAGTAAAAAAAAAGTGACAGAAAAGTGAAGCAAAGCAACGGCTCGGGAGTGTGGCAGGGGGCCCCGCGCGGGGACCCGGGTGGGCTGCCAGCGCAGGGGAGATGCCGCAGGAGCGCCTGCCTGCCCAGCTTCTCCCTTCTCTCGCCGGGGGTCTCCCGAGTTCAGCGCTCCTGGCGTTCTGGCGACCTCCGGGTCCGCCCCGTCCCCTCCCCGCCCGGGAGCGGAGCCCGGCCCTGCGCCCACTGCCCACCCCACGCCGACCCCCGCCGCCCTGTCCTCGCCGCTCGCTCCGAGAGCGTCTGTTCGTCCCGCGGGGCGACTTCTCCTTTTCCGCCCTGGGGCTGAGGATCCCGGGTGCGGCAGCCGCGCCTTCGGGACAGCCCCAGCCGCGAAGCGCCCAGACCCGTGCCGCTGGAGTCGGGCCTGACGCCGCCCGCAGCCGGGGCCGCCGCACCTGAGCCCCAGCCCCAGCCACGCCGCGGCGCCGGAAGCGCGGGCGGAGCGCACGGGCCGGGGAAGAGCAGCCCGCGCCCGCGAGGGGGACCCGAGTCCTCAGGGAGGCGGCCGAGTCCCGCTCACAACAGCAGGGGCGAGGACCTGCGACGCGCACCCCTCCCCGCGCCCCTGCCCGGCCCGGCCACCCCAGCAGCAGCCCCGCGCACACCCGACTTCCTCGGCCTCTCGCCCTCGCCCTGCCAACTTCCCTGCGAGGCGGAACCTGCCGCCAGCCTGCCCGCTCGCAGGCCCTGCGCTGAACGCCAGCAGTTCACCTTGCGCCGTCGGGAAACCCCATGAACTCTCCAGAAACCGAGTGAAGGAGGGTCCCTTCGCGGCGCACGGCCGGGTGCCTGGGGGTCCCCCTCGGTGGAGCAGCGGTAGCAGAGCCGGGAAAGTAGTGGAGGATGATCCTGCGGCCAAAGGGGACCTCGGGGCAGTAATGTCAGCATGTAAGTCTCACCTTTAAGCTCTGAATTCCTTCACTCTTATCTGTGTTCACCCTCTGCCGCCCCCTCCCCGACCACCCCACCCGCAAGCGAAATGATTTTTTAAGGACTTCAACTGCACAGTGGGAATAAACTGGTTTGTCTTCAGTGTGCCCCTCGAGGCACTGAGGAGTAGGACTATTGCCAAGTGGAGTTGTGACATTTGCGTGTGGCTTTTTTTCCGCCAGCGAGGTAAACCTCACATTTGGGCGGTGAAAAGCCTAATAAAAAGGGCAGGGCTTCAAGAATGGGGAAAACGTGTTTTCGATTCAAATTAAACAAGGAGTAACCGGCACGACTCCTCCGTCCAGGGGCCTAGTCCTGCCAAGAAGGCGCTCTCCGGGATCAACACCTGGGGGCTTCGAAGGTACTGGTATGCCGAGAAAATGTTGACTTTACACGTTGTCACCATTGACTGTAGAAGTTATTCTTGGATCTTTGGGGTGTTTGAATTTTTTTTTTTTAAGGTGTGCAGAAAATGTTTTCAGTGTGCATTGTAGATTAAGAAGTAATTAAGGGTTATGCCACGTTACGTGACAGGATCTGAGGGGACTTATGGGGGCGGGGGAAATTAGGGCATTGAAACAGGGAAACCTAAAAGGTTTTGCTTCCATGGAATTGTCATCCTAATGGTGAGGTGGCTCAGAGCGACCCCACGAAAGGGTCGCAAAGCATCTCCTGGCCTTCCAGAATGGAAAAAGGAAGATTGTACGTGCTCAAAAGGGCCAAGTTTATTTTTGTAGCCAACTAAGAGGTTTCTTTTTCTTGTAGTAGGTAATTTTGCTTCTGGTGTTTTACTTAATCTTGAGCAGACACCGTGACAGACATTTTATCCACTTGCACTAACTCACGTACAACAGTTTCTAGAACTTGAAACTTAACTCTTCTTTCCCCAACTCCTGGATCCTTATTTATTTTTACATGAATTTACTCTTTCAGTTCAGTACCTGGGGAAAGATCTGTCCCCTGGGTCCTGTCTTCCCAAACTCTCCTAGACTTTCCATTCCCCACTTCCCCACTTCCTAACACACATTTTTAAAATAGGAGAAAGAAAGGATAGTGCTCACAAGCTTAGCACTCTCTAGCTCTGTTCCTGGTACTGTGAAATGTAATCAGAAATGAACCACTTATTTTTACTGAAACAGCATGTGAAATAACTCAACACCTGGGAGTTTTAAAGTTTTGTTTATGCCAGTGGAATCGACAAGGTATAACGTGAAAAAATTTATTTTGGGATACAGCCAGCATTTTTGTATAAGACTTGTTCTCATACAGCCTACACATTTTGAAGGAATATGAGCTTGTTTTCAACTTCAGTTTTTCTCGAAAATATACTAGGGTTTTAAACAGCAGATATTTGTCCAGTTTCTTTTCAGCTTTCCTAAGCATTCAGATCTTATGAGAAAAAAAGCATATTATACATAAAAGTATAAATACCTGTTTTTTAAATAAAAAATATGAAACTTATCAACAGGTAATGTAAAACTTTCCTGATCATAAAACTAAGTTATATAGTCCATTTGAATTCTTCGTGATTAAAAATCATGTCATTATAGGGTAAAAGCATGAATATGAAATCACATAGAAAATAGGACTTGGTACCTTCATTTGAGATTCTTTATTGAGCTATTTTGACTGAAAATTTCCATTTTTTACCAGATGGTAAGTATATTTTTTTTCCATTTTGCTGTTTACTATTCATATGGAGTGGTTTAGGACGGTCTGATTCTTTTTAGGTATTGGTTTGTTAGAATATAGGGAAATAATTATCAACCTTTCCAAGATTAATTTTCTTACTATCTTGCTGAAAAATGTTAAAACGGGGAACGTAAACTATGTTACCCTTTAAATTTTAGTAAAGTACAGAAACTAAGTGTATTTTCTGCCTCCTCCTTGTGGAGAAAGTGTATTTGTATATTGTTACACTCAAGTTCTGAAATTTTAGACTTGATGAATACATTTGGGAGTTGTAGTGACTGCATATTTTTCATACCGTAAGAAATTTAGTAGATTTAGCAAGACTTGCATTAATTGGTCTCAAGCTGCATGAAGCTACTGTTCCATTTATGGCTTATATAAATTACATGACATTGTGCTTTTTCAATATGAATGGTGAATGAGGCTATTGTCTCTTGGCTTATGGGAAATATTAGAAGCCTGTAGTTTTGTAGCCTAAGTGGACACATTACTCTGATGTCTGGAAATAATGGTTTAAAAGAGAATTAGTTTGTATATTAAAAATAAACTAAAGACTGCTTTTTAAAACCTGACCATTTTTCTAATGGCCCATGTATCTTACAGAGTTTACATTTCTGATGGGATGATTGAAAGTTTCTACAGTCTATTTAGAATTTAGACTAAATAGAAAAGACGGTATTCAATGTGTGTGGTATGCATGGGCAAAAACTGTACCTTTCCATTTTCATTTCTGTTTGGGTGAGATTATGATATTATCCACGTTGGGTGATGTAAAGATGCATACTGGTTGACTGGGGTGGTGCCATATAAAGGGTATACTGATCACAAAATGTGGCTACCTGCGCGTCATCTTACTTTCCTTTATAAGCATTGCTTGAAATGGAATTATCTGAACTGCCTTAAAAAAAGCTTCAAGATTCTTTTATTTGAAACAGAACAAATATGACAGAAGTTTAGCATATTTAAAATAGGATTGGTTAAAAAAATCACAAATCAATGAAGAAAATATTTACATTCGTAATAGAAAACCATACAAATGACTTGAGCATGACAATCCAAATAAAGGAAATTAGAATGAAATGCCACTTCTATCAAAGTGTTAATGATTAAAGCAATAATACTCAGTAGTGATGAGAGGGCCATGGTATGAAAACAGTGATAATTTCAATGTAAATGTGTTTGTATTTAGAAATAATTTTAAATCTACTTGAAGTTTGCAAACATAAAAATAATGCAAAGAACACACCTCTGTACCTTTTGCCCAGAATCACCTATTCTGAGTATTGGTCCCCTTTGTTTTATCATTCCCGTTCCTCCGTGCCTAGCTCCCCACCAGCCCTTCCTATACACACACACACACACACACGCACACACACAAATTTTATTCTGAACTATCTGACAACATGTTGTATGCATAAGGGCTTAAGAGTTTAATTTTTCAATTGAAATTTTAAAGATATTTGTAAGTTCAAATATACTTGCCAAAAAAATACAGAGACCCAGTGTACCTTTGGCCGTGTGTAGCCTTTGGAAAACCTATAGTAAAATATTAAAACCGGTATACTGCTACTGCTACTACTCTTTTTCAGATTTCCTAAGTTTCACATGTACTCACTCTTGTGTACATATGTGTGCAATTCTCAAGGCTGAGTTTTACTCTCACCTCTGGTACAAGGCAGTTATGCATATTACTGTTCAAATAAGGTCTAAGATTTGTGCAGGGTTGAAGAATAAATCAGTGGAGGTACACCCAACTTAATAAAGGGACTTAAATTGACTTAATAGAATAGCGCTTTTTAAAAAATACATTGCTTTGGCTCAGGAACATGATCTTTAACCAAAAAAAAAAAAAATACGATTATAAGCAGACTTGAATAAACCGAATTACCATTCTTTTCACTCTGGAAAAATTAAGGTATTTTCTCTGCCACTCCCCAGTCCCCTTTATGAAAAGATTTGCCACAGAAACAGAGTTGGGATACAGGGAAAGAAGTTAATTCTGACAGTTGCTAGTATTGATTGCATTAGTATCATATTAATTTCTCCACTAATGCCAAAATTTTGTCACTAATTTCTTTTTAAATTGTGACTTTTGGAGAAACCAGTAGGAGTAGAGAGATGGAAAATGGTAGGTTTTTAAGATTATTTTGGTCATCCATTTGGATAAAATAATGCCTACAAGGAATCACATGCACATTGAAAGCAATTCTGTAAAAGTGATAATGTTTAAAGCAATAATAATAGTGATGAGCGGGCCATGATGTGAAAACAATGATAATTTCAATGTAAATATGTATGTATTTAGAAATAATGTTAAATGTACCTGAAGTTTTCAAAAATAAAAATAATGCGAAGAACACACCTCTATACCTTTTGCCCAGAATCATCTGTTCTGAGTATGGGCCCCATTTGTTTTATCATTCCCATTCCTGAAACAGGACTCAAACAAATGGGACTATAACACATACTAAAATTATCGAGTCCTCAAGCTTTACATTCTAAAGCTTCCTGAAACAGGACTCAAGCAAATTGTATTTTGTGGCCTATGTAGATTGAAAAGGGGAACAAGTTTGCAGCAGAGGTAGTGTGGTTCTTGAAAAGTACGCTAGGTTGGAAGCCAGGTGACAAAAAGGATCTTTTGACTCTGACACCACTGACATATGATCTTGGGCAAGTAGTTTAGTATGTTAGTTTTTTCACCTGTAAGATGATAGGGTGTTTTTTTTTTTTATTTCTTTGTTTGTTTTTGCATAATCTTTAGATTTCTTCCAGATATAGGAGTCCATGACTGTCTTTTACTTAAAAATGTTCCTGCTGTCTTCCCTAGAACTTTGAGACCACAGTCAAAATAGTATAAGACTGAACTGTTTTTTGTGTTCTTTTTCCCCTCGTAGTTCCTATTTAGAACCTTAGTAACCCTGTTCAGGATTTTCCATTCTTGGGAGAAAGTTATTTAAATCTCAGGGATGTATCTTTGCTAAGTGATCCCCTGAGAAAACACATAGTACTTTCCTTCCTCTGTTCTATTCTTAATTTGTTTGTTTATCTTCTTCAGTAAACAGTAAAGTAGAGGAAAGTTGGTCTGTCCTATGGTTTCTTTGGTTAGAAGTGCTTGCCCTGTTGAGCTTCTTTTCTGTCTGAAGTGATAAAGTTTTGAGACATGGAATGCCTTAAGCCATGGTGGTCATTTGCAACTCATAGGATTGCCGGGAGCTTTGATAAGACAGCTTCAGGATTGAATATGGAATCCCTAAATGTTGAAATCTTTTATAGCAATGAAGTTACCGGAACGTATAAACAGTATTTTGTAGCCAAACTAATGAGCAGTAATCTATGAGTATTGTTTAGATATCACACGAATCTAAGAGAGGGGCAATATTCACATGTTGTTAAAAGGGAATTGTCATATGTCAAAAAGTGTAAGAAGCTGGGAATTTCTTGGGCTGATGCATTCTTCGATTAATATCCGTAACGGTGACAGCCAGGTTTGATTGGTCTGTCTCTTTATTTCCCTGGATCTGTGTTTCCTCTTCTGTGAAATGAGAAGGTTAGATTAGACTTCAGCTTTGGTCCTTCTGGCTGTAAACTTCTTTGAATATATAATTGTGCTTTTGTTTTAGAAGCATACTCATTCATCCAGCATCAGTAGGAAACAGGCCTATTCTTCCAAATAAGTGAACTTTCTATGGGACGGAAGTTTGTCACCTACGGTTTTAAAAGCCCCTACAGATTGCCCCGTACTGTTATTTCAAGTTCTTTTTGGTGGGTAATATCCTATTTACAGAAGAAAAGACTTTAAGTACTTGCCCTACAAACCACACAATTTATAGAGGCACCAGGAGTTAAGTTGGTGCCGTTGGAGAGTTCACATCCTTTATTATAATTACGACTTTCTTACTTACGAAAACATACTTCTCATTAGCAGTACTTCTTTTAATCTCAAACATTTTGGATGAATGGATTATAAAACATAACTTGAAAACAACAGATACTCTTCAAATCTTAACCTTTTCCTAGTTTTGAATATTCCTAGTTTAGAATTTCCATCAGGAATACTGCATGATTCTAGAACTTCTAGTTTGGTGAATATGAATACTAAAACATGGCATGAGTTTCAGACACTACTTAATATTTCTGTATTCATAGCAGACATGAATAACCAGTTTCATTTCTGTCCCCAGGTGATCCCAGAAGTGACCATAAAGTCAATTGATTGGTGTTGGCATGTGAGATTAATCTTGTTTACTCTTGCTTGAGTCTTTTCCTTTGATTTCACTGTGGACAGAATAACACCACTTAAGTGAGAATGCCTGAAATGATAGTAATAAAAATAATAGCTAATATTTACTGAGTGCTTGCTGAGTGTCAGGAACTGTTCTTAAAAGGTATCATCTTGTTTAATCATCTCAGCAACACTATGGACTAGGTACATTGCTGTTCCTTATTTTACAGGTAAGAAATAGGAGGCACAAGGGGATCAAGCAATTTCCCAAGGGTTGCAGCATAGTTCATAAGTAGCAAACCAGATCTGTCTGATTCTAAGCTTGTTTTCATGGCTATAAGATGGAGATGGTCTCTTCAAGATTAAAAATTCAGGCTTGAGGCAAGTGCAGGAGTCCTTTGATGTCCAATTTTGCTCATTCGAGTGTTTCTCTGTCTGCTTTTCTGTTTAGTATTACACATTTTACCCAGGTAAGCAAACTTCAGGCTTTAGGGTAGATATTACTGTAACCCTAAAGTCTCCTATTAGCTGCTCCTCAATAAATGACTCTCAGTTACTACTCATAGGCAAAGTAAATCTCTCTTAGGGGATTTTCAGGTCTCCTGGAGATTTCTGACTGGTGCTTACTTCCTGCCTTAAACTCTTCTGCTTACCAGTCCATTTATAGTCCCTTTCGGTGATTGACTTTTGTAATTTCTTCCTTTTTGCCTTTTTCGATGGTTCTGATTCAATGAAATGTATTATACCATTGTTTTGAGGCAATATAATAATGTTCCTTTCTAAATCGTTATTAAAAATAATTTTCAGATTTAAATGAGTCCATCGTGCAGAAGGATTGTTGAGTTTTCAAAGCACCACCTCTCCATCTAATGTCATTTACTACTTTCTATAATACCTGGTGTTTACTAACCATTTAAAAACATTGATACCTATTTTACATATAAAGACTTTACCTTTTTTGGAAAGTTAATGCTTCAGTGTCTCATGTTAGGGGATAGAATAGAGCTTGGGTAATTTGGTTTTATTTTAAATATTTCCATTTGTAAAGTGGCAGACATTAAGGAGAACATTTCCTTACAGTCTAAATTTCTGTAAGATTATAAGGAAGGTTGATATAAACATCCTTCTACCTAGATGAGCATGAATCTGGTGAGGCTTAAGGTAAAATTGCTTTATTCTTTAATACATTTTTTTGAATTGTCTATATACCCATCTTCATGCAGAAATCACCTATTATATGTATTTTGATAAGGAAAGTGCTACCACATGGCAAATAAAATGCATGGATTTATTTTCTTTTGCTAATTAGATTGAAGGAAGTGATTAGGTCATCATCATCTTTTAAGTTCCTCCTGTATTTGGAAGCAAGGCTGAAAAAGGTTTATTTTCCAGTCTCTGTTGGAAACCTACCCTTTTGCATTATTTGTCATAATGCTTTGCTGAATGTGGAATGTCCTGATTGCCATTTTCTTTCCTTGCAGGATGTTTCATTCAGATCGAATGTGGAGCTGCCATTGGAAATGGAAGCCCAATTCTCTTCTGTTCTTATTTGCTTTATATATCATGTGTGTTCCTCGCTCAGGTAAGACTCTTTCTCTTCCAAACCTTGAATTTAATCATGATGACATTGTCTGCAGCATAAGCATGCTACTTATTTATGTTACTTTACTTTTACTTACTGCCTTTTTTTCCTGTTTCTATCCTTATAGGGCTTTTTTTTTTTTTTTTTTTTTTTTTTTTTTTTTTCTTTTTTTTTTTTTTTTTTTTTTTTTTTTTTTTTTTTTTTTTTTTTTTTTCTGTTTATGATTTATCTATCCTCTTTGAATTCTGTGTGAATGCTATTACTTTGATCATTGTTTTATTTTCTAATGAGTTTATTTCTTTAATCTTTGCTGTCTTTTATTTATTTACCTAGCCCATATTGAATGATGAGATAACTACATAAATGGCATTTAAAAAATGCTAGCTGTTTCTTCTGCTGTTGAAAAAATTTATAGCACTTAACCTCTCTTTTCAAGTTTTTATATAGTTATTTATGGAAAGTATAAACTTTACTAGTTTTATTCAACCTCATTTTATTAGCATGTTGTAATATGAATTAGGAATTGGAAATTAAGTTTTTAGATTATGCATTTAATTTACTTGATATGAAAAAGTTAATTTTAATTAAAGCATTTTTGGGATTAAAATATCCATTTTTTATAATTACATTTTTTCTTGAACTTTGAAATAAGATCTTGACTGTTGAGAAAAGTAAATTTTCTGTAAACAGCAAATTATATGAATAAGCTAATTAGAGGCTGAGGAATGTGAATGATGTTTAAAAGTAAACTGTTTCTTCATTGTCTGATTTTGTCACTGAACTGAGCAAATTTATTTTTCTTAAGACCATTCTATTTAACTCTTTGTTTTCTCCTGGTGTATTTACTAAACTTATTATGTTTTCCTTTAGAATAAAGCTAAAATGTCAATTAAGAAAATCATAATTCTTGAACTCTTTCATATTTATTATTTGGAATTTAATCAAGATTTATTAATTTCATATTTATATCTATATTATCATAAATAATGCATTTTAAAAATCATGGAAATAGATTATCTGCTAAAATTGCTTATTCATGGATTAAGAAATTAAACTTGTATTGAGATGTGAAAACTTCTTTTCCAAGCCTCCAAGTGTTTTAAGAGTTTCAATTACTTACTTGGAAAATCCCTTGTACTTATTTAATGGCTTAAAACAGAACAGATCTTTGAGTGAATTTTATGTATTTGTCAGAATTTTATTGTAAAGCCATTTTTCTTATTATTTTCATTATTAGAAAGAGGAAACACACTTGTAAACAGATTGAAAAATTAGAGATATATTAGATTTTATGTTGTACAGTGTTGAACTACTTCCAAAAGTGATTCTCTAGGAACCAATTACATGATAGGAGATAAATTATGAGATTAACATTATTAGTTGAAGTCTGTTCACTTTCATTTTTGTTATGTCATGCACTTGTATATTTTTAAGCCTTCTTGATACTACAGCACCTCCAATTTGGACCTTTAGATGTCAACATTTTAATTAATATATGCACATTCTTGAATTTTCATTATTTGAATAAATGAAGCATATGTTTTTAGGCTACAGAAGAGGAGTCAACTTGTCTGGGATCAGGCTGAGGCAACAGAAACACCTGGGGTACAACATTTAAGGAGGCACTCATTCTCAATCACCTGAATCAAAGTACTTACACGTGTTAGGTTATTCCCTCACACAAGATTTTCTTATTTATTTGTCATTTATGTTATTATCCATCTATTTTTGTGTATCAGATAAGGTTTCGTGACAGATAGTTTTCTGTGTTCACTTTTGAGACCAGAACATTTTGTATGCATAGCTTTGTCATTCTAATAAGGACTCACTTAAAATGCCACCACCTCACAGGTAAATGTCTGAATTCACAAACACTCTTTAGAGGTTATTATTGGCATTTTAATATAAAATTTTTGTCTCATAAGATGATTCAGTATGGGGTTCCTTAAAATGAACTCCCAAGCCATTTAAAATAATGCATATTACAACTGTAGAACTATCTGATATTTAAAATCTTTTTTTTGGATAAACCAAAGTTTATGAAGACTATTTTTTTGAAGACTGCTATGTTTTTGAAGACTATTTAGTGCTTAACTGATATTATATCTCTGTTTACACATTTGTTGACTAATTTTTGCTTCTCTGGATAACCTCTAGATGATCTCTTGTACAGTGGCTTTAAATGACATCTTGATGCCAGTGTCCCCTAAATCTTTATCATTCATCCTGGCCTCTTCCTGGTCCCCAGAGTCACCTCTTGAGTTACTGATCTTCATCTACCCTTGGAGTAGGCCTTAAACTTCAAATGTGCAAAGAGGGCTTCTAGTTCCTATCTCCTATCCCCAAATCTACTTCTCTATTAATCTTTAAAATTCATCCTTCTATCTTCCTATTCTCTCCCACTCTATTTTGTAGATACATTGCCTCTCTTTCCCTGACTATGCCTTCCTAGTCTCCTCTTCTCCCTCACCTGGTACTTTTTGGTACTCATACCTCAGTTTAGTTATTACCACCTCAAATAATCCTTCCATATCTCTCAATTCCAAGGAGCTCCACTGAATTATATCATATTCATAGTGATAATCTGCATAGATTTTGGTTGTTGTCTTGTTTGTCAGTGTTTTGTTAATTTGACTGTGATAGGTTGGAAGATTAGCAGACCTCTTTTGGTTGTTACGGTTGACACTTTGTTCAGATAATTAAAATTAGAATCTTATAATTTGATTCCAATAACATCCATAGTTTGATTCATATAATAGAATTGCAGTATTAAGTTTGCTAGTAGGTAAGTTAACATTTGCATTTTCATGGGACACTTAAAAAACAAATATGTGAGTTTTGTGCCCTTCCAGATTTTCAAAAGTAGTGTGGAAAATTAACTCATTGTGTCTTGACAAGTGATGACTATAACTTTTAATAAGAACTACACTAAAATAACAATTTTGAATATTTACACTCATGCCATAGAAGTATGCCTTAAAACAATATAATGTGATTTTTTTTAACCCACTATCTTGACACGATTTAGAAGAGTTGACATCCAGAATAATCAATATTTTTGGGAAAAGAGTGTATACTGACACTGTTGACTCTATCTTTTGGTAAAGTAATTAGGTAGCACATAAAAAATTAAGAATATGAACATTGGTATATCACTATCACGTGTAGGCATATACCTTATAAAATAAAAAACACAGATATGTAGAGAAATCAGTATCACTATGTGAACTAGCATTTCAGTAGCAAACAACTGGAAAAGACAAATTGTTCACCAAAAGGGGGTTGGTTATATGTATTATTTTACATTTGTTTCATGAAATACTGTGCAGTACTTCAAAATAATGTGGTCAAATTATCTTTTGTCTTGGAAAGCTCTTCATGATGATAATGTTAAATTACAAAGCAAATTATAACCAGGCACTGTGGTTCATACCTGTAATCCCAGCGTTTAGTGGAGCAGAGGTAGGCGGATAGCTTGAGCCCGTAAGTTTATATTGTAGAGAAATATAAAATTGTCTAGATTTATAATAGCTTGCATTACAAACCTGGATGTATTATTTATCTATGTTTGTTTAAGACTATGTAAACATGTTAATAAAACATGGAATGATACTCATCAGACTTCTAAAATGGGTTATCTCAGACGCATAGTTTGGAGAAACAGGAGGGATGATGATGGAACTTCATACACCTCTGAATTTTTTGCCTTGTTACAGCAATCAGGTATTACTTTAGTAATCTGAAAAAAAGAAAAACTGCTGAATTTCTTTTTTTGAAAAAGCCACTTAGGCTAGACACAGTGATTCATGCCTGAAATCCAAGCACTTTGGGAGGCCAAGGTAAACGGATCACATGGGGTCGGGAGTTTGAGACCAACCTGATCAACATGGCGAGAACCCATCTCTACTAAAAATCCAAAAAATTGGCCAGGTGTGGTGGTGCATGCCTGTAGTCACAGCTACTGGGAAAGCTGAGGCAGGAAAATCACTTGAATCCAGGAGGCGGAGGTTGCACTGAGCCGCTGCACTCCAGCCTGGGCAACAAGAGCGAAACTCCACCTCAAAAA
>NW_016107380.1:1424701-1426140 GCF_001604975.1 Cebus imitator | reverse complement strand
AAACCACATAAAAAATGACCAGAGAGGTGCAGAAGTTTATGAATATTTAAATTTTGTTAGTTACTTAACTGTTACTGTGGCTCTTTCTTCACTTAATAGGAATTTCTTAAAGGAGTTTCAGATAATAACTTCTTTTTTGTGGCCTAACACCCCATGACTGGGAAGATGAATGATGATATCTTGAGCAGACAGAGGGTTATGGATTCAAGTAGAGTGGGAAACAAACAGCCCAGAGCCAATACATTTCTAAGCAACCAGGAGCCTGTTTCCACACAGATTGTCTTAGTCATGAGCAGTGAGGGAGGAGCCTCCCTTCTCTCCTGAAAATCAATGATATCAGCAGATTGTTTCAAAGCATAGTGTTACTCTGATATTATGAGACATCAACAGCTGCAAGGGAAAATGTTTCTGAAAGTACAATCTAGCCTGAATTGTATACTTTCTAGCTCAGGGCAGAGCATAGTTCTGGAAGGCAAGTGATTGTGTAGAAAGAATCTTTTGCTTTTTTGTTTATGTGTTAATTTTTTTATGGTAATAAAATAAGCAATTGTCTAGTTTCAGTTACATTGCAGTCTGTATTTAAGAGTTAAATGCAAGTTTGGCGAAAAGGCTTTCAAATGTCTAGAAAAATAATCCTTTTATGAATGTGCCTGGTTTTTTTTAAAAAATTAATGTGTACTGAAAATTACTAAATGTATCTTAATGGTCAAAAATAAGGCCCTGACTGTACAGACTATTTTGCATATAATGTTAAATGTGTGTATGTGTGTTTCACTCAGAATCAAAGTACTCCAAATTGAAGCTTACAGCTAAAAGGCTGTTTTTCCATTTCAGACCTCAGATTAGAAAGCCTCAGTGTGAATGAATAAATAAAGCCTGGAAAGTTTTATACAGATATGTCCTCGAGGCAACTTTCTAGATAATTTCCTTCATGCACCTTTGGATGGTCTGAATTAGATATTATTAAATATGAAATCATACATGAGGGATCATAAAGCCAATTACATAAAAGTAGAATGGGAATGACCTACCTTGTCACCAAAGTGACAATCTCAAGTGATCCAGCAGTGTGATGGGACCACTAATGAAACTGACACCACTTAAATGATACTAGGAGGGGAGATGTCAATAGTCCTACTTTTCATTGGTCAGACCATGGTTGTCTCCAGGCATGGTTGACATAATTTAGAGAGAGTTGGTGAACAGAATATGTAGATCAGGCAGTCCAGCATACTGCTGAGTCTCAAGCTATCTGAGGAATTTTTGGAGCAGTCTCTGTTTAAACTGAGCGAGTGAAACCTCTTTGGAGGTGAGCTGTGACTGTGGACTCCTTTCCTTTGTGTCAGACACAATATTCTTTTGTGTATCAATTTTTTTTTTTTTTTTTGAGATGGGAGTATCACTCTGTTACCCAGGCTGAAGTCAGTGGCGTGATCTCA
>NW_016107380.1:1344781-1423156 GCF_001604975.1 Cebus imitator | reverse complement strand
TATATATATATATATATAATTGTACTTTAGGTCCTGGGATACATGTGTAGATCATTCAGGATTGTTGCATAGGTACATACATGGCAGTGTAGTTTGCTGCCTCCATCTGCTCGTCACCTATATTTGGCATTTCTCCCCATGTTATCCCTCCCCAACCTCCCTACCCCACACTGTCCCTCCCCTAATCCCCCATATTTCTATGGTTAAGACTAATTATCTTGATTTCTCAAAAAAAATCATTAAAAATGTTTGTGATCTTTTGAATGAGATTTTTCTCAGGAAAGTGGTTTGAATTATTAGGTATTTCATGTCAACGTGTCTTGGTTTTTAGTCATTCCTAAACTAACTTCATCTTAAACTTGTGGTTTAGAAATGGTATGCTTTTGTAATAAATTACATAATTTTCTATAATAAATTAAATGTTATGAGTCTAAAAAGATGCCTTCCTCTGCTACATTCTTCTCCGTTTGGTGCTGGTAGTTTAGATAAAAGAGAAAAAGTGTACTAGAGTTCAGAAGATGGATTGTGTCAACCCATTTAAAAATCAGGATCTTTCTTCTAGTAACTGCAGAATTATACTAGTCACTATTACTGGTTTGGGCAAAACTACAAGAATGAGAAAATGCTCATAATTTTGCAAACAGAAGGATCTTTTTAGAACATTCCTTACCTGGCCAAAACTTGATTAAATAGTATTATTGAAGTAAAATACAGATCTAGAGAAAAAAAATACTCTGGCAGTGTTAATCACTGCTTTTATACACATTCATAGTTCCTTTCTTCTGTCCTTCATTTATTTGTTTTTTGCCTTAAATACATGTCCAGAAATACGGAATTTTGTATGATTGATACTGGCCCCTATGAATATAAGGAATGGTTTAGGCTTTATTGAATAGAGTTTTAAGGCAGAGTTTCTGATCACAGTGATTTCAGTGGCTGCTATGAAGGGGAAAAGCTAGACTTTTAGAGATAATTTGTGTGTGTGTGTGTGTGTGTGTGTGTGTGTGTGTGTGTGTGTGTGTGTGTGTTTAGAGAAAATGAGCTCCAAGTATGCACTGAGGTTGTGAAAATGTAGCCTCTCACCTTTTTCAGAATTCTTCTAATCAGATTGTGTGTACCAGTTATCTCCTGGCTGACTCATGAGAGGTCAATAGTAGTATTTCATTTGGATTGTTAATCTCATCTCACTTTAGAATGATAACCTGAAAATCTGCTACTTGTAGGAAGTTCATCACCACAAACATTTTTGCTTCAATACTGCTGATAACCTTACATTTCACCAAACAATAGGGTTTGTGGTTTTTCTCTCAGAGGGTTTGCTAAGTTGATACAGGACATTTTTTTTTTTTTCAGTTTGGTAAGCATCCTTGATGCTTTAGTTGGTGTTTGGTTAGGACCCTTATTACTTCTCCTCATCTCACTGGCTTCCATGTCCTACACACGTGAGTTAGAGAGGTCTGCCTCTTTTATTGACCTTTCAGAAGTAAGTTCTCTTTGAATTTTAATCCATTTCTGATACTTAATGTCATATGCAAACATGATACTACTGATTGTGACACCATGGAAGACGGGTTCAGTAAATGTGTAGTGAATGAATTGAATTGCTTTCCAAGCTGTCTTACCAGAGCTTGGATTTCCCTTAGCAGAGTGTGTCTAGCTTGTTGAAGAGTTAGGCATTCTTAATCACAGTCTCCTCATTTCCCCACTATTATTAAAGTGTCTTCAACATTCGTGAGAGCATTATAGTACTTAAAGAAATTACAGAGAACATAGAGTTAATATTGCTGTTCTTAGACTCATTTAAATGCTAAAGGCTATGTCATAGTAATATTATATATGAACAATATGTTTGTATGTGCTGTATGTATATCTTAGGCTCATTTCAAAGTCCTAGTTATGCAAAGCTAAATCATTGCCTTTAATGTTAAGGAGTCTTAATGTCATTGGTGAGACTAACATGAGAAAAAAAATAGGATGCAATGTGATATGTGATTTAGTAGAATTATAGGCATGATATCAAGAGATAACAAGAAATCTCAGAAAAGTTCTCATGAAGTAGATAATGTTAAAAGTGAGTCTTCTGATGATAACAGAAAGGGAGAAGATGGAGAAAGAGTGTGGAAATGGAAAAGGGGGGTCTAGGCAGAGAAAGGAGCAGGGACAACGGCAAACACACAGATGCATTGTAAATGACTTTGTGGAAACAAGCATATTTCTTATTACTTAGAATGAAAGGTCTCTGCAGAAGAAGGTAGGGAATGAGGCTACATGGGGAAGTGGGAGACCAGACTGGAGGATGTCAGGTGAGAGCCAATGCCGACAAAACTGAATGAGGACTTCCAGCCCAGCGAGGGAGTTAGATGTGCCCCCTCTAGCTATAGTGCTGTAAGATTTGCACAATTGCAGATAAAGATGAACGCTGAAGGGCGCAGAGGTTAAGAACTTCCCTAAGGTGGTAGTTAGGGCGCTCAGAGAAAAAATTGTATTTTGTTTGTTGAATCTGCAGTTTTATGATTTTTTCTCTGTCATACGGTTGTGCCTTACAAAAGGCAGCCTTAGTTTCTTCATTGGTGAACAGCCCTGATAGACATATTAAAAACCTGGAGATAGTAAAAGTACTTCAGGCACCCTGGATGCCTTCTGCTTCTTGCTCAAACCCATATTTAGTTGTGACCAAGGGCTGATGAATCTAGATCAGAAATATCTTCTTTGTCTTTATAACTATTGCCTTTGAGGCTTTCATCTCCACTGTGTATATTGTAAGAGCTCCTAAGTAAACTCCCTGTGTCCAAAGTAAATTGGACAAAAATCTCTTTTTTCATAGGAAATCTGGCTTAGGGTGAAATTGTATGACAGAATGAGATGACTAATGATTTAAAATGTAGTCCATTGACATTCAACTTTTGAGAGCACATCTTTTTGCGTGAAATTTTTCATAGTCTTCAAATTGTTCCTTTAGGTGCCTCTAGCTTCTAAGTAACTTATATGACTTTTTTATGTCTCTCATTTAAATAAGACTTACCACCTGATTTGCCTAGTTTATTTCCTGTTCCTATTTCTTCCTTTTGAATACGTTTCAATTTTCCCATCATAACTTAAATTTTTCTGTAAGACAGTTATTAGGATATTTACTTTAAAGTTGTTGGTTCAAGTGAAACAGAGAGGAAGATTTATCTTTATTCTCTGTCCACTATGTGTACCTGGCATTACTTTGCCATAGCCTTTATCATAATTATGTTTGAAAGCATCTTGAATCAGGAACTTTGGGCTAATGTAAGTTTAGAGCTCCCATCTGTGGGAAGAAGAGATTTTGTATAAAATATAAACATTTAGTGCTGTAAGTAACAACTTATTGTTTTGATCAGAAATAGATATAGTTCATTAGGCTTTGTTAAATTAGGTTGAAAGTATATTTTAGCTTTCAGGGCAGAATATATAAACTAAACCAATTTGTTATTCATGTGGAAGTAAATAATTAGATGTGCAGTCTAATAATAAAAATGAACATATGTAATTTTGTTTTCCTCATATTTAAAGGAGAGCTTTTCATATTTTAAAAGTAAGACTACAGTCTTTTTAAGACTATATGCCTTAGAAGCATTAGTAGTACCTTACACATGGTACCTTAGAAGTATTTTAATTTTTAATAATCTTAGAAATAAAACCAGAAAATAAATCGTGGGCTATTTCAGGTTAAAAATAAAGTAGTATTTGAGAGAAAAATGTGCCTTAGAAAAAAATATATTACAAGTTTAAATATATGTTGGATTTTATTTAAACTTAGACAGTATACACCAAGCATTAAAGCACTTTCAGATGCAACTAAACTAATGATGGGAGTGAAAATAGTTGCTTTTGATATCAATAGCGCTGTTAACTTGACTCTGAATAACCTGATTGATCAGTAACATGAATTAAAATGCTGACTCTGAAATGAAATTCTGCAAAAAATCCTTTGCAGTCAGAAATACCTTTTCAATGTGTGAGCTGTGGGCAGATGGATGCGGTTAATATACATGGTGAAAACTGCATGCCTGAACTTTTAGCTTGTGTTTTTATTAATACCAAAATCAGGCAGAGGATGGTTAGCAGTTGTTAAATTGGATGGTTGATTTCTGTTTTTCTGGTTGCATAGCCCAGATATCACTTGAGCAAAAATTAGCCTCAGTACTTGTATATTCAACGGGTAAGTGTGGTGCAGTTTTATTTGAAATACCTCACTAAGTTGAAAAGGATCCTGTGAATTAATTTCTTATTTTCTATTCATCCCTTTCTGTAAGTATATATTATAGCAGTAAGGCATTTTCAAAAATCTGATAAATTCCATGATATCTATCATACTTTTTAAACCCTTTGACCAGTAGGTGCCTATGGGGAACAACACATACAGATTCTCATCAGAGAAATATTCACAATAATTAAATATTAAAGACAAATATCCACCAAGAAAGAATTTGCTAATCATGGAATATTTAATTATGAAAGGTACACATAACCATAATTTAATTTTTTGAAATGTTTAGTGAAATGGGATAAAGATTAAAATGTTATTGAGAAATACAGGGCATAAAACTGAGTAGTGTGTTTTAAATAATAGTGTAAATTACATTTAAAAAATGGCAAGATAATAATCTCCATGCTTTTAAGATTCAGGTATTTCCTTTTTCATTATATCCTATGTTTCCAGTATGTGTGTGCATATATATATATATATATATATATACACACATGCACACACACACACATACATATGTATATATCTGCAGTATAATTTAATAATTATATTGTTGGGTATTTATCCAAAAGAATTGAAAACATTTATCAACAAAAAGACTTATACAAGAATTTTATGACACCATTATTTATAATAGCCACAAAGTGGAAAAGAAAAATCCAAATGTCTGTCAACATGTAAATACCTAAATATATTTTGGTATATTCATAATATAGGATATTACTCAGCAAAAAAGGAATGAACTACTGATGTATGCAAAAATATGAATAGGAATTTCTAAAACATGTTGAACAAAGAGAGGGACATAATATGGAGTTATAGAATAGGCACACCTAAGCTGTAATGATAAAAACCAGAACAGTGGTTGCCTCTAGGGAGAAGAAATGGTAAGATACTCTGTGTTGATGTAAATGTTTCAAATTTTGATTTGAATATAATTACACAGAGGTATACATTTATCAAAACTTATTGAACAGCTCACTTAAATGTGTGCATTTTGTTCTGTGTAAATTATACCTCTATTAGAACAATCTCATCCAATTAAATTATACAAGTAATAGTTTTAGGACACAATTAACATAATTTCACTGCCCCCAAAACTATCAGGATTTTACTATTTCGAGAATTAAGTACTAGCTTTCTAAAACACAACTTCTTTGTTGTATTTGTTGGAGTATTTTGGCTGGAAAACATTTCTTCCTAGCAGGAAAAAAATATTCAGTTTTACTATATTTGTATTAGTTATGTTTATTCAGTATTCAGAGACATTTTCAGTATTTAAGCATTTTTGGGGGCTGGGCTCAGTGACTCATACCTGTAATCCAAACACTTTGAAAGGCTAAGTTGAGAGAATCACTGGAGCCCAGTAATTGTAGACCAGCCCAGGCAACATAGGGAGACCTCATCTCCACAAATAATAAAAATATTAGCCAGGCATGGTAGCACATGCCTGTGGTCCCAGCTACTTGGGAGTCTGAGGTGGGAGAATTCATTGAGCTGGGACGGTGGAGGCTGTGGTGAGCCATGATAGCACTACTACACTCCAGCCTGAAAGACAGAATGAGACCCCATCTCAAAAGAAAAATTATTTGGGTCGAAGGAAAAGAACCCATTTCTGCAAAGATGTAAACTTTTCTCAGCTCAAGTGGAAGATTCTACCTCACCCTTCTTTAGCCTCTACATACATTCAAAAGTTTGGGTTATTCCACCTTTGCCTGAAGGTTCTTTTCCTTGAGAGCTGCTTTCCTCCATTTAATAAAAATAAATGCAAAAATCAGCATATCATTTTTCTATTAGTTATTTTGTCATAATATATTGGATTTTACATTTTAACTAGGACCTTGTGTAAGACTTACTGATATTTTTGGCTTGTCACCATAATAAAAAGTAGAGATAAAAGATGGGTGACTCAAGAAACCTCGTTTCATTTTTTATTATATGCTTACTTGTCTGTTTACTTGTTTTAATGTAACAGAGTGGTTTATCATCTATTTACTGTAAAGTGATTTGTCCTCATTTCACAAATGCTTGCTCTTGGTGAAAAAGTCTGCAAACCTTTATAAATTTCATTTCCTAGTAAATATAAAGCATGAACCAGAAAGTACATTTCAATCAAACACTTGAAAATGCTGACCTAGGGTAGCTCAGCACCTGGTGAATGGTCTCTGAGGGGGTTATTTGTTCTGCGTTGGTTACTGACTTGAGAGGTTACATGGGTAAGTAGTGAGTTGAAAGCATCAGTCAAGACAGTCTCATTTCTGAAGAAGCACCTGCTATATCTGTACCCCTGAATAAATGTCACTTTTTTTGCCTATGAAGAGTGTAATGAGAATGGGGTTATTGATTGAAACAAAATAATAGGACTCATAATCATCAACTGTTAATATTAAGATCCCAGATGACTCGCAGGTTATACAAAAACATCTCATGAAAGTGAGAATGTATCCTTATTGGACTGATAATTTGAAGAAGTATTATATAGAATTCAGTAAATACAGAGAATGAAAAGTGGTATAATTTTGAACTTCGATATGCCTTACAAAGAGTAAGGCTCAATTTTTACATCTTAAAATTTGATCTCATTCCTTAGTTTTATACAAGTTTAAATTAGAGCTGATTTAGCAGATGTTTTGCCATGCAGGACCTGTGTTAACAATTATACAGACATGTGCCACAAAACATTCAGGTCAATGACAGTCCCTATATATGACAGCGGACCCATAAGATTAGTTATACATTACTTAGCAACAAAGGTATGTTCTAAGAATTGCATCATTAGGTGATTTCATCACTGTGCAAATATCATGGAGTGTACTTACACAAAGCTAGATGGTATAGCCTCCTACACACTTAGGCCAGGTGGTGTAGTCTATTGCTCCTAGGCTATAAACCTGTTTAACAGGTACTGAATACCGTAGGCAATTGTAACATAATGGTGAGTGTTTGCGTATCTGAACGTGTCTGGAAAAGGCACAGTGAAAATGCAGAATTATACTATGGGCCCATCATCACATATATGGCCTGTCATTGACTGAAACGTTGTTATGGGATGCATGGCTGTATAATGGAAATGCCCTATACAGGAGTACCATATCTAATCTTTTATACCACCGTATTTTCATTGCTGGCTAGTTATGAGAGCTTCTCATGAACATTTATGTAGTAATCTAAGCTCTTCTTCAATCTGAGCTGCTTTTTTCCTGGCTTCAGTGTGTTAATATCACTGCTTGCCTTCCTTCCACACCTCTTTGAGATCTAATCCATGGCTAAATATGAGAGCATCTCTTGTCTAACTGTATTATTTGAATGCCCTTTATTCTAATGTAGACCTTATTGCCTCTTGTCTCAGCTTCTGTAAAACAGAAAAACTGATTTTGTTGCCGTCTTCCTCTGCAATCTACTGATAAAGCGCTTTCATATAAACATTTCTTAAAGTGTAATTTGCACAGGAACTTAGAAGAGCTTTCAGTTGCTGGTGTCAGCATGGCCTTTATTGATTGGCATTGACGTTCCATCACCACGTATCTTCAACCAGTGTTTTCTAAGCTATTTCCACTACTTCCTTACACATAATCTAAAAAATAAAAAAGTTGAAAACATTTTTTTCCTCTGACATTCCGTAAACTTCCCTGCCTCCACACCATTTCTTAAACCTAGAACTTCATTCTGCTTCACTGCTACCTAATAAAATGCTTTGCCATCTCATGACCTGTCTCTGCCTCTTGATGTAGCATTTAAAATAAGGATAGAAAGATAGGTAGTTTTTTGGTCTTAATTATCATGTTTGTGTATACACATGTGACTGCCTGTTGGATAGCATTTTAATGGTGGAAATGGAACAGCAAAGTATTTTCTGAATCTCCAATTTTTTTCTATCTCTCATTTGGAATTCTATAGCAATTCATACTTATTCTATGCTTTGTTGCCATATTGTGTTTTATGATTATTAATATGTTTCTATTTTTACCTTCTTATTTGTGCCGATAGGTAAGGAGCATGTCTTCTTTATTTTTATATTCTGCACAAAACTAAGAAAATATAGGTACTGCAATAGGAATGAAGTAAAGCACACTGTTTAAAGGGAGTCATTTGTAATTATGGCAACACATTCACTCTACAGTATGATATGAAGGGCAGAGAAACTATGTTGTAAACAAATAGAACGAGGCACAACCGTGCATTTTAGTTATATTGGGAGCATATTTACTTGGATTATTTAGAGCGCTACAAATCCTCGTAACTCATTCTGCATTTCAGCCATTTCATCTCTTGCTGTATCCCTAAAAAGTACGTAGGATCTAAAAAAACCTTCCCAAGCAGTTGGTAACAAGAACCCTGGACTTATGGACAATAGGTCTAAAAGGCCATGAAGTTTACTTCTTCCTCCCTTTTCTTGACCCAGCAATCCCTGTGGTAGACTTGTGCTCCAGCATACCCCTCCACTGTAATCCACCTTCCTCCCCTTCCCATAGGAGACAAGAAGTGTCAGAGCCTCCACCCAGCTCCACCTTCCTATTCTTTACATCTCCCACGAGATTCATAGCTTAGCAGAATCTTGGGCTGAGGCTCCAGGGTATTAACTGGATTAGGATTAATTTTGTTTTAGCTATGTTACGAGTTGGCCTGGGATTTTAACTGAATTTTATAATGTTATTTCCATGGGAAAAAAGAATTCTAAAATCCAAACAACCAGTTTGGAACCTATTTTTTGCAACATAATGAATTGTATGTTTCGTTTTTTTGACATTTTGAAGACCAAATATTTCTACATTTATCTATGCTGTATTCCTTAAAATCAAAATACCTGTAACCATAGCTGTACTCAATTCATTATTTAGAAACATGATACAGTTTCAACTTTTACTAATTTATGTGATATCCTCCTAATTTAAATGAATATTTGTAGGTTTTCAAAAAGGAATTTATATATATTATATATATATATATATAATTGCACTTTAGGTTCTGGGGCACATTTGCAGAACATGCAGGATTGTTGCATAGATACCTACATGGTGATGTGGTTTGCTGCCTCCATCCCCCCATCACCTATATCTGGCATTTCTCCCCATGTTATCCCTCCCCAACCTCCCTACCCCATGCTGTCCCTCCCTTAGTCCCCCCTTAACAGACCCCAGTGTTTGATGCTCCCCTCCCTGTGTCCATGTGTTCTCGTTGTTCAACACCCGCCTGTGAGTGAGAACATGTGGTGTTTGATTTTTTGTTCTTGTGTCAGTTTGCTGAGAATGATGGTTTCCAGATTCATCCATGCCCCTACAAAGGGCACAAACTCACCATTTTTTATGGCTGCATAGTATTCCATGGTGTATATGTGCCACATTTTCCTTGTCCAGTCTATCATTGATGGGCATTTGGGTTGGTTTCGGGTCTTTGCTATTGTAAACAGTGCCACAATGAACATGCATGTGCATGTGTCTCTATAATAGAATGATTTATAATCTTTTGGGTATATACCCAGTAATGGGATTGCTGGGTCAAATGGAATTTCTATTTCAAGGTCCTTGAGGAATCACCACACTGTCTTCTACAGTGGTTGAACTAATTTATACTCCCACCAACAGTGTAAACATGTTTCTATTTCTCCACATCCTCTCTAGCATCTGTTATCTCCAGATTTTTTAATGATCGCCATTCTAACTGGCGTAAGATGGTATCTCAATGTAGTTTTAATTTGCATTTCTCTAATGACCAGTGATGATGAGCACTTTTTCATATGTTTTTTGGCCTCATAAATGTCTTCTTTTGAAAAGTGTGTTCATATCCTTCGCCTACTTTTGAATGGGTTTGTTTTTTTCTTGTAAATCTGTTTTAGTTCTTTGTAGATTCTGGATATTAGCCCTTTGTCAGATGGGTAGATTGCAAATTTTTTTTCCCATTCTGTTGGTTGCTGGTTTACTCTAATGATTGTTTCTTTTGCTGTACAGAAGCTCTGGAGTTTAATTAGTTCCCATTTGTCTATTTTGGCTTTTGTTGCTGATGCTTTTGGTGTTTTAGTCATGAAGTCCTTGCCTATGCCTATGTCCTGAATGGTTTTGCCTAGGTTTTTTCTAGGGTCTTTATGGTGTTAGGTCTTATGTTAAAGTCTTTAATCCATCTGGAGTTAATTTTAGTGTAAGGTGTCAGGAAGGGGTCCAGTTTCTGCTTTCTGCACATGGCTAGCCAGTTTTCCCAACACCATTTATTAAACAGGGAATCCTTTCCCCATTGCTTGCTTTTGTCTGGTTTGTCAAAGATCAGATGGTTGTAGATGTATGGCGTTGCCTCCAAGGCCTCTGTTCTGTTCCATTGGTCTATATCTCTGTTTTGGTATGAGTACCATGCTGTTTTGATTATTGTAGCCTTGTAGTATAGTTTGAAGTCAAGTAGCATGATGCCTCCAGCCATCTTCTTTTTGCTTAGAATTGTCTTGGCTATGTAGGCTCTCTTTTGGTTCCATATGAAGTTTAAGGTGGTTTTTTTTCCAGTTCTGTGAAGAGGGTCAATGGTAGCTTGATGGGGATAGCATTGAAACTATAAATTACTTTGGGCAGTATGGCCATTTTTATAAGATTGATTCTTCCTAACCAGGAGCATGGAATGTTTTTCCATCTGTTTGTGTCCTCTCATTTCCTTTAGCAGTGATTTGTCATTCTCCTTGAAGAGGTCCTTTAGATCCTTTGTTAGTTTTATTCCTAGGTATTTTATTCTCTTTGTAGCAATTGTGAATGGCAGTTTGTTCTTGATTTGGCTCTCTTATGTCTGTTATTGTTGTATAGCAATGCTTGTGATTTCTGCACATTGATTTTGTATCCTGAGACTTTGCTGTAGTTGCTTATCAGTTTCAGGAGATTTTGGGCTGAGATGATGTGGTCTTCTAAATTTACAATCATTCCATCTGCAAGTAGAAACAATTTGACTTCCTTCTTTCCTGATTGAATACCCTTTATTTCTTTTTCTTGCCTGATTGCTCTGGCTAGAACTTCCAATACTATATTGAATAGGAGTGGTGAGAGAGGGCATCCTTGTCTAGTGCCAGATTCCAAAGGGAATGCTTCCAGTTTTGCCCATTCAGTATGATATTGGCTGTTGGTAGGCCGGGCGCAGTGGCTCACGCCTATAATCCTAGCACTTTGGGAGGCCAAGGTGGGTGGATAACCTGAAGTCAGGAGTTCAAGATATTGGCTGTTGGTTTGTCATAAATTTCATTTATTATTTTGAGATACGTTCCGTCGATACCTAGTTTCTTGAGAGTTTTTAGCATAAAGCGCTGTTGAATTTTGTTGAAGACCTTCTCTACATCTATTGAGATAATCATGTGGTTTTTGTCTTTGGTTCTGTTTATGTGGTGGACTATGTTTATAGACTTATGTATGTTGAACCGACCTTGCATCCCCAAGATGAATCCTACTTGATCATGATGGATAAGCTTTTCGATGTTCTGTTGCAATCCATTTGCACGTATCATATTGAAGATTTTTGCATCTATGTTCATCATGGATATTGCCTGAAGCTTTCTTTTTTTGTTGAGTCTCTGCTGGGTTTGGTATCAGGATGATGTTGGTCTCATAAAATGATTTGGAAAGGATTCCCTCTTTTTGGGATGTTTGGAATAGTTTCAGAAGTAATGGTACCAGCTCCTATTTGTACATCTGGTAGAATTTGGCTGTGAACCCATCTAGACCTGGGCTTTTTTTGGTTGGTAGGCTATTAATTGCTGCCTCAACTTCAGCCCTTGTTATTGGTCTATTCAGCGTTTTGACTTCTTCCTCGTTTAGGCTTGTGAGGGTGCAAGTGTCCATTTCTTCTAGGTTTACTGGTTTATGTGCATAGAGTTGTTTGTAGTAATCTTTGATGGTAGTTTGTTTTTCTGTGGAATTGGTGGTGATGTTTTTCTGTGGAATTGGTGGTGATATCCCCCCCCCTTTTTTTATTGCATCTATTTGATTCTTCTCTCTTTTCTTTTTTATTAGTCTGACTACCAGTCTATTTTGTTTATCTTTTCAAAAAACCAGCTCCTGGATTTATTGATTTTTGAAGGTTTTTTTTGTGTCTCTATCTCCTTCAGTTCTGCTTTGATCTTAGTTATTTCTTTTCTTCTGCTAGCTTTTGAGTTTTTTTGATCTTGCTTCTCTAGCTCTTTCAATTTTGATGATAGGGTGTTGATTTTAGATTTTTCCTTGCTTCTGATTGGGGCGATTTATTGCTATAAATTTTCCTCTAGACACCGCTTTAAATGTGTCCCAGAGATTCTTGTACGTTGTGTCTTCATTCTCATTGGTTTTGAAGAACATCTTTATTTCTGCCTTCATTTCATTGTTTATCCAGTCAACATTCAAGAGCCAGTTATTCAGCTTCCATGATATTATGTGGTTCTCAATTAGGTTCTTAATCCTGGGTTCTAATTTGATTGCACTGTGGTCTGAAGGACTGTTATGATTTCCATTCTTTTGCATTTGCTGAGGAGCGATTTACTTCCAATTATGTGGTCAGTTATACTAAAATTAAATGCAGGTGTTTGATTTTTAAAAATAGTCCATGCTATATTCATCCAGGAAGATAATGTATTTTTGATTAATTACTGAGAGATTTACCTAACAATATAATTTAGTAGCAAATGCTTCACACATGAAGTTATTCATTTAAAACTAGGTAAGGTAGAAAAAACAAAGAAAAACCTAAAATCTCATTAATACAAAACGATTTTATTAATTATGGCAAGATGACTATAATTATAATGTAGACACATAGGTTTAGCATAATAAAATATTAATGCTAAATGCTATGTTTGCAAAATGAGCATGCATATAAATATCTGGCAGATAGTATGCAAATACTAAAATAGAGATGAGAGTGTTAACAATAATAGTTTTATTTTTTCAAAATATGTCTTCAAAATAATTCTACCTGACTTTAAACAAGTTGTTTCTGGAACAGTTCATGAACGCAGATTTAATGTGGGGATACATGAAAACAAATTAAAAACTTTATTGTTTCTCTGCATATCTACTCAGCAACAAAAAAAAAGAATTTTCTTAATAAGTGATTTCCAATTGTTGTGTTTCACTTTCCTTTCTGCAAAATTGTGAATTTTCAAAATTCTCATACAAAAAGAAATGGGAATAAAAATTAACTAGAATTTTAGAAAGATGTTTGGCATATCTTATTGGACCTAATTATTTACAATATATAATATGAGTTTTCAGACTCTTGGCTTTGTTTTGTTTTGTTTTGTTTTGTTTTGGTCTTGAATATGGTTCAAGATGGGTGTCACACTGAATACCAACTCCTTGTACGGAACAGAGTTGTTTTGTTCTTATGTACCTCTTGACTATTCACTGTTCTTTTAAATTAATGGTGTGAGAACAAACTCATTCTGTGAGACTGAGGTCATCTGTTATCAAAACTCTGTTATTAGGTGGAGACAGATAAAGCATGGCTGAAATGATCACAGAAGCATCTGTGGAAAGAGTCATGCAGTCATGTTAAGTGAGGGTTATGTGTGTGTGTGTGTGTGTGTGTGTGTGTGTGGAGAGGTGTGAATGATTAGTTGGCTGTGAACCCTTTTTGTAGACTTGTGGGATTTATATTTGCATACATTTACTTTTTATTTGAAAGTCATTTAACTTTAAAAATCCTTTTTAGATTGACACAGATGATTCTTTCAGAAACTGATAGCATCCAGAAAAATTTTAGTACACTATTTAATGATTTAGTACCAAATCATGGGTATTGTGAAAGTACCCAAGATAATTTCTCATCTTGATCTGATTATGAAAGACTAGTATCCTATCCTGCTCCAGTACTTTGTTTGAGTATGTATACTTTATTAATTAAATTGTTTTTAGATGTAATTCAGTTGTCAATGGGATAATATGACTTTTCTAAAAATGTTGTAATTTTTAAAGCCTCATAAAACAAGGATGAGGCAAATGAACCATGGCTTTAACTTAGGCAAAAAGATAAAAAGAGGAAATTGTTTTTTTTAAAAAATGTCCTTGAGGACTAGGAGGAACTGGAAGTACCATAACAGCAACTTTCTGTGTAAACTGGAAAATCCTTTCATTCAAACTTAACACATGGAGTCCACCTTTTATATTAGGAAATGTTTTGGAACACTGTGAAAATCATCTCTATTAAGAAACATGTTTTAATTAATACAGACACAGAGTAAACCTCTGAGACTGAACATTGTTACTTATTTCAGTTGGAAGATAAGCTACTAGATATTTATAGGAAATGTGTATCATCTCCATAATTGTATATAGAGCACCAGAACTTTTCTGCCTGCACCTGATGACTTCTTACTCGTCATCATTCCATTTCCCTTTCTCTGCAAGAGTATTATATAACCAATCTCTATTATCCTGTTTGGGAAGTCATTTACTTCTATAAAGCGTAAGCTCTTTATCAGTTTTTTCATGGAATTCCCTTCCATGTCCTCCTCCACTTTTTTTTTTGTACTACTCTTTTGAGTAAAAGTATGCCTCCATGACTCATTGTAATGACGAATAATCATAACCTAGTGTTAGTATTTAATTTTCTTGAAAGAAAACAAGTCCTACATTTTTAGATTAAGTCAAATTTGATCCGAATCTCAGTAATTTTACTTTATTTTGTATATTGTTTCTTGGTGTATAATTTTTTTCAGTTACTTCATCAGGTTCTTACAATTTCTTCTTCCTTCCCGAAAGGCAAAATAATTATTTTTCCTGTGTTATAGATGAGGAGACCAAAGTTAGGAATACTTAAGTGTCAGCCCTATAGGAAAACAAAAACAAAACAAAACAGAACACAGTTCTTCTGACTCCTAGTCCTTAGTCATCATTTTTTTCCATTGTGTTAGAGGTAAACCTCCAAAGCCCACCAATATCAAGCAAAGACTGTGGAGGTTTACACCTCCTTACATGCTTATCCTTTTGTTTTATTTTGAGACAGGGTCTTGCTGTGTTGTCCAGGCTGAAGTGCAGTGGCACAATTTCAGCCCACTGCAATCTCTGCCTCCTGGGCTTAAGCCATCCTCCCACCTCAGCCTCCTGAGTAGCTGGGACTCGCAGGCACACATCTCCATGCTCAGCTAATTTTTGTATATTTTGTAGAGATAGTGTTTCACCTTGTTGCCCAAGCTGGTCTCAAACTCCTGAGCTCAAGTGATCCTCCCACCTAGGCCTCCCAAAGTGCCAGAATTACAGGTGTGAGCCACAGGGATGGCCTGCTTATCCTTTCCTGATTACATTTCTTTCACCTTGTAGCCAGAAGTCAGGTTGTGTTTTTTAAACCTAGTAGCAGTTTAGTAATTGTACTGAACAAAATTTCTTCTATTATGTTTCAATTGTAAGTCTTGCCAGAGTATTTTATACCAGTGGCTTTTCAAGTGAAGTCTAGTCTTGGGACAAACAGTAGAGTATCACCAGGGAATGCCATAGAAATGCAAATTCTTGGGCATCATCACAGACCTACTGAGTCAAAAAGTCTAGCATAGTGTTCGTTGACTTGTGTTTGCCCAAGCTCTCCAGGTGATTCCGATGTTAGCTAAAATTGGAGAACCACTCATTTAAACTCTTAATCAATGAAATTGACATTGAGGAGGTTAATTGTAGTTTAATTTTTGTCCTGAGCTACCTAAAAGTCTGTCCAGCATTTATAATACTTTTCTTACTTATGTCTGCATCCCTACATTGGCTCCCTGAGATGGTAGCAGAGTATATTGGTTTAGTGTGTGGGCTCTGAAGACAAACTGTAATTTGGAATACTGGTTTTGTTACTTACACGTTATATGGGCCCAGGAAATGTTACTTCTCTGTGAAACGCAGTCACGGTACTTCCTACCTCCTAAGGTCTTTGTGATAATTAAATAAGTAAAATGTTAGAATTGTTTTCATTATTTAGCCCAGTGATTTGCACAATGAAACATGAAGTATTGTTTTGGAAAATAATATTTTAAGTTTCAACTAAGGACTTAAGAAGTTAACTTTTAGGGAAATAACCAATTTGGAAGAGCTTCCAGGGATAATGCATAATTGTTCATGGCTCATTAGCCATTTTTTTTTTCCTTTCTGAGTGTTGTTTGCAATTTCATCTTAATAAATTATTAATAACTAAACATAGCTATAAAGAAGATGTTTATGCCAAAATATTTGTAGGCTATTTTCTTCATTTTTTCTCTAATATTTTCACTTTTGAAAGGGAAGAAAATAATTGTATAAGCATCAGCCATCTTTTGCAGCCTTTAGCGTTTACTTTGTTACTGTATGAGATCATCACAATCCTTACTGAAACAAAAATTATCGAAACATGAATTTAACATAAACTAGCATTTGCTTTTTCCCTTAATAAATAATCATTGTTTGTAGAAAAAGTTCCCATCATTGAGTCATGTTTGTAATCAACACAAATGGTAAATGAAAGGAACATAGAGTGGTGAACAGGTGTTCCTGCACTGAGGGTTTCCTTTTCATTTAAACATTGGTGTACAAGTACTTCAGTAGCTAAGGCATTCCCAGTTACTCCTTAAGATATCTTGTTCTTTTCTAAGTTGCAGTGCAATGACAACAGTCACCTATCTGTCATTTATCATAGAAAGAGAGTAGAAAAGGAGGAGGCTGGAAAAAGACAGCTGTGTAAAGGTGAGATACGTGAGCATTAATGAACTTCACTCTCCACTGCAGCCCATACATAACCTGCAGTTGTGTGCTTCTTTATTTTAGTCTCCTGTAGGCTCTGGCAAGGAAAACAACATGTTCTGCTGGAAGAAATTTTTCATTTGCCACTGCAATTTTTTTTTTTAAAAGGGGAGGTTAAGAATTAGGTGGTATTTGGTTTTCTGTTCCTGAGTTAGTTTACTAAGGATAATGGCCTCCAGTTCTATCCATGTCCTTCCAAAGGACATGATCTTATTCTTTTTAATGTCTGCATAGGATCAGGAAAAATAACTAATGGGCTTAATACCTGGGTGATGAAATAATCTGCACAAGAAACCCTCATGACCCAAATTTACCTGTGTAACAAAGCTGCACATGTACTTCTGAACTTAAAAGTTAAAATTAAAATGTGGAAAAAAAATTTGGCATTGAAAACATTTTTTTCTTGATGATGTTCTCAGCCAAAAGGGCTTATGCAATCCGGAAAGATGTGGGAGTAAATATGGCAATGACATTTATTAATCATGAAAACCATGTTAAGGAAAGGGCTTCCCCTAACCCTCAATGTAATATACTAGGTCACCAGATCTGTTTTTAGATATCAGAGATTTCTGTTCTCTGTTCAGAAGCAAGAAACAGATGATGTATTAGAGTTTTGATACCTTGCCTTTCCCTGCAGGAAAATAAATAAAATATGCTTGAGAAGAAGATGGATTTGATTTACTATAACTTAGTAATAGTTATAGTGCATTTAGTGGGCTCAAAGTTGCAAATATTTTATATGCCTTTTCCCCGATTGTCATTAATTTGAGATTTTGAGGAGGAGGAATTTACGACTTACTCTTTCCATGTTCAAAACCAGAGTATAAAAACATGCTCTTTCTAACTTGAAAAATCAATTTTCAATTTATTATACATCAGAGGAGCTATAGCCAATATTTTTAAGTATATAATTCTTGCCCATATAAAAAAATTCAGTGTTTATTTTTTAAAAAAACTTTTTTAATGCTTCATTTATATAAGTGGACTTGATGAACAGTTTTTCTGAGGGAGCTCAGAAGTAAAACTTGCCTTTGCCTGAAGTCACTGACAGGGCCCAGGGAAGCCAAGGCTCCTTTGGAGTTGAGGTCAGACATGGCCATATGTGACATGGGCATTCTGTAGAATACAGAGGGTATTTAGTGGAAAAGAGTTAAAAAAAAAAAAAAAAGAAAAAACTATCGAACTAGTATTTTCCAGTTGTCTTGGACTTTTTAGTATTTCCCCACTAAGATCTAACCTTTTGCCACCCCTGTGCTTTTAGTTCTGAGAAGATATACTGCCTCTTTTTCTTCACTGCCCCTCCCCCCGAACCTTATGGCTCCTTTAAAGTGTGTAGTTCAAAGAAAAGCCACAGTGAAAAGAGCTGTGTCTTTTTAGGCCTAGTGAGACATGTCCTGCAACCCATGGGCTTTGTGTGAGGCTTTCTGTGATCTCATCTTGCAGAGTCAGAAATGAAAAGAGATTCTTCTGTTCTGTGTTTGTCGGTATAATCATCAAGCTGTATGACGAAAATGTAGTGGGAATCCAGCAATGACATGACCATCTGAAAAGGATGCTTTAAAAAAGCTTTTTAGAAATGTTCTTAACTTGATCTCATTTTGCTTTCCTTGATGAAAATAGTCCTGAAATGCAGTGTTATTTACAGAATGTAGATGTAGATTGTTATATTTTTTAAAGCAAAAATATTGATTGCTATTGGCAGAGTTAATGGAATAGAATAAGTTAATGAAAACTGTTGCCCTTTTTTTTCTTTGTAAATGCTCTTTATTTTAGTGTACTTGTGACTAAGTAGGAAAATATGTGTCACTGCCAGTACCCCCTTACTACCCTCATTAACTAATCATTTTCATTCACAGCTTGTGGAATTTGGCATGTTTTCATGTTAACTTTTTGCCTAGTCATTCGGCCATTTTTTAGTGAGATGTGAATAAATGTTATCTCAGAAAAGTTAACTGTATTTTTATTAATTCGGTACTGTACTGGTATTTTGTGGTAATAAGAGCTTTATAATGGGACAATTAAATAGAGATCTTTAGGTTTGTAGAGTAAAATACTGTTTAAATCAAAAATACATATCACTGATACTTCAGAAAAAGAGAAACCATATATAAATATAGGAATGGCTCACAATTCTTCTTAAAGTAGATAGAATGGGATTTAATATCACAATATGGGTGGTCACCCTTGTTGGGTACTGTAAAATAACTATACATATGCAGTATATAATAGATTCTCTTTGTCAGGAAAGATTTGGATACTGAATGATTGCGGCAGAGAGGCTGACTTACTACATAATGATGAGTAGGTAGAAAGTCCTAGCATATTAGCATGACGTCTTCTAATTTAGTTCACAAAGAAAGTTAAGCATATTTAAGTATTAGGTATCTTTACACAGATATTGAAATTTTAAAAAATTTTTAATTAAACGTTGTCAATTATCAGCTTGATGACCTCAGTTGGCTCTGTATTCTCCACTAAATTAAATGTTTTAACTAGCATGTTTTTTGCTTTTTTGTGTGTGAAGGAAGTCTGGGTTAAGCAGAGTTGACGTTCTGCTGGCTTAGATAATGAACCACCTCATTCCAAGGCAGTTTCTCTAGGAAATGATTGCCTTTTCTTATAAATCTGCCATGGGGCTTGGATGTCATGTGGACATAAAACATTATTACTTACCATGCCAAAAATGATAGCTTTTGCAAGAGAGACAAAAGATAGTAGATAATGTTTATCTTTTAGACATCTATTGTTTATCTTTGAGATTTTAAATTAGTGAGAATACGCTCAGCCTTCATCCTCCCAAGCAACAAGTAAGGACTGTAATACAGGCTAAAGGATCGTGACAGGAAGACCAAGCCAGTAGGAGTTCTTGAATCTTCAGGTAAGGGCTTCTATCAGGTGCCTGGAAAGTTAAGCCTATGGACGTGCTAGTGTACAGTTTAGTTATCATCCTAGCCTAAGTACACTAGGAAATATACTGAGCATAAAAATAGTTTGGCAGTTACCTTACTGACTGAGAATTATCGGAACTGTTGCAAAAGCTAGAGTTGAGATGGTCACAGGTTTGCATTATTCAAGTGGTGATAAGCACAGAAAAGAATAATTCTGTTGTATGCCTTAAATTTCAAAGCAAAGAGAATAAATATGTGATTCGAGTCTTGACTGAGACAGCGTTAAATTATTTTCTTGCTTGAATTTGTCAATCAGTGACTCAGTGATCAAACTCCCCCAGGGTACAGAATGGGAGACCCAGATGGTTAGAAAAAGAACACTGTCTGTATGATGACTCCTTTGTTTTCACTCATCACCAAGCATATTTGATGGTTTTTCAGTGTTATATCCCCTCTGAACCATTTCTCTAAGAGTTTACATATAACATTAGGATCACAAAATATAGCAGACGTGGACTATCAGCTTGTTTGTCTTCCTGATATTAGTGGGTAGTGGATAGTACACTGAAGTCTGAATGTTGCAGTCAGGCAGACTGGAGATGGAATCTCACCTTCATCACTTAATATTTTTTTTTTAGTAGAGATAAGGTCTCACTATGTTGCCCATACTGTCCTCAACTCTTGGGCTCAAGCAATTCTCCTGCCTTGGCCACCCAAAATGCTGGGATTACAAACATGAGCCACCATGCCTGGCCACCTTCATCACTTTTGAGCTTCAAGCTCTGAGAATTTGGAAACATTACTTAGTGTTCTTATCTTTTCAAGATGGGATCAATAATACCTATGTCACACTCTGGTGAGGCTGAAACTAAAAAATAGATGTCCATGCCCGTGGTACGTTGTAGTTGATTATTATTGAGAGATGACGAAATTGAGGCACAGAGAAGTTAATGGATTTGTCCATCATCGCATTAGCACTAAGTGGCAGGGAAGGACTTTAATTCCAGCCTTCTGCCTCAAATCCTATGGCTTGTCCACACTGCTGTTGCTCTTAATTCAAATATATTTTGGCAAATATATATTTTACCAGGGATGATATGTGGCATAAATTTCCACTAATAAATGATATCAGATTTTTGTCTGAAGGAGGAAAGTGGGGTTTCCGACAGGTAAATGGATATGGCATCTATTCTGTGATAGTTCCAAGATGTTTCCAAGGTGAACCCCAAGATATTAATGTTCAACTTGAAATTCTAGAAACATGATAATTAAAGGAAATACAAAGTTCTTAGACAAAAAATGTAAGAAATAATTCAGGAAGGAAGCGAGAAAGAATAACATTTCATGTAAAAGATAGGGAATCAAAACAGCGTTTGGCTAAAGGAAAAAGATGGTAAAGAGAAGAGAAGGAAAAACAGAAGTACTCCACATTGCCAGATATATTATACTTATTAACACTAGGGAATCCAGGCTTTCTATGTCATCCTATGCCCTGTCAAACCATGAAGTGGATTCAAACATGAACAGATTGTAGATGTGCTGTTACCTAACTCTCCACACATAGCAGAAGCCCAAGTGCCTGTAGAGTTAAAGCTGGGAGTTATAAGGAAAGCTACAGGAAGTATGTCTTGGCCTAGAATAAGGAAGAACTTTCTAACAATAAGAGTTGCCAACAATGGAATACCCTATTCCCCAAAGTAATGAGCTTCCTCTCACTGGAGAGTCAGGTAGCTGCTAGAAGATTGGCAGGGGTGCAATCAAGGGACTCTAGCATGAGGTCAGAGTTTGAATCAGGTGAAGCCGAAGGTCCCTTGCCAAGATTTTGATACTATGACTGTTTTGGTTACACCTTTCTTCTCTTTCATATTCAGTTTTACTGTGTTTCATAAATACCTTTTAATATACAGAAGGCAGTGCTTAGGCTTATGAAATAAGATGAACTCTGACAATCATTTTAAAACAATAATCAGATGAAATTCCAAATAATTTGTTAGAGGGAAATAAACAAAATATAAGAGTTTTTGAAAGCCATATTGTTTAAAACCTGTGGGAGTGAGCTTATATAGCGTGCAGTAGTGAGAAAGCAAAAGATGTGTTTAGAGAACTACAGGCAAATATTCTCCTTTGGTATAGGTGATTGGAGGATAGTATTGAGAACCAAGAGGTCAGAAATAGTGTTAAGTCATGGGGAAGCTTGAATTTCAGGTTCAGATGTTTGCTTTTTGGTGGACACCTGGTTTCTTTTGATGGTTTCGTTGAACAGGGGAACACAAGAAAGCCTTTTACAGGAATTCAATTCCTGGGAGGACAGAGCTGCCTTTCATTGAAATGGAAATGCATGAAGAGGAAACGCTTTGGAGGGCATCAGTGGGAGAGGAGGTTGTCTTGTCCACTGGTGGCCGACACTGCAGAACTGGTGCATGGAGCAGAGGTCAGGAGTTGAGATCCCAATTTGGGAGTTATTTCCACAGAAGATGAACCTGCAGTCATGGAATCTGATGAAATTTTCAAGGGAAAACTTATAGGGGGCAGTGTGGGGGAGAAAAGAGCTCTGAGCTGAACTGTAAACAGCAGCAAAATTTAGGGAAAAAGAAGAAAAAAGTAATCAGAGAAGACAATGTAGTAGACTACTTAATGAACAAGAAAAAAAACCAAGAAAATATTTCTTGGAATCTGAAAAAAGAAAAAAAAAAAAAAAATGTACTCAGGTATCCTCTGGGAGCCCCTATAGGTAAGAAGTAAGAAAAATGTGAGATGGAAGTTTCCATGGGGATGTGAACCACCCCTTTGAGAGGTTTGGAACTGGGGTGGCCATATAATTTTGTAAATATGAAAGAACCAACAGCAAAATGATGAATTAGTCAAAGTTTTGTTACTCAAAGCAACCACCAGGTCTGCATCTACCAGGGCAGTGCCCCTCATGCACTGCCCTGGTAGTTTTTTTTTAAATGTTTTTGAGTAAATTACACAGGTACTCCATCTAATTTTTACCTTTAAAATTTCTTGCCATTAGCATCCTTTAAAATAATATGCTGGCATTTTATTACAATATTCTGTGTCTTCAAGCATTTCATGTAATCTGGTATTCTTTGGAAGTTTAGAACTGTGAATTGCCAGATAAAGCCTGTCACTAAGGGTGAACAAAGAGTTTCCACTGGGCTGGGCTTGGTGGCTCACGCCTGTAATCCCAGCACTTTGGGAAGCCGAGGCGGGCAGATCACAAGGTCAGGAGTTCGAGACCAGCCTGACCAACATAGTGAAACCCCATCTCTACTAAAAATACAAATAATTAGCCAGGTGTGGTGGCAGGCACCTGTAATACCAGTTACTTGGGAGGCTGAGGCAGGAGAATTGCTTGAACTCAGAAGGCAGAGGTTGCAGTGAACCAAAATCATACCACTGACTCCACCATTCGAAGTAGAAGCAGAGAAACCTTTAACTCTTCATCAGCGAAGTTGCTGAGCCTCAGTAAGGGGGTAGCTTTTACAAGCTTAGAAAATGTGTTTGAAGTCTGCATAGTATATGCTTCTGCTGTTAAGGTGTTTGAGGATGCTCTCATAGTTAAATGTGTAGAGTAATTCCCTGCTGCATCATTTTCTCTAGTTGTCTTGGACTTCAAGTTGTGGGATTTCTTAGATTGTAGTATTTTTAATATGTATAGAAAATAATAGTCTCAAATGCAACAATAGGAATTGACTTAGGAAACCATGTGGGAAGATGTCTTAAATTTTTTTTTTAATTAAAAGGCTTGTCATATGAGAGTCAGCATCTTGTTAGTGGATAATATGGATAAAAGTGATCTTCAAAATGGAAAATTACATAGCCTAGGGTTGACTTCTAAATTTCAGAGTAATTAGTGATGTCTTTAGGGTGTGATAGGAAGAGTAAATGAAGTTGTTAAGAGAAGAGTTTCTGGGGTTGGACTCCTTGAGTTTGAATCCTGCTCTACCACCTCGAAGCTTTGTGACTTTTAGCAGTCACTTAATTCTCTTTAAGCTTTGGCTTCATTAACTGTTCAGTTGGGTTATTAGTAACATCTGCCTCACTGAATTTCCTAGGATATTGTAAGAACTTAGAGAGAGAGAGAGAGAGAGAGAGAGAGAGAGAGAAAGAGAGAGAGAGAGAGAGAGAGAAAGAGATAGTGTGTGTGAGAGAGAGATGAAAAAAATGCATACATGATTATGATACATATATCACATATGATTATGAAATATATATGATAATATATATTTATCAAGTCTTACAATATCCTAGGAATCCCAGTGAGGCATATGTCATATATATGTTTTATGTGTAGGTCATTTTTTTTTTTTAAGAATGGAGACCTCATTGGAGAGCAAGATTTTAATGATAGTTGTGCCGTTGAGTAACTATGCAGATTTGGACAGGCCACACTCCCTTTTTACCTCTCCTTCTAAATTGTAAGATTAGACAGTTACTATAAGCTCTCTAATTCTGTACCAATTAAAATTCCATAATTCTATGAGTATTTTACCAATGAATACCAATTACAAAGAAAAACACTGGGATCATTCTGAAACTTGAATGATTGAAATGTCTCCCAAACTGTTGCATTTTCTAAATGTGAAAAGCAGACCCTTGAGTCAGTCTCATGCCTAAAAGGCTTGCCACTTAGGGTGAATCTAGAAAACAGTTTTTTTGTGCAGTTTACCCCTTAAGATGTCCATCGTTCCAGCATTAGCGACTCAACTTGTTAGAAGACCCTGCTGCCGCAAGCATATATGCACAGAGGGAATACAATGGAGTGGACAGCAAGCAAGGGAGTGGCATTCTTGGAGATACAGCAAGTGGATCAGGACAAGTGTAACTGAGTGGAAAAAAAATTCTCCAGAGAGAGAGGAGAAAATTGTTGAAAGGAAAACATAAGAAACTAAGTTTATCTCAGGGATTTATTCCAAGTATTAAGTTCTAGAGAAGATGCTTTGCTACAGTGCTTTTTCAGCCCATTCTTATGCTGTGCTGTGATGATGATTATTCAAAATGAGAAATTGTAATAACTTGAAGAATTAAAAAAAAAGTTAAATGATTTTTATTGTTCCAGGAAATACAATATATTCTTTGAAAAAGAATTTTAGGAGATCAGATTCTTACCTTTAACTTAAAGAAAAGATTATGAAACCCCTAATTTCCTGAGCATTCTTATTGATACTTTATCGTCTAAATAACGCGTGTGGAAGTTTTCATAGTTAACTGGTTGTTTCTGTTGTGTTTTACCCAGATCAAAATTTGTAAGTCATGAGGCTGACAGTTTTCCAATGCTCTCTTTGAGCTTTTTAAAACTTTGCTAACCTTGTAAGAGATTTTAAAAATGACCAAAAGTACATAACAAAGCAAATCACACAATTGAAAAATGACTGAAATTCATTTCATCCATGACCATTTAACATAAATTATTAATTCTGTAGGTATATATGTATTTAGTGATTTAAAGAAGGAAAACTGATGGAAAATATTTTATTTATTTTAAAATATATTTAAATAAGTAAAATTTCTGCTAAGGATATAGATGAAATTTTAACTTCTGATTTACTCATGTTATTATTATTTTTGTATATATTTCAACATAACTTGCAGATATACATGAATAGATTCTTAATATAAAACTGGGTAAAAGTGTAAAAGTGTTAAAGAACTTTTATATAGGGTAAAAACTTTTTATACAAGTTTTACAAAACCATTTATATAGGGTATATAAATATAAGCCTATAAAAATCTATTCTCTCCATTGTCTGCAAAATCCGATATGTGCTTTTGACAAATATATAAAATACATTTCCTGCTTTTCCTTTTGTTTAATAATTTTCATGTTACCTAGGTAAGTGCCTCTGCATTTTTCATATTAATGGCAAACTTAAATGGTATTTACTTGGTTACTTAGGACAAAGAGAGTACTTGGAAATAAGAAAATAACATAATGTCTGAAAAAATTCAATAAGCAAAGATGAGAGAGAATCTTTAAGCGAATAAATAATAAATTCTACTTTTTACAATAAAATTCAGAAAATAGTTCTATATATTTTTAATAATAATGAGCAGGGATATCAACATCTTTCACTAAAGACCTATATTTACTCTTTTTTAAAAAATGTATTTTTCCTCATGATCTCATTTAGTGAAATTGTTCTAAGAATCATAAAATGATAAACAGTATTTAGGGATATATCTTTTTATTAAATCTACATTCAGGTTTCTCTTAAGATAAATTTTTTTTTTACAATTATACATTTTAAATTACATATTTTAAAATTAGAACAATATAAAGGTAATATTAATATTTTAATTACCATTGCAAAAAACAACAAAAGTCAAATTCAAAAATAGATTTAGTTTCCAAGAATAATAACATTAAATTGTCCATAATTTTAGATTAACCAAATGCAAAACCAATTGTGCAGTTCACTCACTTATTCCAACATGGTGCAAAAAAGTCAAGTGTGTGAATTATCGGTCAAAAGAAAAAAAATCAAAAAGTGGGAATTTCTCAATTTTTATTCTCCTGGATGAAAGATGAAGACTTAGAATACTCCATTATATCTAATTTGGTGTGCTTCACTAGTACTTGAAGTTCACAAGACTGAATTCCTGTTGCTGAAGCTTATCTAAATGCTAAATGAAAAATATGAAATATCTTTCTGTTGAACAATAGTTACAGTTCCTACTGCATTTTCTTTTGGTTGAAAGACTGAAAGAGTGCACAGAGAGAAGTCAGAAAGACCCAGTTCACATGCTAATACATGATTTATTGTTCTTGATTTATTACTCTGTGAAATGTGAAAAAAAATCCTTCCCTAGATGATGTCACTGATTGTTTTGTTTCCAAATTATTAGCGATAAGAAAAATATTACATGTGCTCAACATTGTAAAACAAATACACACTTGAGAAAACAATGTCTAACAATGTGATGATCAATATAAACAAGCTTTTTTATGTACTGTAATTTTGTAGTAAAAAGATTTTTGACATGCTTTATTAATACAGTCTGAGTATTTGACATGAGTTGTAGCACATCACACAGAGCTATTCTAGGTCATGTCTACTTTGTTGTAAATGCTCATAACAAAATATCCAGCCTGAAAGAGTGTGCAAATTAACTTGGCATTTGCTTACAAACATATTTTAGAGAAAACAGTGTGGGTGAACATTTAATGGCTTCTGATTGCTAGGATTTAAGGGAGGGAAATTTCTAAGACCAGGCAATAAAACTTTCATAGTTATCTCATTAAATGATGGTTTTTTTTTCTTAAGAAATTTGATATCATGTGATATGTTAACATGTACCGCTTCCTCCAAAATTTTTTCATAAAATAGCTGGCTTCCTTAAAACTGTAAGCAAAAGGCTTCTGCTTCTATTCTATTTGAGGCAATAATTGGTAGGTAAGAGTTCATGGAAAGGATGTGTAGAGGAGATACACAGACACATACAGCTTTTAATGTTTCTAACATACTGATATTCAGTATGAGTCTACAATTGTGGCTATCAAGTTGCTTTGTAATAAAATAGATGACTACAGGAATATTTGAAAATCTCAGATATTGGGAATATTAGGAAATAAACAGAGTCTACTGCCACTTCAAATACAGAATAATTCTAAATACCTGTGACTATAAAATAGGATGAGAGGAATGGCACATTAGGAAAATTAAGATTCCAGCCAGCCCAATAAAGGTCAGAATTGTGGATCATTCAGTAATTGGATTGTAAAATATTGTTGCCTGTGAAAGTCAAAAGAGATGTGAGGAATATTTATTTTGTATTTTGAAGTTTTACATAACTAAAACATTTTCTACAGAGTAGTAGAAGAGTAAAGAAATATGTGCTACAGATTCATTGATGAATTAATAACTTTTGTGATACAAACATGTAATTGTCTCTAATCTTTCTTTAGTTTTCAATTAGGAAATAGCCTAGGGGAAAAGTATAAGTAACTTGAAAACATAATAACTTTGGCAGTCATAGTGAAGGCTGTTCTGCTTATACTTGTTGGCTGATCACTATAAACATTGTCTACATGATGAAAATAGTAACCCAAAGTTTGTAAATATAAAATTAAACACTATATGAAACTTCTTACTTTTTTTGTTTAGAAATTCTTTTCACATCATGATCAACTGTGTTTGAATTCAAAATAGTCTTTCTGGTTTACATGTCAGTGAAATACATGAATTTTTAGTGGGTGTTTTTGACATGCAAAAGGGAAAGGAACAGAATATCATAAATATTAGATTCCTTCTCCCCCTAACAGCATGGAATGAATATACCCTCCAAGATGTTTTTTATGATTCATGTAAATTTATGATCAAATAATTTCATTAACCAAAAATATATTTTTCCAGTGACAGCATGGCCATTTGTCTGAGGCAAAAGTATAACCAGTTGAAAAGGAAAGTTTTGTTTCCTTTATTACATGGTTAAATTTGACTATTTCAGTAATCAAACTTTTACTACCTAGACTTTAATTTGTGGCAAAATTCGTTTCTTGTAATCCATTAAATTAGTTTGTTATTATGTTTTAGATTTGTGTTAACACAAAGAATATAAACTTATTTTTAGGAAAAGACATTAGTAGATGACTTTGATTTGAGAGGTTGCATTTTTAAGGGTGTTCAAGGTCTCTTCCTATGTTCACTTTAGTAATCTCACTTTAGTTCCTGTGGAGGGAAATCCCCACTGTGTCTTCAGTGGTGGGTTAGGCTAGTGGGCTGCCTTTAGGAAGACTGTTAAAACCTACCTGAGAGACCTTACTGAAGATATTCCTTACCTCATACATTGGTCTAAGCATTAGTCTTGGAGGCTCAGAGACTTGAGTTTGAACCCACCATAAGAGTAGATCCTTCTCTTAAAAAATAGATTCATCCACAATGGTTGAATTTAATTTACACTCCCACAAACAATGTAAAAGCATTCCTGTTTCTCCACATTCCCTCCAGCAACTGTTGTTTCCTGGCTTTTTAATGATCACCATTCTAACTGGCATGAGATGGTATCTCATTGTGGTTTTGATTTGCATTTCTCTAATGACCAATGATGATGCACCTTTTTTCATATGTTTGTTGGCTGCATAAATGTCTTCTTTTGAGAAGTGTTTATTTATATCCTTTGCCCAATTTTTGATGGGGTTGTTTTTTTCTTGTAAATTTGTCTGAGTATATGGCCAAGGGATTATAAATCATTCTACTATAAAGACACATGCACATGTATGTTATTGCAGCGCTATTAACAATAGCAAACACTTGGAACCAATCCAAATGCCCATCAATGATAGACAGGATAAAGAAAATGTAGCACATATACACCATGGAATACTATGCAGCCATAAAAAAGGATGAGTTCATGTCCTTTGCAGGGACATGGATGAAGCTTGAAACCATCATTCTCAGCAAACTGACACAAGAACAGAAAACCGAACATCACATGTTCTCACTCATAAGTGGGAGTGGAACAATGAGAACACATGGACACAGGGAGGGGAACGTCACACAGCAGGGCTTGTTGAGGTGGGGGGTTAGGGGAGGGATACCATTAAGAGAAATACCTAATGTAGATGATGTGTTGATGGGTGCATACAGCTCCATTCAGGTTGCTGTGAATACCATTATTTCATTCCTTTTTATGGCTGAGTAGTAGTCCATGTGTATGTATGTATATATATATATATATATATATATATATATATGCCATTTTTTAGTTAAATAAAAAAATAGGTTGACCTAAATTAATATAATTTACATGTCTATGTATGGAGGTATTTATGAATTCCTATTATGATTTTCTACCTGGCCCAGTACAGTACTTGGATGGATGTTACTATTGAGCTCTTCTTCAACTTTCCTTTTACTATACTCATTCTATGTCTCTACATTCAGTCTGGTAACAGTCAAGCCTTATTCTTCTCAGTTTCTGTTTGTTTAAGAAGACTATGTCTTTTTGTATCAGTGCAAAAGGGTTAACATTTAACCCTTTAAAGAACAATCTGATTTATAAGTTCTTAAAAAATACTTCATCATAACTCCCAAGGACTGACAAGGGTTTCTATTTGAATAAAGTAGGTAAATATTCTTTGGATTTCTATGTTAGTTATTTTTTATATTCTGGACCAAAGTACCATGTTTTTTCTGGCCAACAGATTTAAAATCTAAACATAAAGGTTTATTTTTCATAAATATGTTTTGAATTTGACCTTCACAGGGAACATTTTAAGTATCGTAATCAATGAGGTTTCAGGTACCTCTTTACAGAGAGCTACTGTGATTATGTTTTTGTGGTTGGATTTTTCTGAACCCATTAGCTACATGGTAATGGGGTGGTAGAATTAAGGTTTTGAGAATCATCATACCACTCGCTTACCAGAAGTTCAATAAAAAAACAAACATGATTGATAGGTTTATGTTCCAGTACAGTATATTTCTAAAATGGCGTTTGTTAATCCCTCTAGAGAATACATCAAAGGGAATATGAAATGCCAGCTTTGATCAACTGAGCCCTCTTAAAATTGCACTCAGCATCAAATGTTAAAAGATCTGATGGAAGAGGCAACATTTATACATAGGCATGAGATAGGTAATTTATCCAGAGGGAATAATATGTATATTTATATTGGTAAAAATAGGGTAACAGGAAAATGTTGTTTTCTAATTTCCTACATTATTTAAAAGTACCCCTTCTCTGTTCATTCCTGACATCATTTGGAAATATCTGCTGCTTCAATGTGAATACAGAGTGGACTTCAGTAACCAACTTCTTCCATCTGCTTCAAAAATATTCATGGGTCATAAGCAAAGCAATATTTGAACATGAGGAGTGGGTTTTTTTTTTGAGATATTTAGACTTCATAGAAAAGAAATAACTTGTTTACTAAAATTTATGTTAAGTCTTAATGGGAATATAGGAAATTTCATTTATCAGCAATCTACTTTGATTGGTATTCTGCAATGAATTAATGACTTTCTAGTTGTTTAGATTTACCTGGAAAGTTCTGCATTCCAAATATGTTAAGAAAACCTGGTGATCTTTAAATTCATCATATTTAGTTTTCTGAAATGATTGTTATTTGATAAAAATATAATTATTAATTTCAGTACAAGTATTTTTTTTTCTTGGTCTTATGGGACTGCCAGCACAGTTGGGCCTAAAGAGGGTTGTAAACCTTCTGTCAAAGTTACAATGCCATCACATTTTAAAGCCTTAAGGCTGAGATATTAAATAAATAATCCAATCTAGCTAGATAGTGACTAGAACTGAAACTTACGTCTTCTTTTACTCACTTCAGTACTGGTTTCACTGTATCACTGCAGTTTGAATAGAGGTTTCTTTATGAGCATCCTCAATGCCTCTTGTTTCAATCCAACAAAGGACAATGGAACAACCAGATGTTGCAGGTCAGGTTCCTGGAACCAGACTCTGAGACAGAGATTAGAATGCAGGGGTTTTATCAGGGACTAATCTTGGACCAACACTTCTGTGGTAAGTGAAGGAAGAATGGGGCAGAGAGAGAAGCTGGCCTGTGGCACAATCCCAGCAGCTACCTCAGCAGATACTGCAGGGCCCCATGTAGCTGGAATGCCCTACGTCGTTGCTTAAACTGGCACAAGGGGACTGGGCATTATCCCCCACTTTGATCAATCACTGAATGAAAGCTACCTGAGAAGGCGTCATGACTGAGTGAGGTGTATCTCTTCTGTCTTCCAATATTCTGAGGGAAACTCAACATGGTACTGTCATTGGCTATCAGCCTCAACAGCTGAGAGAATGAGTACAGTCTTGAAGGGGGACCTGGCCAGAGCTCCACGGCATCTACTATACCACCATTGTTGAATGACTACATGATGTCAGCTATTGCATAAGTCACTCTATGTAGAGTTTCACTAATCTATAGAGTAACCACAAAAAAAGGATGCTGATGTCTTCCCTTTTCTAAGAAGAAATTAAGATTTAGAGAGGTCAAATAACTTGTCCAAAATTACATACAAATGGCAAGTCTGTCTGACTAAAAAGCTCATTTTTTTTTCCATAAAGCTGCTCCTTTAGGTAGCATAGATGGTGGAGGGTGGATTATCTAAACTCTGTGGTTCCTCAAAATCCTTTGATTCTGGAGAAAATTTAAATATTGTATTAATAAATACTGTTACCACCAATACTACCAGCACTAGGGATACAGTTACTATTGAGTGATGATTAAACCAAGTTTAATGGGATCCCTCACTTTGAGACGCTTACAGACTAGATAGCATAAGCAAGGTAATTTTTTAAAATCATACACAGAAATCTCAGTTTTTTCATCAATAAAATAACCACCTACTTTGTAAGGTGGTTATAAGTATTTATATATGGAATGATAATAGCACATGGCTTAAGACATCTTAGGCACTTGAAATTTTACCTTCTATGTGTATATTTGGTACAAGCAGAGAGATATTAGAGAATATTTTCATTGATCATAGTTGGGAAACAGAAATAATTTTCATTTTGATTTTAATTAGTGGTATTCTCTTGGGCAAGTCAATTGGCATCTCTGGCCCTTGGCTTTTACATTTTAAAAATGAGGTACACAAGGTAGATGAATTATAAGATTTATACCAGCAGTAATATTCTAAATGCTACTGACAATAGAGATTCAGGTGATTTAAGATGAAACAACTCATAAACTCAACAACTGGTCTTAATATATGATACACCTGTGCAAGGAAGCTTATAGCACACTGCTATGGCTTCCTGTCTTCCCTGAAGAAATCCATTTTCTCTTTAATATTTATAATGTGTGCCTTATGCAGAGTATGTGCCGAATAAATATAAAGTGACTAGAGTGAGACAGGGGTATTATATGAAATCAAATTTAATCTCATCCTCAAGTGGAATTCAGTTTAACTTTTATTATGATCAGTGGGAGGAAGGAGCAAGCAAATTGGTCAGTTCTTCTACCATAGAAAAATCTTGATTATTAAAAAGCAATTATCTTGTATGGTTATACTGCCCAAAAGCAATTTCTAGATTCAAAGCTATTCCTGTCAAACTACCAACATCATTTTTTTTTCACAAAATTAGAAAAAATTTTTCTAAAATTCATATGGAATCAAATAAGAGGCTGAACTAAAGCAATCCTAAGCAAAAAGAACAAAGTTGGGGCATCACTCTACCAGACTTCAAACTATACTACAAGGCTACAGTAACCAAAACAGCATGGTACTGCACTAAAACAGACAGACTAAGGAAACAGGACAGACAACCCTGAAATAAAGTCACACACCTGCAACTACCTGATCTTTCACAAAACTGACAAAAACAAGCAATGGAGAAAGGGCTCCCCATTCAATAAATGGTGCTGGTATAACTGGCCGCCCTTATGCAAAAGATGGAAACTGGACCCCTTCCTTACAAAAATCAACATAAGATAGATTAAAGATTAAATGTAAAACCCTAAATTATAAAAACCTTGGAAGACAACCTAGGAAATACCATTCTGGTCATTGGCCTTGGCAAAGACTTTATGACCAATTCCCAAAAACAACTGTAGTGGAAACAAAAATTCACAAGTGGGACCTGATTAAAGAGCTTCTGCACAACAAATGAAACTATCAACAGAATAAACAGACAGCCTATAGAAGGGAAAAATATTCACTATGCATCCAACAAAGGTCAGATATCCAGAATCTGAAAGGAACTTGAACAGATTAGCAAGGAAAAAACAACCCCATTAAAAGTGGGCAAAAAACATGAACAGACACTACTCAAAAGATGACATACATGTAGCCAACAAATATATGAAAAAAAAATGCTCATCACCAATCATTAGAGAAATGCAAACAAAACTACAATGAAATACCATCTCATACCAGTCATAATGGCCATTATTAGAAAGTCAATAAACAACAGGTGCTAGTGAGGTTGCAGGGAAAAGGGAACACTTATATACTGCTGTCAGAAGTGTAAATTAGTATAGCTACCATGGAAAGCAGTGTGGAGATTTTTTAGAGAACTCAAAACAGGACTACCATTTGACCCAGGAACCCCGCTATTGGATATGTACCCAAAGGAAAATAAATAATTTTACCAAAAAGACACTTGCATGTGTATGTTCACTGCAGCACTATTCACAATAGCAAAGACATGGAGTCAACCACGATGCCCATTAATGGTGGACTAGATAAACAAAATGTGATCCATATACACCATGGAATACTATGCAGCCATAAAAAAGACTGAAATCATTTCCTTTGCAGCAACATGGATGCAGCTGGAGGCCATTATCCTAAGTGAACTAATGTAGGTACAGAAAACCAAAAATAACACATGTTCTCATTTCTAAGTGGGAGCTTGAATTGAATACATGTGGACATAAAGACAGGAACAGTAGACACTGGGGACTGCTTGAGGAGGGAGGATGGAAAAAGGGCATGGGTCCAAAGGCTGCCTCTTGGTTACTGTGCTCCCTGTGTTGGTGACTATTTGTACTCCAAGCCTCAGCAGCACACAAGTTTTCCATGTAACAAATCAAGTCTACCCTCTGATCCTAAAATAAAAGTGGAAAAAAAATCTTATATCACTAACATATATATTTGCATAAGTATATATGTTGATATTGTATATATTTTGAAATACACATGTCAAGTAGACATGCTGCCTGACCCCAGGGAAATTGTGTGAACATACATGTGCATCCAAAAAGCATTTACATTATGTATATGCGTGTAATAGTTCTCCCATTTATTTACTTTTTAAAAAACTTGTCTCTTATGAATTCAGAGTGCTTAAGAAAAAAATATCTGACAAGGAAAGCAAGCAAATAAAATTAGATGAAGAGTGCCAAGGAAAGCAATCCTAAATTTCAGAGGGCATGCCATGAGGTAGTCGGATTTTCTCCCTCTCCTTTCTCTCCCCACCGCAAATGAACCCAAGCCTTTTCCTGTGTGAGATGAAGGAAATCTATAACTTTGTGTATTGGCATTACACAGTGTCACGGTGTGAACTCAAGATAAGCGGATCGTCTTGGAGATACACACTTGCTGTTTTTTCTTTTCTCTCTACTTCCATTTTTATTGGATAACCCCCAAAGAATCAAAGAGGAAACAGCTAAAGTCTCCCACCCAAGCTAAAGGCTCTCACCCAAGCTGTTTATTTAAAATAAAATAAATTTTATTTTACTTCTTTGTATTCTTTATCACCAATTGTCACAGAAGGTCTAGAGGAAAAGGTGACAGTTTAATCTACCATGATGCTATTCTAATTATGTTTAAGAAGATGCCACTCATCCTGCAATGGTTTAATCATGATTGATATCAAACATTCTTAGTGTAGAATGTCTCCCTCCCAGCCTTTTCCTAAAATCTTGCATCAAATCAATTGAGACTTGACATTATCTTTTCCTTTTAAAAAGTTTCTTTTCTGATTTTTAAAATCCAACAAAGACAGGAAAAGGATTACTATAATAATATTACTTGGATGTTGTATCAAGTGGGCTAGAATTTGATGTACTTTTTAAATTAAAATTTTATTAACATTAAAATTTGCCTCAATTCATGGTTTTGTTTAAACGGTTGATCTCACTTAATGAGATTTTATGTTTTTCTTTTTACATTTCTGAAAAGAGTGTGCCCCAAGAGGAGGATTTACACATCTTCTTGCATAGCTTTTACATCACTAGTGGTATAAAAAAAAATCAAACTTTGAATTGAAAGACTGTACCTAAAAATGGCGTCATGAAGCAAATGGGTAGAACTAGACAGGATATAGTGCTGTCTTTGTCTTTTGCTTCACAGCCGCCCAAATCTAATTGTTGAATAATGTGCTTTAGAGGACAGTAGTTTCTTTCAAACTGAAACACTGCAGAAAGTTCCACCCAGGCAATGTGCTATTTCTAGTCAAGTATATGGAGACTTTACATGCAGAGAGCAGCTGTAAAGATGTTGGGATAAGAGCAACTTCGAAGCCAGTTCAAATAGAAACTTAGATTTGTGTCCAAAATAGCTTATATGAGTTATAGATGTTTAATGTTTAGCCCTCCTTTAAGCAGATATTTAAATATAATAAAAAATGATTTTTATATTTTGCCTTTCTCATTTTCTTCTGTTAAAAAACTTTGCTGTGTCTGAGTTGTTAATGACCATGTATAATCCTCAATTTGTCAGTTATACATTATTAAGTCTTATATGAAATTACCTCTAACATTCTCTTTTGTGTTTTCACCAGGAGTTCAGCCTGAATTTTAAATTCAGTGTGATATATATATTTCTTACCGATTATTTGTATAAGACAAATAGTAATCAAGGAATTTCATCGGCATTGTTCGCTTTTGAATTATGTCTTAGTTTTATAGAAAAGAAATCTGTAAAACATTGTAAAATTGCACCCCTAAAAGGGACATATTAGAGAAAAAAGCCATTTAAAAGATATTCCTTTCAGACAAAATTGTACATATATAAAGTATTAACATTAATTTACAAGCAAATCTTAAGTATTATTAAATGTTTAGCTCATTTTACATAGTGGAACTAACAGTTCATCTACTTAGAAACTGTACCACATTGGCTGGATGGTCCTTCAGTAAAATACCTGATGCCTTGTCCTTCCTAAAAACTGAAAATCTGATGATTATATTATAGGGAGAAGACAATCATTTTGATTTCTTTGAATAGATATTCAACTCAGATTATCTTAGCTAATAACTTATAGAATGATCTATCATCCAGACATTTCCTATTTACTTTCATTCACTATTAAAGAACCCAAAAACCTGGGGTTTCTCATCTCTTTTCTGGTTGAGATCTGATGGCAAAATGGCACATAGTTTCCCACTAGATACTCCTCTGTAGAGGAGCAGAATATTTGTATCTAAAACTCTGTATTTATATTGAAATTCGAAATTGCCATTTTTTTTTGAAATTTCCTTTTTAATTTTTCTGGAAGATGGACCTCCCCATATAATTTCAGTGATCACCAGGGCTCAATCTGCCCAGCCATCAGTGTTATTTTCGTGGAGAATGAGGAGACTATACTGGTTTATAGTTTAGGGTTATGGTAATAATATATCTATTATTATTTTGAAATGACTTTCCATAGAACTTCCCTACTTGATATTCTAAATGGGATCATGGAAATAATCTATGTATTGAAATACTAGTTCTTTCTCTCAAACACTACACAAAGCTAGGTGGTAATCAAGAGCATAGAAGCAATTTTGCAGAGATTTCAAATGATTATTTAACTACCCCTGATAGTGAGTGGAACAGACAAATGCAGCTGAGCACGCCTGTGCTCTCCAGCGACAGAGAGTGAGGTTTGCCACCGTTCAAACCTCTAGGGCACTGACAAGCTTCTATTTTTAGGTCTGTGCCTCCTATTGGAAACATGCTGCACTGTGTGCCCTGTAGACCACCCAGCCCACCCAGTTTTGGTGGTTTGGCCTTCTCTAAGGCTTGCCTGCAGGTGTGACCTTACTTACCCACCTGGAACAAGCTACTCTGCCATTTTTCTGAAGTTTAAAAATATGACTGGCTAAAAGAAGACAGTAAGCAAGTCGATTTTTATACTGCCCTGAAAAGTTATAATTATAAAGTTTAGTGAACTTCATGAACTTTTTCAAGCATGTTTTTGCTGCAAACTTGTGATTGATGTGGAGGCCCCCTGGGGCATAGGTAAAACAGTTGAAAGGTAGGAAGTTGAGTGAGCTGCCTCTTGTACATAACCTGACAGAGGCTTATAAGGTTAGCATCAACATTGCCTCAGCCCCAGCCCAGTGCAATTTGAAATTAGATAAAAATTTTGGCAATGGTGTGGCAAACCAAAATTCAACCTTGCTTTTCTGTAGTTCTATTAACTTTATAAAAGTAATAAGCTATTTTTTGTAAAGTAAGCTGTTAGGCATCAAGGGCACACTAAAGCAGCTGTATTAAGTAGAAGGGAGGTGATTTTTTTTTTCCTGATGTAACCACACTCTAAATCTTCACAATCTGTCACAGCTTACTCTGTAATTCTAAGCCAGCAATATTCAAAATCACACAATAAGCACTGTTAGCAAAATGTGGAAATTTTCTTGAGCAGCAGGAATGTACCCCAGAAGTCAGGATGTTTGCTGACCATTAGCTCTACTTGCATGCAACCTGTATTGGCTGTCCCTTATGGCACTCAGACTTATGGCTCCAAAGTGGGCAAATGAACACAAACAGTCTCATGAACACTCAAAAAGAGTTTCTTGCTTAGTAATCCTGTGAACTATACAGGGCACTACTTTCCTTAGGGAAGCATCATATGTCTTCATAACTGTCTTGGAAACTTCCTTCTAGTATAGGGAAAAATTGAGGCTCTGTTATGTGTCAGAACCTGAATCTGCCACCCATAGTAGAGCTGTAGAACCAAAAGATAATTTTTTTTTTTCAGATGTGAAAATCAAAGCCTCAGGGGCTAGTGACTAGCTCAAGGTCATATGGTTTGTTAATGGAGGAGCCAAGACCAGAAGCCACTGTGATCTCACTTCTAACACAGCCAGATATCCACATAAGCACAAATTACTTCAAGAAGAGGGTGATTTAGTCTGTCTTCTTTTATCTGGCACAAAGTAATCACTTACTAGATGCTAGTTGTTGTTAGAGTTATTTTTATTTTTATTTCCCTCCCTCTCCAGATGTTATTGTGTTTCACAACAATATGATTTAAGGGTTTAAGTGGCTTGTATTCAGATTTTAAAGAAAAGATCTTGTGTAAGTTTAGGTCTGGAGAAGATCTCGAGAGACCTTCTAGTTTCGCTTTATAATAATATTGTCCTTCCCACAATGATTTTTTTACACAGTAAGAAAATGTTTCTTTTTAGCAAGATCTTGTGATTTTAGCTAGAAGATAGTTTGAATAGAAGAAAACTTTTTAAAGTTCATTTTCAGGCGTTGCTGAAAAAATTAAGATTCTCTGTTTCTGTTTCCCTCCCTCTCTCATTCATACATGCCTACTCCCCTAATACATTATACTTGAGATTTATATGAAGTTAACATTTTATAAATACTTTGAAAACTAATTCCAGTGATGAATTAAAGCATTAGATGGATAGCATATTTAAACAAGCTGTTCATGTATAAAATGGAAAGTTTTCCTGAAAAAAGGAAACACATTATTTTAAAAAAAAATCTGTATTATGGAATTTTTACATCAGCTCTTATTACTAAGATGTTTACATAAAAAGTGTTCCATAAAGGGGAAAAATTATGCCGGTTGCACCTATAATTTGCTTTGCTCCAAACCTTAGCTATTTAAACTGCTTCCATTTATGTGCACAAACCTGAATGGGTTTTTTTTATGCCCTCAAATTAAAGGCCTATTTGGAAAACTTGAGCTAACATGCACACTTATCCTGCCACTACCATCTTTTTCCCAATATATTCTCTCAATTTATTGGGAAGGTAAGTTTGTAAACACAAAATTTGCCCTAGCTACTAATTTCAGGTCCTTCACCTGCACCACATAACATGGAATAAATAGGAAGCAATAACCCTCTGGTGACCATATGTAAAGACATCTAAAAGAAAACTGAACATGAAAGGAAGTAGGAGCTCAGAAAGTTAGATTAATGAATGAACAAACCAAAATATGGCTAACATGCTTTGCTATTTAATAACAACCACAGCTCCAACAACACTGAAAACTAATATTATTTGAGCATCTTACTGTGAGTCATGTATGGTCCCAGTACTTTATATAGATAGCTCATTGGCTACATTCATGTGCTCAAGAAGTTAGTTATGCACCATTTAGCCAGTAATGACATCATTGCCTTCAAGGGTATTAGAACTATAATTAGCTTTTATGAGGCTAAGACATTCTCTACTTATGTTGGTAGTATTTAGCAGTATTTTTCTGGTTAATGCCAACATAAACCTGTTCCACCCTGCAATGCTGCCTAGGTAATCCATATGGAAAGATTTTCTGTGACATTCTAAAGTGAGATGAACATTAGGTGAGTTTGTGCATTTTAAGTTTCCCTAGCCTGTCTTTAGGGGAAATAAAACTAATAAGATCAAAATGATACAAACCTCCGATGAACATTAGAATAGACCCTTTGCTGCTTGTCTGTCTTATCATCAGCAGTTAGGCTCATTTCAGAGAATTCAGTCTTCGTAGAATAAATCTGCCTTGCCACTGTGACTGCTGTGCTCTTTCTACAGTGTAGCTTGCTGGCTTTTGTCTGTCTTCTTGTCATCTGTCAGGTCCTTGGAGTTGGACTACAGTGATTCTTACACGGATCTTTGTTAACTGGTAGTTTTGTGCTGCTTATGTACAAAGGAGCAGGGCTTTAAAAAGTATCTGTGTTGGCCTGGTGCAGTGGCTCATGCCTATAATTCCAGCACTTTGGGAGGCTGAGCGGGGAGGATCACTTGAGTCCAGGAGTTTGAGAGCAGCCTTGGCAACATTATAAGATCCCATCTCTACAGTTAAAAAAAAAATAGCTGGGCATGGTGGTGCATGTGTGTGGTCCCAGCTACTCAGGAGACTGAGGTGGGAAGACTGCTTGAGCCCAGGAAGTTGAGACTTCAGTGAGCCATGATTACATCAGTGCACTCCAGCCTGGGAGGCGGAGCAAGGCCCTATATCAAAATAAAAAAAAATTTAAAAAAATCTGTGCTAAGCACAAATCTGGTTATTTTACCTTCCCCAAATTGAAACTTTTTTATTTTCCCTACTGCTGTTAGTGTAATATTTCATTTTCTCTAGTAGGGGTTGCAAAATCCCGCAAAATCTTATCTCTGCCTACCTTGCCATCTTTATCTCTTATTTTTCCCCACTTTACACATGATACTCCAGCTGACTTAATTCTTAAATTACTTGAACAGTCTATGTACTCTTGTACCTTCTGAACTCACTCTTTTCAGTTTTGTCTCTGCCTTCCCCCTTTATTTGGCTCACTCCCAAGCTACATATTTACATCTCAGTTTCTTGCTGATTTATTAGAAATAGTACTGGTTCTATGAAGTCTAAACCCAGGCTACGGTATAGCACTCATCTGTTCTATCAGAGCACCTGCTCTATCAAGAACACCTGTTCTATCAGAGCAATTATCACTGTATCATCACTATCTACTTATCTGCATTTTCAATAATCCATAAATTCCATAAAATCAGAGGTTATATCTTCTGCATGATTGTATTCCCAGAACCTGGCACAGTGCCAGGCACATAAATGTTTGATAGGTATTTCTTAAGTTCAGGGATGTGGGGAGATGAGAAGAGGTAAGTTAGGAAGTGTGAACAGGGCAAATAAGGAGTGCTCTGTATGTCAGTCAAGGGTCTTATCTTGTTGGATCCCAGAGAAGATTTGAAGTTAGAGAAAACTTTCATACTTGCATTTTGATAGATCTTTCTGGTAGTGATGTGGAGGATGAGTTAGTTGCAGGTGACAAGAGTATTGAGAAGGAGACCAAACTTTTATCAAAGAGAGAAAAAATGAGAACCTTAAATTATAGGACCTTAAACTATGGGAATGAGATGAGGGACAGATTTAACAGCTATGAATAAAACAAATGGCATGGCCCTTGGCAGATTATTTGAGATGGTGTGGAAGAAAGAAGAGGGATGTTCAGAATCCTAGTTTGGATGATGTTCATGCCACTAACAATTATAAGGAGGAAAAAGACAAATTATTTGAGGAATGGTGTTTGGAATGATGGTTCTATGGGATATCCAAGTGGAGATATTGAGTAGGTCTTTGCAAACTAGGGTATGGTGCTCAGTAGCACATGTATGCGATGAACATTTAAGTATAATGAAGGCTTTTGTTCAGATGAGATTAGCCAGAGAGAATGAGTATATAGAGGAGAGGTCTGTAGAGCACTGGCTTGAGGCACACTGGGTTGCAACGAACAGCAATCTATTAAAACCAAGTAAGTAGTAGGGTGGTAGGTATAATAAGCATTATTGTCATGTAATTCAAGGACAAACCATGAGGAACAGCTCCTACCATTCATTACTGGATGTGGAATGGCTGGCATTAAAGCCCTTCTGTTTCTGAAAGTTCTGGTTTTCTCTCATCTCAGTGCTCTACATTTTCTTTTCTTTCTTTCTTTCTTTTTTTTAATTGAAATGAAGTTTGACTCTGTCACCCAGGCTGAAGTGCAGTGGTGAGATCTCAGCTTACTGCAACCTCCAGCTCCTGGGTTCAAGTGATTCTCCCTCCTGAGCCTACCAAGTAGCTGGGATTACAGGTGTGCACCACCACGCCTGGCTAATTTTTGCATATTCAGTAGAGATGGGATTTCTCCATGTTGGCCAGGCTGGTCTCAGACTCCTGGCCTTATATTATCCACCTGCATCCGCCTCCCGAAGTGCTGGGATTATAGCCATGAGCCACTGCTCCTGGCCTCTACATTTTCTCTCTTACCCTTTCCTCTGTTAGCCCCTTAGCCTCCTGTATTTCCAAGTGGCCAAGGCAGCTGCTACCTTTAAATTTCTATAATGTAATCATTCTTCTTTTTGTCATTCTCTGTATAAATTTTGTGTGTCTCTAACTTGAAGTTCTCAGAGAAAGAGAGCATTTGGCTGATTAGCAAAGCCTATAGTTTGGTTCCCTTCAGGTCAGGGGTTCACTCCTTGGGCCAAGTAGTACAAAGATGTCAGCAAGAGCTGTGAGAGGAGACAGATCCTCTTGGGAGAAGGTGTACCTATGGAGATTGAGTAGCTTCTGTAGTAAACTGTTATTTAAAGCAGCATGCCCCAGAGTATAACATGCTTATTAATAATCTGAGAATTTTGTTTAAATGTAAATTTTGTCTAGCAGGTCTGGGTTATTCCATGTGTCAACAAGCTCTCAGGTAATGCTGATGCTGCTTGTCTGAGGTCCTTCAGCCAAACACAAAAGGATTGTAAAGGAAGGGTAGCAGAGGCCATGCTTGGAGAGGGCAGAGAGCAGGAAGGAAATGAGGAGAATGGAGAATCTGTGGGTAAGAGACTGCCCAGAAGGACCATGTGCTCAGAGACAGCCAATGTTGGAGAGGGTGAGCAAAATAAAAATGAAAGCCACTTTAATATGAACACTATGCACAATTTTGTAAGTTCTTGTCAGCTGAGTCCAAAGGTCTATGGATTCGCGAGCAAGAAGGTCCACAGCTGGATAAATCCAGAGTTGGGGATTTGCAGAACAGAAATGGGGAAGAGAATAAGCGACTTGAATTAATATGTTAACCAGGAGGTCGATTTGGTGATAGATCATGCAGTTTATGTTGTTTCAAATTATTCAGTGCCTTTAAATTGTTTTTTAAAAGCTGGAAAAGACTCAACCATTGCTTAAGAGAGAATAGTTTCTCATGAAAATAAGTGCGGGTATGTGTACATATGCATACCCATATGCTTGTGTGTCTAATCCTCTTGCAAGTGATGTATCTCTACATAACAGGCTGACTCTGGAACGATTTATAACAGTTCACTTGTTTGGATCTTCAGAAAGTATTATCTTTTGCAGTCAGACATGGAATGTTCTCTTGCCAACGTAATTATGGAAAGACAGAACTCAAAGTTTAAACATTAACAGTATTGCAGAAGAAAGATGTTTTTCAGGGTGTGATGCATGTGAGGATCTTTGGAGATTAAAAAAATTGTCAGTCTTAATGGTGCCTCGTCAAGGAAACTTCAGTTCAACATCTTAGTTTTCTAGTCATGTTAAACTTAATTGAACTGATTCAAGTAAGTTGGTACCCTTTTGAACCTATGCTTAAGTCGTTGTAGTAGCTTCATATTCAGGGTGTTTCCAAAGAACATTTTGGGGTTGACCCATTACAGAGGGAAATGAAACAATTATCTGGCTGACTCGGGAAACCATTGTTTTAGGAGGCGTGTGTGAATGAACTGGTATTTTGACATGGCCGTCAGAAGTTCTGGTAGGGGACTGGAATGCCCCATGTAACTGTGCTTTAAGAGAGACCCTCCTTAAGTATAGAAATGCTATTTTTGAATGCAGAGCTTGAGGAGGAATGGTGAGTGTGGTGGGGATGCTTGCCAAGTCTGTCACATTAACAGAATCACAGGTGTCACAGCCAGATTGCCTTGGATTCCTTGCCATCTTGAAAAATCTGGATAGGGGTCTGAAATCACTTAAAATACTTTGATGAAGTCATCCATTTCTGCATATTATCAATCATTTAATACATGCCAGCATCTAAAATGTTACTGATATTTTACCTTTCAATGATGTTACATCTGACAGAAATTTACTTAGATCTGGAGAAATGGTATCTGTCTATCCTGGCTTTTTACTGACTTAAGTAATAGAACTGGTTCTAGAATTCTTAGTTGCTGGCCCTTATGTTTAATCTTTAGAAGCCACCAAGACTACTAAATATTTTAAATGTTTTTAAGCAACAAATGAGCTTTTCATGTGTTAGAACTTAATATATCCTCATGGATAATTCAAATAATGACTGAATAAATGCAGACCAAGCAGGCAACTTAAACTACATGTTCTGGAGATAATTTTCACTGGCCAGGTTTTCCTACAAATTCATCAGTTACAGTTTTATGTATGTTCAGATAAAAATCAAGATTAACTTAAATGAATTCATTTTGTTCACCATTTAGTACAGTCTAGAGAAAGCCATTATTCAATATCATCCACAAATCTGTGATGAAAGAAGCTAAAATTGATCTCCATTTTGATTTATCTCTTGGGATCTAAACTTCTTGTTTTAAAGAGATTTTAAAGAATAGGGATTTGGATTTTATAAAGAAGCACTTGTAGCAAAGGTAGAGTAAGAATCCAAATCTGAAATTTAAAAAAACTTCATAAGGTAATGGTTATTAGATTTGTATCAAAATGTTATTTATCAATTGAATTAGCCTTTGGTGTGACTAGAAGATTTTTCATTATAGATCGGAGTTTCATTGAAAAATAAACTTTTGTAAAAATACACAAAAGAAAATTACTGCTAAATATTTGTAAGCATAGGCAAGAACTGAGGGTGGAATTTGGTTTGTTGTTTGTTTGGATTACTTGCAAACTTTGCTTTTATAAATTGTATGTAAGAATATGTTACCATATCTGTCTTTGAGAACATATTGAGTCAGATGCTTTGAGTTGGATAGCCTTTAGAATACATGTTAATCCTGACTTTACCAATACCTCATTCAATGGCTACTTCAGTAACCATCTAATTAAGTAGCCCTGACTCTTAAGAGAGAACAAAGTAATTACTTAGTAGGCTAGCTCATCGTGTAGGAATCAATTGGCAGTGATATTTGATTACTCCAAATTGTAAAATTCAAAGCACTATATTTCATACTTCCTAATATTCTTTATTAAGGTGTTTCCCAATTAGTTTCTTAAAATATGTTTCTTTTAGAGTGATGAAACTATTTTTAAGAAATTGTCCATTTAAAAATTTTAAAGAAGTACTTGAGCTCCCCATTTTGCTCTGTTTTTCGTTTAGTTGTGGCAACTTTTTTCTTCCTTGAAAGACACTTATGCTTACATGCAGAAGGGCTGGTTTGAATTTTGGTGCTATTATCAATTAGATGTGTGACTTCATGCGAGTTGTCCAATATAGATTAGCCTCATTTGTTTGCTCTATAGATAGAGGTGGTAATAATGCTCAGGGTTATTATAATGTTAAATGAGATATATGGGAAAGCTTGTTATTGTGAATTGTTGTATAAGTATAATGAACAGGATGTTATCGTGTCTAGTTTAATTGACATTTCATCTATTTAAGATAATTACTATTTAGTAGTACTATCTCTAAATGCTGTCTAGCCACGGAAGATACGAATCATATGGAAGAATATGTCAAATGTTTTTCTGAATTCATGTTATGGGTCTCATCTTTATCTTTTTTCTATTCCTCTGAATGCCTAAGGAAAAGAGATTCTACTAAGGTGGGCTGCTATTTTACCTCTCTTAAATTTTAAATGTACTGATTTTGTGTTATAGTAATTATTAATACTAGCCAACACTTAACTATGTCTCAAGTATGACTTCCAGGACTTTCCAATATTAATCTGTGTTATCCTCGCAATAACTCCGGGAAGTGAGTGCTGTTATTATCACCAGTGTAAAGGTGGAGAAACTGAGGCACAGATAAATTAACTTGTTAAAGATTATACAGCCAGTGTTATCAGTCAGGTTTAACTTTCTTATACCCTTCGGCAGGCATGGTGGTTCAGTCCTGTAATTTCAGTACTTTTGGAAGCCAAGGTGGGAGGATTGCTTGAGCCCAGGAGTTTGAGGCTGCAGCGAGGGCCACTGCACTTCTGCCTGGGTGACGGAGACCATACCCTGTCTCTAAAAAATAATAATGATAATAAATTTTCTTATACCATTTCTTCAGTTCTTAGGGAAGAGTTTGGCAAAAATAATATGTAAGATAAAGAAAGTCATGAACATTACCTGGGCCTTGGATATATAAAGTGTGGTGTCTCATCTTGGAAAAATGATGCTGCCTGTCTGCATGTTGGGATGATGCTGAGATTATTGCTTATTTTCCTTTATATTTTTAATCTCCAATGCTTATAAGTAGATAAATTATTGTTAATTTACTAGGATTACTTCTCTCCTGAACCCAAGGCAAAGTAACATGAAGCTGAACTTATCAGAAAGTCCCTGTCATCGCAGTCCTGTGCTGAGTGATATAATTGGAAGAAACAGCCCAACACCCCACCCAAAGAGATGTTCCAGAGCACATATATTCTATGTTCTTTTCAGACTTGGAATTTATTTGACTTGGTTATACTGCATGGAGTCATTCTTTAATTTAGACATGTTTCCATTCATTTAAGCTATTCATTTGTTAATAAATTTAGCAAATTTTACTGAAGGTCTCCCATGTGCCAGGGATGTTGTGGGGTGCTGGAAAGTAGAATGGCAAATATGACAGTCACACACCCTCTGCTTGTTGAGTTTAAAAGCTAGTGGATGAAGATTGACAATAAGAAAATCACCTCACAAATGGAAGTAACACAAGGGCTCTGAATAGTCCTGCAAAACAGTGAAACATGGTACTCCAGGGATAGATAGGAGAAGGCATTTGGCAGACACTTGATGATTATCATTTGTTCTCCATTGTCTTTAGTCTTGTACACGATATCAGAGACTTAGTGAGAAAGAACAGAGGGAGGACAAGTTAAAAAGAGTGGATGGGGATAGAGTTGGCAAAGTGAAACATTGAGTAATACAAGGTGGCCACAAAGAAAAGAAAAACCTCGACTGAGCGGTATAAAACATCACATTAGTCCTTGAATATATCACCATATCATAGAAGAATAGAAATATTTGTAGTAATTACCATTTTTCAAGAAATGTTATAGCATATGCATTCTCGTTAACTCATTAAAAGAGGGAGGGATATAATAAATTTAGTCATTTTAATTAATATGTTTATTGTTGGAAAGTTTATGTATCCATTTAATGACAATTTATCCAGTATTTTGGATAAATGAGATTATTGCCTTCATTTACATAAAAATGTAAAAGCAATATTAATATTAGTTGCAAAAGCATCTCTGAACAGGAAGATAGTAGACCTTGGTTTCTGGTTCCAGCTGCTGGACAAATAATAATTGAGAAGAACCTAACTATTTTCATTAGTGAATATGGGATAATAGCATTTCCCCTGTCTACCTCAGAAGGCTTTTTTCTTTACATAATTCATTCAATTAATATTTATTTTACCTTACACTGAGAATACAGTGATGTGCAAAGGAGACATAATCTTAGATCTCATAGGACTTACAGTTCCATGGGAAAGATCAATGTTCATTTACAGTGGGTTTTAATTTTTCCATTCGTGGCCTGCAGTGCCATTCTCAAGTGTGCTCATGACATGCTCCCTCACTTCATTCAGTTAGGGCTCTCCTCAAATGTCACCTCTTTGGAGAACCACCATCTCCAGCATTCATTTCAGTCTCTTTTTATCCTTTGCTTTACTTTTCTTCCCCACCTTTATCTCTCATTACACTTGTTGTCATCTTTAGGTCCAAGACTGAAGTATAAGAATCCTTTATCCAGCCAGGCGTAAGGGTGCACACCTCTAATCCCGGCTACTCGGGAGGCTGAGGTACTAGAATCTCTTGAGCCTGGTTGATGGAGGTTGCAGTGAACTGGTATCACGCCACTTCACTCCAGCATGGGCGACAGAGCAAGATTCTGTCTCAAAAAAAAAAAAAAAAAAAAGAATCCTTTATCCAGAGACTTTGTCTTTCTTGCTTACTGGTATATATGATTTAGAATAGTGCTTGGCACATAGCAGGCTCACAACAAATATTCACTGGATGAATGAGTAAATGAGATGAGCCCACAAGCATGTAATTACCAACTGTGACAAACAAATGGGATAAGTGGACAAACTCAAAACTGTAAGTAATCCATGTATGCAAGGTGATGCTATTTATTTGAATTTTAGAAACAAAAATGTAGTCTGCCAGAAGATAGCTTATTATTTTTTCTATTGGTAGCTTCCTATTAAAATGTTCATTTTCTAAGAGTTTCTCTTCCTTTATACCCATGATTTATAATATTGAGTGCTATCTTTACGGTTCTGTAACCCCCTCCACCCCAGTTCAGTTACTTTCTAGAGTAGAGATTCTTAACTTGGATCAGTGAACATTTGTGAATTGCATCGTTGGCTCCTGAGGTTTCATTTCTCTCCTTGAAATTGTAACGTGTGTGGCCCCTGCTCATTTTACTGGAAAGAGTTCCTAAAACTGTCATCAGATTCTCCACTGTATAGCCTCCCAAGTTTAAGAATCGTTGCTTTAAAATTTTTTATTTCTCTTTTACTTTTTGTTCCTCTATTGGTATTTGGTGTTTCTCCTCAAGATGGTTTCATTTTCCATTGATTTTTCATGATTGTAGTTTGTTATTTTTAAGTATTTACTGCTTGATTTTCCCCAGCGTGTGGTATTCTTGGTTTATTGTACGCATCTGAACCCAGCCCTTCTCTCTGTCTCTCTTTTGTCTGTCCAGCAGTGTGGGGATGTGCCAACTGCCGAGTGGTTTTGTCCAACCCTTCTGGGACCTTTACTTCTCCATGCTACCCTAACGACTACCCGAACAGCCAGGCTTGCATGTGGACCCTCCGAGCCCCCACTGGTTACATCATTCAAATAACGTTTAACGACTTTGACATTGAAGAAGCTCCCAATTGCATTTATGACTCATTATCCCTTGATAATGGAGAGAGCCAGACTAAATTTTGTGGAGCAACTGCCAAAGGCCTATCATTTAACTCAAGTGTGAATGAGATGCATGTGTCCTTTTCGAGTGACTTTAGCATCCAGAAGAAAGGTTTCAATGCCAGCTACATCAGAGGTATGTAAACCAAAGGCAGCGCCAAACTTCTGCTTTCATTTAACATGTGCTGCAGTAAACAGAAGGACCAGAAGACAGAGTTATGCTCTTTTATGTGAATGTGAATGATTAGGATTGGGATTTAAGGGCAAGAACCTGTTAATATTCTCTGAGCATTCTCGTTAGCAAAATGTAATTACCAGATCCAAAATCTTGTTATATTAGAGTTGAATTCTTTTCTATTGTTTATATGTAGAACATTTAAAGGCTGCTTGGAAGACACTGTAGATATTCCACTGCTAATAATTAAAATCTGTAATTCTAACATCTCTCCACTGAAAATTTAAAACATCCTTATTTAGAAATCATTTTATTTTGGGTTTTTATGTTGCCCTTTTATGGAACTATGGTAGGGAACAAATACAGAAAATGAACGTCAATTTTTAACCAGCTATTAACAACTTAAGCTAATAAATAACACAGCTTAAGGAAAACCTCCTAAAAATAGCTAACTGAAAGAAATAAGCGTACTTTTATTAAATATGTTTTCCATATTCTGGTACAACAGAACATTTAAATAATCTTTCTCTCTAGAACCTGTGTTTCCCTAAAGAAACCCAAGCTTCAGTATGATAAGACTTAGTTATTACTGGTTTTTCTTCTTCTGAGCTTTCTAAGTAAAAACAAACAGAAAGGTACAACTATAAAAATGACTGTTATGACTTAGTTACTCTGTTTTTTTTATTCTGAACTTTCTAAGTAGAAACAAGCAAAAGGAAAGGTACAACTATGAAAATGACCCTCTCTATTATAAACTGTATTTTTTAAATTGTGGAGCTATTTGTGTTTGCCATGGTTAAAACACACATGCTTAAATTTTTCAAAATAATGTTTTAAATTTTTCAAAATAATGTTTTGAAAATAATAAATATAGGACATTGGGAAAAAAAAAGCAGCAAATTAGAATTACCTGTACAACTGTCACCCAGCCATAACCACTATAAAATGTTGATGGCGATATCTATTTTTAGGCTTTCAATTTTAACAATGCATGTGGTGTACTGGTTCAATTGTTAAGTTTCTCTTTGCATTAAGTAGACCTATAAACTGCTTTATATTTAAAAAGTAGACTAAAATCCATGATTCCTTTAAATTCTATCATAGATTTTTACTAGAATAATTATATTAAAATGATGTTTTATTATAGAACTATTCTTGATTTACTGAATATTAAAATATATTCAAACTGTTACTCATATGAAACCAGTATTAAAAAGTATTTTTGAGGAGAAATACGTCTTTCTCAAATTAGTTTCGCAATGGCTATTATATTAGCATAGGGCTAAATCTATTGTATTATTTAATAATTTTGCATGTAACATAGAAGGTTTAGGTGAATACATTTTTATTTTGAATTTATTGCACATCTATTATAATAATAGTACTTGTTCATTATTGCTGTGGTACTGGCACTGTTCTAACCTTTGGGCATATTAACTTATTTAATTCTCATTGACCATATATACAATAGGTGCCATTGTTGCCCATTTTACAGATAAGACAAAGGTAGAGAGAGATGAAGTAACATACCCAGGGTCACATGGCCACTACCCAGAAGAGCTGGAGTAAGAAGCTCTATGGTCTGCCCTTTTACTACTCAAAAACTAGTTATTTGCCTGGATACCTTACATTTCCATTCTATTGGACTTTTCACTAGACTCCCTCTCCTTAATAGAATTATCTTTGCATTTGTTCCTAAAATAGCCTGATGATGGCAGGAAAAATAGGAGGACATAGAGTATCTGAAACGAAGATGGTAGCAGAGAAATGTTTGGGAAGAGTGAAAAGTAATCGTTAATGAAAATAAGAACTATTATTTATGTTTAAAAATCCCTTGAAAAATAGTATTTTTATAATCTTAATGTATAAACAAAGCCTTCCTGAAACCAGTTATTTCCTCAATTAGGTAGTTGGGGCTTTAAAATTGTTAATTTCTTAGTTTCAGGTTTAAAAAATACTTATCAGCTTGGCTGGCTGTCACTCAAAAGTTTAGGTGTGAGATCCAATCATAATTAGAGATGAAATGAGTAGAATTTCTTCTTATTATTATTGGTATCAGACAATTGGTAATGGGCTGGTGACAAAGGATGGATGAGTAAGAAGGGAGGGGTGGGCAAATGGTAGATAAAAAGTTAACTAGCAGAAAGTGGTGGAGACCTTGATGTTTTGCATCACATTTGTCTGTGTTCTGAAGTTAACAGGTTTATCTCTGTTGTGTTTTGTCCTAGTTGCTGTGTCCTTAAGGAATCAAAAGGTCATTTTACCCCAGATGTCAGATGCTTACCAGGTATCTATTGCAAAAAGTGTCTCCATTCCAGAGCTCAGTGCTTTCACACTCTGCTTTGAAGCAACCAAAGTTGGCCATGAAGACAATGATTGGACAGCTTTCTCCTACTCAAATGCATCCTTCACACAATTGCTCAGTTTTGGAAAGGCCAAGAGTGGCTACTTTCTATCCATTTCAGATTCAAAATGCTTGCTGAACAATGCATTACCTGTCAAGGAAAAAGAAGACATTTTTGCAGAAAGCTTTGAGCAGCTCTGCCTTGTTTGGAATAATTCTTTGGGCTCTGTAGGTGTAAATTTCAAAAGAAACTATGAAATAGTTCAATGTGATTCTACCATTAGTAAAGTTATTCCTGGGAATGGGAAACTGTTTTTGGGCTCCAATCAAAATGAAATTGCCTCTCTAAAAGGGGACATTTATAACTTTCGACTTTGGAATTTTACCATGAATTCCAAAATCCTCTCCAACCTCAGCTGTAATGTGAAAGGGAATGTAGTCGACTGGCAAAATGACTTCTGGAATATCCCAAACCTAGCGCTGAAAGCTGAAAGCAACCTAAGCTGTGGTGAGTTAGTAGCATGTTCCTTTTCTTTTAGTATTGTTCTATGAACATGATTGTCAACAAGGAATTATACACACACATATATGTATGTCTATATATATTCACACACACATATATAGTTGTCATTCAAAAGCTCTTTTAATTTTTAAAACATTGTCTGCTCAGCTATTACAGCACACATTTGATTATGAGCCATGCATGCTCCATCAAGACATTTGGTTTTACCATTCTTAAGTTTCCCCTATGTCATAAAATATCACACACCGTTTATCACTAATATAACACAGTTATAAATATGGAGTCTCAATAGAAATGTTAACACTAGGCTTGAAACAAAAGAAATTAATAAGTAAGTTATTGCTGTTTTTGTTTTTTTTGAAATAGAGTCTCATTGTGTCGCCCAGGCTGGAGTGCAGTGGAGCGATCTTGGCTCACTGCAAACTCCACCTCCCAGGTTAGAGCAATTCTCATACCTCAGCCTCCCAAGTATCTGGGGCCACAGGGATATGCCACCACGCCTGGCTAATTTTTGTATTTTTTTTAGTAGAGAAGGGGTTTCACCATGTTGGCTAGGCTGATCTGGAACTCTTGACCTCAAGTGGTCCATCCACCTCAGCCTCCCAAAGTGCTGGGATTACAAACGTGAAGTACCATGCCTGGCTAGTTACTGGTTTTAATCACAAAGGTGATACAGTAATAACCGTTCTTTATCCTGGAATTAAATTTCAATTGGATGACTTAAATAAACAACCATCACCTAAGAGAACAATATCCACTCAGCCAGTATTAAATATCAAAACTGTCCATTTTGCAGAAAATCTTAATAATCAGGAATTATCCATTTTTTCTTTGAACATTTTTCTCCATTTCTTAAAAATGAGGATTTATAGTTTGTTTCAAATACTGTGCTCTCTCTGGTTCTTCCTCATGAGACTGTAAATGTGCTATTATTGCAAGTAGCTAAATTCAGAATATTTGAAGAAATAATTCTGTGATAAAAACTATATTAAAGTAGAACTCCACCTAATCTCTATTTACACAAGTTAATTCTGGAAGCCTTTATTTTATTATAGGATCGATTCAAACACAAAAAGTAGAAGTTTCATTATCAGCTTTAAATATCATGTGACTAAATCTAAGGCAGTGATAATATATACATTTTAGTCACAGACATACCCCTAGTTTCTCAGACCCATGCCTGCCCTTCTGGCCTGGGAACTCCTGTTACCCACCTCTTCTTGTGGCCCATGGCACTCCTAGAGGTGATGGAAGGGCTACAAAGTGATGTCATTTGAAAGATATTTCCTTGTAGGATGTTGGAAAGCAGATAAACCACAACCCTGTTCCACAGAGAAACTGCAGAGCTCTCTGCAGTTCCCTAAGATCTTCTCTCAGTGTAGGATAAGCTAGAAAGAACTCTCAGGGACTCCTTGAGAAGTCTTTTATCAGAGAAGAAATTGAGAAGGTCAAGTATATATGTTTGCTGTGGGACAGTGAAGAATAAGGAGAGGAAATGGTGTACTTCTTGCATTGTGGATGACTGTCTTTAATTCAGCGGTCTCTTTTCACCATATAATGGGCAATTATTAAAAAGTCGTAATATAGACTATATTTGCCTTTTTTTAAAATGAGATGATGTTTTGAAGATGTCGGCAACCAAAACAAATATGGCTATGTTAATTATTGCTAATACTTAAATTATATTTAAATTGAATACGTATTTTGCGCTAAATATCATTTTAAGCACTTTATACATATTGATTGATTACCTACATCATAGATCCCATGTTGGGAGTTCTATAATTGACCTTGTTTTGCAAATAAAGAATCTGAGGCATATGGAGATTAAACAACTTATCCAGTGTTAATTAGTAAATAGTCAAACCAGGATTGGACCTTGGAAAGTTTGGTGTTAGAGCTGTGCTCTTCTAACCAGTATAAATTAGACTGTCATTCAGCATAAAACAGATTAGAGTATGAGATTTAGTACTAGAGTAGGCAAGCTCATTCTTGCCGGGGAGAAGTATGAAAGTCCAAGAGCCATCTCCCTGGCATTCAGTGCATTCTGTGAGAAGTCACTAGCTTTGACTGTGTTAACATATTTGTTTCAAACAAACAATATTCGTTTCCCACAATACTTCTTGGATACCTAATTATGAAAAGGTATGATATAGTTTTACAGGGATTCCTGAGTTTCTCTTAGAATTTCTCTAGACCAGAGGCTGGCAAATTAGGAGGGCCTGTGACAGGCCATGTGTTTTTTTGTTTACTTGTTTAGAGACAGGGTTTCACTTTGTCCCCCAGGCTGGACTACAGTAGTGCCATCATAGCTCACTATAACCTTCAACTTCTAGGCTCAATTGATACTCCTACTTCAGCTCTCCTGAGTAGGTAGCACATCAAGTGTGTACCACCATGCCCAACTAACTTTTTAAAAAATTTCTTAGGCCAGGCACGGTGGCTCACACCTAAAATCCCAGCACTTTGGGAGGCCGAGGCGGGAGGATCACAAGGTCAGGAGATCAAGACCATCCTGGCTAACATGGTGAAACCTCATTTCTTAAAAAAAAAAAAAAGAAAAGAAAAAATTCTTGTAGAGTTGAGGTCTCACTATGTTATTAAGGCTGGTCTTGAACTCCTGGCCCCATGTGTTCCTCCCTCCTCAGCCTCTCAAAGCAGTGGATTATGGGCATGAACCATCGTGCCCAGCACACATGTTTTTTTATACTTGTGTTTCTTTTTCTTTTTTTGGATGAGGTCTTATTATGTTGCTCAGACTGGCCTCAAACTCTTGGGCTAAAGCAGTTCTTCTACTCTCAGCTTTCTGAGTGACTGGGACTAAGCCCACTTGTTCTTGTAAATAAATTTCGTTGAAACACAGACATGCCCGTTAGTTTATACATTGTCTATGGCTGCCTCTCTGCTACAATGGCTGTATTAATTGATTGTGATCAATACAGTATAAAACGTTTAGGAAACCATTTGCCAACCCCTAAAACTAGTCTAAAGAATCATGCGAGTCCACTCTGCTGAAGCACATACTTTGGAAAGTACTAGAAAAGACCTGCTAGATCTCCTCAGCTAGGGAAAAGAAATCATTCACCCACAGGCTGGTTTAGCCCTAAGACATGGCTGATGGTGGTAGCATGTATTTGTTCCTATTCATTTACATTTGTTCCACACAGTGCTTTTAATGGATGAATTATTTCTGATATTAAAAACTAGATTTCACATAAAAAATGTTTTGGATTTTTCTGGTAAACAAAATACACTAGGTTAGCATTTTTGCATGGCCAACACAGCTGGAGCTAAATGGTGGCTGCTGCTTTCAAAGGGGCTTACAGTTTACTTCAGCCCTTAGGACTTCCTTATTTTTCTCACTCCAGCCCCTTTTTCATCTTTAGATTGCTTTCTGGCCCTGATAGGCATTTAAATGGGAATGCTGATTTATGCCACTCCCTTTATACAGGACAGGAAACTGAAGCTTAGAGAAAATAAGTGGTAGAGGCAGCTGGTGGGCTCTTCTGTCTCCTTGTCTAGTGTTTATGTCTGGGAATACTTACTTTAAAAAATTTTTAAATTATTTTAATTGATAAAAACTATATGTGTTTACAGTATACAACATGTTTTGAGATCTATATATGCACACACACGTTGAATGACTAATATGAGCTAATAACATTCATTATTATCTAATGTACTTATTTGTAGGGAGAACATTTAAAATCTCTCAACAATTTTCAAGTATACAATTATTTTTATTAACAATAGTCATGTTGTACAATAGATTTCTCGAACACATTCCTCCAGTCTAACTGAAATTTTCCATCCTTTGACCATATATTCTCAAATCCTGTGCCCCGTCCATCACTGAGCCCCTGGAAACCACCATTCTATCCTTTGTTTTTATGAGTTCAACCTATTTAGATTTCACCTGTTTAGATGTAAGATCATGCAGTTCTCATAATTTCTTAAACTCTGCCTTGAGACTCCTCTCCCAAGCCTTAAGATTATCAGAGTTCATCAAATACATACTCATGTACCTTAGTCATCTATAAGTTTTCAAAAACAATTTCGTCAAAAGGGTATCATGAACTTACAGAGTTAATACAGTTGAATCTTTTTAACTTTTATAGTGATCTTCTTGCCATTCCAAGATGACGTTAAACACTCACATTCCAGACATTCAGATGTCCTGGACTGTGTTTCAGGAGTAATGATGAAAGAGGGAATTTCCTGCTGCTTAATCATCAGCTTTGGGAGTTGAAGAACCCAAGTCACTCATTAACTGACAGGAAATACCTGTAACAGAGATTATATCAAGGCTTGTTAGCTAAGCAAATCTTTGATAAGAGTACCCTGTTAACATTTTAACCTTTCATTTTTTTCCAGAAAATGACAGCATCTTGCAGTTTATGGTTATCATAATTTCCATGATCAGTACAGTAACCAATGGGAGAATAGAATTTTATTTCTACCATTCCATTGAACTGACAATGCCTGCTAAATATGAGCTTTTATTTCAGGATCAATTTGTGATAGAAAAATAAATAGATTTTGCAAAGTTACATTGCTAATAAATTTTAATATGAAAGTAACATAGTAGAATTGAACGGACTCAATTTAACATTAAAATATTCTGTCATTTGTTTTACATATTAAACATCTTAGCCTTAATAAAATTGATATATTATTAATAAGTATTCTGATAATTTTAGACAATGACTTTGTTTTCTTATACTTTTCTAAAAATATTTGGAAAATGTACCTTAACTAGGAAATTTTCAGCAGATTTTTAAAGACATGGTTAAACCTGTCAGTCCTTTGAAAAATGAAAAGCTTGATTTAGCAATAATTCTTTTTCATTTTATAGCATCTTCATTTTTCTTAGAAGAGTTTTATTAAACATATTCAGTTTTATGACCCACATGGATAGATACATTTTTAGTGGACTCTTTAATTACAGGTGCAAGTATTTACTGGCTAATGTCCGTCAATTTTCACAAAGAACAGACAGTGCCTTCTCTACTAGATTTATTTATTTTACTGATTACTGCTCTTTCCGGAGGAGTGGTACAGTATAACTCAATGAATAGTCTAAGTTCAAACAAATTACATTTATTTTAACAAGCATTTATTAGGCACTTCCATCTGTTAGCTACTGTGGATGTAGAGATAAGACATACTTTATAAGAACTTTATTGTTATTCTTTTCCAGAAATTTCTGGATTTGTACTTACTTTTGTTTCCCTCACCAGGATTTTCTTTTAGAGATGCTAAGGTTTCATGAACTCTTGGATTCTTACCCTTTTATAACCATTACAGTTCCTTTCTTCATAGCAATAAAACTCCAATTCATTATTGGATCCTCCCTTTCAATTCTAACAAATGATTGAATGTAATCATTCACATTCATACTAAATTATTTTTAAATAATAAAATTAAGATAAAATTACTTTATCGTTACAAAGAACTTCATACTTTGAGGATGCCCAAACTCTTTATGAACATAGATGACTAAATTTCACTTTAAATATATTTATTTATGAAAAGTTGAAAAATTCATCTTGGTAGTAAACTGCAAAATAATGGGAAAGAATTATTGTTTTTTTTTGTTGTTGTTGTTGTTATTGCAATTTACTGTGAGGATTTGCTGTTCGGTTATTTGGAGTATTATTAAGTAGGTATGAGAGGAGCAGTATACACATCAGTCTTTCATACCACAACTTGTGTAAATATTAATATATAGTGACTCCTTTCAGTAGCATAATTTGCAAAGAACAACAGAGAAGAAAGATTAACAGCTTTAGCGCTTTTCATCAACTCCCTGTTTTCAGTAATTACATTTTTTTCAAGAAAACTTGCCTCTAAATTTTGCTATTCATGTCATAGAACTTTGCTCCTTAGTTCAGCTAAAACCCAGGTTCTTGTCACACGACCAGTAAAATTTAGGCACGAGGATACATTGAGGGGTGATTAGAGCAGGACTTTATTGGGCAAAAAGGAGAAAACAAACAGAGCTCAACGAAGTGAGATGGAGGCCTGTTAACAAGCCCTCCCCATCACTGATGGATTCCCAGGTCCCCACCGAGCTGGAGAGAACAGGCTCCACCTCTGCATAAGGCATGAATTCCCTGTGGTTTCCCCTACCCCCCCTAATTCCAGTGCACAAATCGGGCTCCAGTCTGCTGTGCGCATGTGCAGTCAAGGCGTGGGCAGGTTCCCTCATCCGCACAAAAGCATCTGATGTAAACACTCGTGGAGTGGGTGGGAGATTCTCCGGGGACCCCTTTTTATCTGCCTAGGCATTTGGCTGTCTCATTAATAGTAATTAAACACTCGAAAGCACCTTTCTGGTAGCCTCAAAAATTAGTGAGCACATACAGATCATATTCTAAAACCAATTTGTTGATAAACATATCACTGTCCAGGAGAGTGGATTGTTTCTTCTTTCTTAACAACCTCCTGGTGTGTAAATCCATCAGCCAAGGAAAACTGATTGTGATATTGACTTTTTATACAGATATGCTGAAATGGAACTGGGTAGAAATGAAAGTTTGTGTACACATTTGATATTTCATGTATTTGTTTATTTTGGTGTGTTTGTAATATAAGTTTTCATTTATCGATTTAATTTCATTCTAATTAGTCACTTGTATTTATACCATTTTTACTTAAAAACATTCCAATTTCATTTTCATTGTCATATTGAGTTACCTTAAAATAGTGTTTATTGAGTCAATGTCAATTTGCCAAACTAGAAGTTCCCCAGAAGGAACAGCTAACCAAAATATTGAGAAGTAAATGCTACAGTTTCCCATGAAACAATGCTACATATTGAAATGTATACTTATTACTGAGCAATGAAACTGTTGTTCAAGAAAATTGTTTAATATCTTGCTCTAAATCATAGGTCTTTTGATTTTATTTTCTTATTTTCACCTCTAAGCTCTTTAACATAGTAGTGGGAATGTGGTTTGCCTAAAAACTGCTTTCCCACAACACTGAGCCCTTATCTCCCTTTGTCTTCCAGAGATATTGTATCAGTGCCAGAAGTGGCCTAAGGATCTCTTGACTGCCAACATTGTGTGTAATGTGAGAACCGCAGGAACTCCTCCAGGGTCTCCTCTGTTGCATGCTACAGAGGCTGAGATTTCATTAGTTTCAAGCTTTGAAGGCTTTTTAGTTTGCAGAAGTCCTTTACAAAATATACGTACCTACAAAAGAGAGGTCCCACAAAAGGTGGGCGTTCAGTGTGATGTAAGGGAATAATGGGCAAAAAGCATTCAAGATAAAATTCCACCTCGGTCCTGCCTTCACTTCTGCCTTCTCAAATGTTCTTTTTTCATGGTACATTTGCTTAGGTTTTCAATCTTTAAAACTCCCCCTTCCTCTCTCTGCTTCCTTTCACAGCCAAGCTTCCTCTTGTGTTCATTTCACAGACCTTGGCAGTCTAGATTTCATCATTCCCACGCAACTCAAACTATTTTCCATAGAGGTGCTACCATAATCCCAATGCAAAGTTAAAGTTCTTCTCATTCTTCATCATTCTTGGCCCTTCTGGTATTCTTGATATTGCCACATCCTGCTTAAATTCTGTAAAACCACCTCTGTAAAAGCTGTTTTTGCCTTTTAAAGTCTGGGTTCACAAGGTGAACTGCTAACATTGTGAACTCTTTCTTAAAGGCAATGGAGGAAAAATGAAGAGGAGGTAGGCAAGAAAACTATATTTACCATTTTCTTATATCTGATGCTTAAATATAGGAATATCTGTGGTTCTGTTCTGTTTTCCTCTCAAATCTACTGTCAACCTCCAGTGATCCCAAATGCTCTATAGCTTCTGATGAGCATTTCCTGGCTACACCTCTAACAAAAACACGTTTGCGTGTAGGTGTCACACAGGCACCTCAGTTTCCGTGACTGGACTTGGTGTTTACCCTACCCCACCTAAGCCTGCTTCTCTTCTATTTCCTGTCTCCTTTCATAGATCGATATGGACCAATTTCTCAAGTTGGAAATTAGCAAAACAGCCTCTATTCTTCCTTTTATTCCCTGTCTTTAATTAGTTGCTGAATGTTATGCATTGTATCTTTAAGTTTCTTGTATCTGTATCGATCTTTTTCTGTGGATCCTTATTACTCATGATATCAAGCTTCAGTTATTAGTAGTATTCCTGCTTCTATTTCCCTTCTGTTGGTTGTAAAATGATTATTTTCAAATGTAAATACAGTTTTCTTGCTGTATTATTTTAACCTTTCTTTAGATTAAAATAATCATTTAACCTAAAAAGTGATTATTTTCAAATGTAAATACAGTTTCCTTGACTACATCCTCCTCATTTTTCCTCCATTGCCTTTAAGAAAGAATTCACAAAGTTAGCAGTTCACCTTGTGAACCCAGAATATCTGAGACAGTTTTCAATTGGTTTAAAAAGTTTATTTCTCCAAAGTTAAGGACACGCCTGTGACACAGCCTCAGGAGGTTCTGATGACATGTGCCAAAGATGATCAGGGCACGGCTTGCTTTTATATGTTTTAGGGACACAATTCATCAACCAATACATGTAAGATTTACATTGATTCAAACTGGAGAAGGGTGCGACAATTCAAAGTGGTGGGGAGGGGGCTTTCAGGTCATAGGTAGAGTTAAAATTATTCTCATTAACAATTGATTGAAAGAGTTACTATCAGTAGAAAGGAATGTCTGGGTTACATAAAGGGTTGTGGAGACAGAGAGGATAGATTGTAAATGTTTCTTATCAGACGTAGGGTCTGTGTTGATGTGAATGCTGGAGAGGTATAATAAGGCATGTCCAACCCTCTCTTCCATCATGGGCTCAAGTTGATTTTCAGGTTAACTCTGGAAGGACCTTGGCCAAGAGTAGGAGTCCATTCAGATGGTTGTGGATTTTGGGGGGCCTAGAAGTTCATTTTTGGTTTACAACCTTGAGTACCCACCACTCAAGGTTCCAGTGTGTGGGATTAACCACTGGAAGAAAAACATAGGGTTCTAGTGCTCATAGTGTTCATATTTTCCAAAGCCTGACAGCAGCTACCTATTGTGTACATACCTGATCATTCTTATCAGTTTGTTTGTTTGTTTGTTTTTTAAGACAGAGTTTCGCTCTTGTTGCCCAGGCTGGAGTGCAGTGGTGGGATCTCAGCTCACAGCAACCTCCACCTCCTGGGTTCAAGCGATTCTTCTGCCTCAGCCTCCCTAGTAGCTGGGGCTACTGGCTTATGCCACCACGCCCAGCTAATTTTGTATTTTTAGTAGAGATGGGGTTTCTCCATGTTGGTCAGGCTGCTCTCAAACTCCCAAGCTCAAGTGACCCACCCACTTTGGCCTCCCAAACTCCTGAAATTACAGGTGTGAGCCACCGTGCCTGGCCCCTTATCAGGTTTTACTCTCCTTTAGTAATGCCCAGTGACTTCGGTTCCCAGACCATTTCAGTGCCTCCTTGGTATTTGTTTCAGAAATTCTGTCTGCCAGTAAAATACCTATCTCTACTCTCTTAACCCTGGCTCTCTCACAACCTCTGCGCCTCATGCGCCTCCTTCTTTGAAATGGATTTTCTGTTCACTTTTCTTACCAAGCTGCTGTCACATCCTCCTTTCGGCTACTGCCACCTTCACAGCACTTCCCAGATAGCACTTATAATTGGGAAGCCATCTCCCTTAGCTTAAAGCATCATTCTGGCCTCTATACCTCACAAAATGTAGGCAATAAGTAAATGTTTGTTGAGTGAGTGTGTAAAGGTCTATGACAAGACCTTCTTGCCAGTCAGTGTCATGTCATAGCCTGCCTGTAAGGTCGGGTCTTTCTGAACTATCATGATTCCTTCCTTGAGCCAGCTGCCCTGAGCTATCTAAGATGAAGAAACCATGCCTTCGGAGATACTGTTAAACTGTTAGGTTATTTTCTGCTTATGTATACCATTTACCTAGTTATGCATCTTTCGTTAGCTCATGCATGAGCTCTGCCCTCACATTCCCACAGGAAAGTTTGGAAAATGTTTATTAGAATAAAATCGCTGTTATATAACTATCCCTTAAAATTAAACATATTGTGCATATTATAAATGTGTGTATATATATTTGTGTGTATACACACATACATAAATAGAATCAAATACATATTTGTATTTATCTTTTGTGTTTATTTATGGTACAGTATGCTTTGTTATAAGTTTAGCCAATTTTTCTCAGACTCAACCTGTTGGAAAAAGTCTGTTAATTGTCAGAAGGAGATTTAATGCAACAGTGAAAATTTACTACTTCTACTAAAGAGTCAGCTCAAAACTTGTTTCCTGCTGAGGATGAGTCAGTGAAAGCTTGAAATAAAAAGACACAGAGACTGAACTGAAGTCACAGAAGTATATTTTTGGAATTACAAATAGCATATACTAGGGTGTATGAACCAAAACTATGCATTTTATGAGTAATTCATAATATCTAACTTTGCTTTTGAAACTTATTCTTGATGTTTGTATTGTTTTATTTGTATGAATTCCCACCCAAACTCTTAAAATTTATTATACAAAAATCCCTGAACTTTTGGCACAAACTTTAAGGGGCAGTGGCACCACTTTCCTTTTCGTGTGTGATGACTGATAAATTAGGTTGAAGATTTCGAGGGCAATTACAATACTTTGATTTTACATTTGAGAAAATTAAGGCACAGTGACCTTAAGGGACTTTCTTGATATCAAAGAATTACTGGTGGACTCTTCCGGGGCTGCTCCTATAACATCAACCATATGATTCATGATATTGTTTTCTGGATAATATCACTAAATCATAAATCAAACTTACATATCCTCTCTATGTTGGTCAAGGTTCCTACCTGATCCCACTCCCGGCAGCAGAACTGGCCAGCTGTGCAGATCTGGGGACCCTCTGTCAAGGTAGGGAGCTCACACTGTACTCTGGAATCTCTTTGCTTCCTACTTGCAATTTTGGTTAATGTAGTTGTCATTGTTTTGATTTTTATCTGAATTTTCACTTGCAAAGACAGAAAACAGCAAAACAGAAGAATTTCTGCAAATGTTTTACTTGTGTGGGTGCACAGTACATACGGTGTGGGGAAAGAATGCATTCACATGGTGGGTAACCACAATTCCACAAAGCTCTGAGTTTTAAAAATGTGAATTTATATCCTATTAAATAAGGGTTGGTTTCATTTCCCCCCATGTCTTCTCAAGAATATACTGGACTTGCAAAAAGTCCAGTATAAATACAGTGATACAGTACTTTGAAGAAATATTCATGTCTATAAAACAAAGAGGGAAATTAATCTGAATGTTCAGTTAACTTTAAGATAGGGCCATGAGGCAATTTATGATGACAAGATAACTTAAATTTTAAGATTAAAATGGTTATCGTAACTTAATGTAACTGTGTTTATTATGATGCTTACTGTATCATGGTATTTCAGTTATATTATGTACTAAGTAGCTGCATGCTAAATAATACATAATTAAAGTTATACAAGTTTTAAAATAATGTAAATATTTTGCTTTATTTTATCATTGCTCTTCCTAATTACCCATGACCCTTTTCATCTATTTATTCTGTTAAATACTTCTATAATGAAGTAGCATGCTCTGTGTACCACATTAAGAATCACGGCCATGCCTTTTGTAAAAGCTGAATCTCTTATTTAGAAGATCATAGCACAAAGGTGACAGGTATTAGAAGTGATATTGAAGAAGTAGAAACCTAAGCTGTCTTCTGTGGTTCCAGTGTCAGAATAGGGCAGGCAGGAGATGGTGTGGGGTGTAACTCATTATTATCTTTGTTTTCCTTTTGGAAACGTTATTTCTTTGATATTATTACTGATCAATACCCTATGAAAATTAAGTCATCAAGTAGTTTTTTTTTTCATGATCTCAGTGTAGTTTTCAAATTGTTAAATGAAATTTAAAAATCTGTGATTCTATTTAGTTCAAGATCTGAAGTTTAAAAAATATTATTTTAAAAATTCTTCTCATCTATCTGACATAATGCTTTGAAAATGTCTCCCTTACAAGGCTTGCCCTGTGAATACTTTTTATCCATCAGTGTTTAGTAAACTTACTGGAATCTTTAAATGATTAACTTAGCCTATGCATTTCATTTGTCTTTTCTTTACAGTCATCTTTAGAAGAAGTATATTTTTTTCTGAGATGTTATTTCTCTAGACTCAATGTATTAGGCAAACTTAGTTTAGATAACTTTCAAGCTGTAGGTTTTATATAGACTGCCTTCCATAACTTTTTCTTTTGACCAACTCAGGAAACTTGAGTTCTAAAGCATTAAGTTTTACTGTGTGATTGCCAGCTTGTTATTGGAGAACTAGGTCTAGAATCTAGAATCTAAATGTCTTTTCTCTCATCACTTTTTTCTTGCTCCAGACCCTTGTGTAATACAGCATCCAAGGCCATGTGTGCTGATTCTTAATGTGCCACAGAAAGCATTGCTTCATCTTATACGTTATAACCTTGGAGTCTGTTGTATTTCAAAATGGTTTCCATTCTTCCTCTATATATTTTAATGTATTAATTATAGATTGCTTATCCAAATTAACTTTCATGAGCTCTTTGCAAAATTACATCTTTCTCATCTTTATTACCAGCTACTGTAAACTCTCCTAGTACTACACCACGCACTGTCACCACTAACATGCCTGTTACTAACAGAATCGATAAACAAATGAATGGTAAGAAATCATTACCTTTTATATTTATAGTGTGTCTAACATAAAAAAATTGTATTCTAAGGTTAGAAATATGTATTATTCCAACAAAGTTTCTATTATTGGAATCAGTTGGTACATTTATAGGTTTACCAGGCTAGTAAAATTAATAAATATCGTGTAACTCTGTTTAGTTCTTCGTTTTTATGACCAGTGGAATGAGCACATTTCCAGTACTCCTCTTTTCCACTTTTAGCCAAAGTTTCTTTCAAAGGAAGTTTTAAGAGAAAGACATTTCATTAAAAGGCAGTAATTTGCTTCATAATAGAGATCAGAGAAAAATGTATTTCTGTGGTATTTTGTCAGATAATTTTCTTCAGGAAACAAGTTTTAAAGGACTTTATAAATTTCAGAAAACCAAGTAATTTTAATAATTTAATTTCTCACTTAAGTGTGATAAAATATATGTGACATTTAAATCAATTTTCATAGTAATACTTTGCTTTCTGTTTTTATTTGCTGAAGAATAGAATGTGATTTCATATCAACTAAAATCTATTTTTAAATGGCAACAATTAAAGTCACTTCAAATATCTTGCTTTTTTTCTCCAGATATACTTTTCTGTTATTTATGATTTGCAAATACAGTAGTATATGGTAAGAAATAAACAGAGGAAAAGTCACGTGAACTGAGTTATTTAACCTGTTCCTATATGGGTGACACACATGGCCTTTCAGTAATTCAGAGTGAGTGATTTCAGTTTCTTCTAATAAAAGAGAAATTCCAATCAGGTGACTACACCATTGCTTTTAATACAGTAATATTCTCAAATATGAAGCATTAGAAACAAAGGAATTTTCTGAACTCCAATCATTTAGTTCATGAGGCCAAGACATCTGTAATATATTACCAGGGACCCAAAATCCTGAGAAAAGAAACCCACGTAGTTCATTTTTTCTTGGCTTCAGAGGTTGTATCAACTTCCTCTGTAGGACATTTAAATTGGAAGTATGGAATATTTTACATGAAACGTAGATATGAATTTCATTAGGGTTATAAAGACATTGATTCAGGGAGTGTTTATGGTTATTCTGGTAGTTACACCAAGGAGATTTATGACGGAGCAAAAATTCCAGCAACCGCCAAGTAAGCAACAGCAGCTGAAATTTCCAGTGCACATTTCACATGGACTCTAGCCAGTAGATGGGAATATTATAATTCTAACTAAGTATTTCACTCTTTGTATGAACATACAAAGAGTCTCTGTGGTATTCTCCCTCCAGGACTGACACATCCTCTACTGCCCAAGAACATTTATACGGTGCTTCAGAGTCCTTGACTTGGTGGAGTGGAGCTGTATTCATTCACTCAGTCATGTCATTTCTGACATTATTGAAGAAAGCCTTGTTTAGGCCATCTCTTTTTGCGTCATAACCTTTTGAACAAAGCAAGCAAATGTTAGAATCAGTTAAAATGGTCTGTCTTGACCTACATTAATGAAAAAAATCTAATTCGGATAATTCTTAAAAATTTTATCTTAGTGTTTAAGGATGTTCAGGTCATTACGTGATAGAAATATTCTCAAAATTGTGTACTCAAATTTGTGTACCATCTTAATAATTTTTACCATATCTCTGAACCACCTATACTATTTCATATGATTTTTTCCCCTAAATTGACTCACCTTTTAACTTAAACATTTGTATTTACTTGGGAAAATCTATTTCAGGATTGTAAAGTGAAGCCAGCCCTACTTGTTGTAACAAAGACATGAAAAGTGAATATAAATATAATGTAAACAATATTTTAAAATTCTCTATGTATCCTATTGCCTTCTCACATCTTAGAGCCTGAAGCCTTCATTATCTTTTTAAAAAGGAAGACTAACAAAGTATTAGAGACAGACTGTAATTAAGATTTTTTTTGATGTAACCAATTTGGAAATAATTGAAAAGAGAATTAGTTTTTTACCTTGTGAAAAATGCTATTTAATGTCATGTCATGGATTATCATCATTTATATATTAATAATTTCTTATTCTTGGGAAACAGAGTAAACATTCTCAGGCTTACATTCTGATGTATTAGAGAATCCCATTTTATTTGTAAGAAGGATAGGTACAACTGTCAAATCTGTTATCTAATTTGTCCAGTCCTTTTAACTTTTGGCTATCGGAGTTTTACTGGGTTCATCAGTAACAATATTGCATTGTGAGGAGAGGACAGAGTTGAGTTTGTCTGATGATCAGATATATTTATCGTAGTATATCAACAGAATGTGTTTGCCTGGCTTTTGTGATGTTCCTATTTTTCTGTGTAAAGTTATTTTTGTTGTTTGCCATAGGGCTTTTTTCTGATGCCTCAAATTACAGTAAATCTTCATTAATGTTGTTAATAGGTTCTTGGAAACTGTGAGTTTGAGCAAAATGACATGTAATGAAATTAATCATAACATAGGCTGATTGATAAAAACAAGAGTTAAGTTTCTACAGCATATCTGTGATCACAGAAGCATCACCAAACTTCCAAATAAAGACTGAAACACTTCTAATATTAAACATTATAGTTAATATGAGCTATACATACATTTAAGAAAGATTAGTGAAAACAAGATAATTGATTGCCCAATTTTGAATGAGCCAGTAAGTGACTGCAGTCTTAGTGGTGGTGATGGGTTAAATCAAGGAACAAGTGTTCGTTTGCAGGGTGAAAATTGCAAGCAGCACCTCCTGCCATCAGGAAGTTCCAAAACAATCATCAGTATGGGGCTTCACTGAGTGCTTTCATACTGTATCATTTATTGTCGTACATTTATATGATTATCTTATACTTTATGAATTTTTGTTTTACCATAATTTGTATTCATTCATTCATTGACTTTCTAACCTGCTTATTTCATATAGTTAAAGCTGGCAGGTGGCTGGAACCATAGGGACAGCTCAGGGTGGCAGGCAGGGACTAGCCCTGGCCAGGATGCCATCCCATGGCAGGGGACACTCACACATAGCCACACCCACTCACACTGGGACCATGTAGACAGGCCAATGAATCTAAGGTCCACAGCTTTGGAATGTGGGAAGACACTGGAAGATCTGGAGAAACCTCATGCTGACAAGGGATGCAGACCCTACGCAGAAAGGGCACCTGGCCAGGGATTGACTTTTCTCCTCATCAGCTTTGTAATGAAACTCCATTGAATGAAACAATGTTATTCGAGAACCTGCTGCATGCTTTAAGAAAGTCTTTAAAGCTACTTTTCACAGACAGATATTTTAGGATATGGATAATCTGGGGCTTCCCACAAATAATTACCCTTTATACATTTTACATTACGTTCCCAAGAAAAGCTCTTGGACTAATTACTGTTCCATTCCAAATCATATCTTCCCTGCTTCAAGCATCACTCTAGTGCTACTGAATAGTAAGCTTTTATGAGGTTGTCACAAGCAACTCAAGTAAGGAATTAACTCCATTAGTCTTTATTATTGTTCTAAAAATCTAATTTCCAAGTAAGTACAGACTGTAATACTGCCTCCAGTTTCTCACATAGGTTTAGCTATTTAACAAATTCCTTCTTAGATCATTTGAATGGATCCATTGCTGTAGCTTTTTATGCCATGTATCTTAAAGAAATTGTGTGTATAGGATCTGCAGGATTGACAGCCATATTGTAAATGCCACTGTCATAATAGAATTGCCTCATCACCAGTTCAAAGAAATAACCAGATATCTAAATTAGCATTTGGTTTATATTTTAACATCTGTTTTTTCAAATATATATTTAAGCCTATCACTGCAAACCTGTATTTTACATCTTTGAATATAGTGTATATAGAGCAGAGTCATTTCTGTATTCCTTAAGAAACTCCAAAAAAAAGTGTAAGAAGGCAGAAAATGAAAAGATTAGTTGGAGAGAAACCTGCAGAAAATAATGCTGTTTTGTTACCACATTGGTAATGCAAGGCAGTGATTTCTGCTTGAAGTTCTACATGCTGAAAGAAGTATCTAAATGGAAAACAAATATATTCTTAAATCATTTTTCCCCAATTAATGTCTATAATAAATTATTTTGGCTTAGATGTTATTATTAGGATAGTACATACATATTTTGAACTCTCTGGAACACATGAAGATTTGTGAATAGCTTTTAAAACACCATGGGAGTTAACACTGGTAAGAGAAGACGACTTTACTGCTATGATAACATGGAAAATCCTGCATAAATGTGTCTTAATTATGCATTTCCTCCAATGGCAATGTTTAAGCCAATTATTTTGCTGCAGTCCAAAACCCTTCTCACCAGCCCTTCAGTGGACATACTTTTTTATGTTGCTTTGACAGTTCATTCGTGGACTTTTCTCATGGTTACTTGTTGACTGCACTATTCTAAAATTTTAAATAAGATTAACAAGTGGACTGGAGCAGGAAATACAAAGTTTAAAGAAAGCATCTTAAATGTTTGGATTCTTCTATAAAAATTCAGAAATGTCAATGACTACAGATAGGTCTCCATCTAGTGGTGGCTTTTCAGATACTCTGCTAGCATTGATAATACAGATGCTCTTCCACTTAATGAGGGGGTTTGCATTCCTGTTAACCCAACTGTAAGTTGAAAATACTGGAAAATATCAAACGTCAGAAATCCATTTAATACACCCAACTTGCTGAACATCATATCTTGCTGCACCCACCTTAAACATGTTTAGAACACTTACCTTATTAGCCTACTGCTGGGCAAAATCATCTAACACAGAGTCTATTTTATAATAAAGTGTTGAATATCTCATGTACTTTATTGAGTGTTGAACTTAAAGTGTGAAATGAAATTGTCATATGAGTACTCAAAGTAAAAGTTTCTACTGAATGCCTGTTGTTTTCCCACCATCATAAAGTTAGATCATCTTGAATTATAAGTAGGGAAACTTCTGTATAGTCAGAAAATATTACCAGGTTCTTGAAATAACTCTTTGACCTTCAAAATTTGAATTTCCTCCCAATCATTCAGAACATTTGAGATTTTGTATGATGAGATCTACAGTGTAAAAGTTATCTTTATATGAATCATTGTTTTATATGTTCCTCCAAATATTTTTCATTCAGAACATTTCTTAAAGGAATATAAAAATCAAGATTATTAAAATAGCTGGAGAGTTTTAGAAGTTGAAATACATAGTCTGCATGAATTTAACTCACCTATGCTTGGACTTGTGCCAGTTTTATATATTTATATTAATACATCTGAGGGAAGCAATTTCTATTATTTAGCATGATACTCTGGCTCTTACTGGAAAGACATTCCTTTGGTAGTGGAACTGGAATTTGCATTTTGGTAGATTTGGAAATTCCCAGAGAAAAATGTTTATATTTCTTTCTACTGCCTCCCCACAATTTTTACTATTTTCTTCAACATTGCTGTAATTATGTATTTCTATATTTTGTGTGCATATTTTGTTTAAGACTTACCTATATATAAATATGAAGAAAGATGATTGACAATAATGGAGATTCAAAAATTTTTCTTTTCTCTATAACCTACCATAATTTAAAAGGGTATTTTTCTTGTGAACTACTTTGACTAAAGTGCTCTTTAGCACCCATCTAGAGCTATTTAGCAAACCCTTGCTGGTGAGTTTGATTTTTATTAAAACAAAAAAAATCAGTTAACTTTAAAGATTTACCCCCACCCTAAAAGTAGAACCTTCTTTACAATAAGGTTTTCTTTTTAAAGTGAAATAGTCCAATTAAAATTCTACCTGCAAATATTGTTTCTTTTTTTTCCCCACTACTTTCATATAAATGAACATTTTTAAAAATTTTTGATGAAAAGTCTGGTGAAATGCAACCTAATATTTTAGTAGAAGTAAATGTTTTATTAGGCAAGGGGAAGAGAGGAAAAGGAGAGGAATTAGGGCAGTAAGTATGTGTATGCCTATTCTGCTTTTTCAAGTTAATCCTCCACATGATCTCATTCAAGTTTTCACATCCAAAACTTTTTATCATTCTTTATAATGCACAAAAGCATATTTCCTTGTTATAAGAAATCAGATTGTACATGAAAACAGTTAACACATTACAGACAGTAGATATCAGAATTACAAAATATGAAGAAACATATGCAAGTAATAAGAGTAAGCTAATTGATAACTATTTCTAAGAAGTTGCAAGGACAGTAAGCTTACCATCAAAATATTTCAGAAATTTTTTGCCTATGTAGAAGCTATTTCTTTTACCTTATATTGTAAATTATGTGATTAGGAATAAAACTATTTGATTATATAAAACTTACATGATCATAACTTTAAATTTTTGGTAATTATATGACTGTAAAATATAATTAATGGATTAATCCTATTTCCAATGGGCAGATGGAATTCTCTATAGAATATCCGTAATGATTCAAAACATCCTTCGTCACCCTGAGGTAAAAATACAGAGCAAGGTGGCAGAATGGGTAAGTGAACTTACAACCTTTCTTTTTTTAAAAAAAGAAATAATCTTTAACTTCTGGGAATCTGGAAAAGGCTAGTTAACCGAATCCACAGATCATACTGAAACACAGATGGTATTCATTAGAAATAAATGAGTAGATATGTAAGTGAGGTATTGTGCTTATGCATAAGAAGAAAAGTACATTTGAAAAGGATGAGACACTGAGCCTAACAGGCTATCAGTGTCTTAAATAAGAACAGTATCACACAAATGGAAATAGATTTTGGTGGCAACAGGTATCTTTATTTCCTATTAGATCCATACATTATCTGCTATATTTTTAAATAGATTCTTTTAAAAATTTGTTTGAATGTTTGATCAAAACCAAAAAGCACAAAAAGACACATTATGAAAGTCTTCCACCCATCATTGCTGCTCATCTGTGTGGTACCAACCCAATAACCAACAGCAAATAGGAAATCACTGTTTTTCTTGGCTTTTTTCCAGATCTTTTGTGCACATAAAAGAAAATTAAACTATAGATTCTTATTGTCTTTGTTTTTTTACAATAAAAGCAGTATACTTTACATACCATTCTATACCATACTTATTTTTATTGTTGCCAGATTTGCAACATTAGAGAACTTCATCTTTTTTTGTTGTTTTGAAGAAACAATGTATAATATTTCATTATGTGGCTGTTCAGTCATTTATTTAGCAGATCTTCTGTTGATGGACAGTTAGGTTGTAATTTAACCAGTATCCTATTGATAAACATTTTGTAGTTTTCAATTTAAAAAATTTAACATTTTATTTTCTTCTTTTTCTTACAAATACAGCACATGGATTTTTTTCATTTTCTTCATAATCTCAAAATTTTTATATTCCATAGGTTTCTATGTTTTCTATTATTTCATTTCCTACCTACAGCATACTGTAAGACTTTGTACTTCTTTTTATATATAATGCTGTTATAGTTCAATTTTTAAAAATTGAGTCACTATACGTTCTGAAGTAAGAAAAATGATTTTTCATATATATTTGTTGTTAATAAATGTGTTTTGGTAGCAAAAGAAAGTTTAACCACACACTGAGAGGTAGTGGTACACACACACACACACACACACACACACACACACCCACACACACACACACCCCTATGTATATTTGAAAAATAACTGATAGAAAACAGTCTTCTTTTTAAAGGCAGTACTCTTTAAACAAAAGTTGACCATAGGTAACAATAGTAGGTAATTAGCTCTTTTACAAAATTCGTGAGAAAGGTGAAATTCTCTATTGAAATAAAAGAAAAATGCTACTGTTGATTTTTGGGAATGCCACACTGAGATTAGTAACTAATTCAAACACTGGGAAATATGTTTAACTTCTCAATGGAGAGAGCAGACTACAGAAAGTGTATCCCATTTTCTTTCCAGCTTTGTTCTTTTTGTTTAAAGTCAGAATAATTTCAGAAGATAAAATTCTTTATTTTCATTCTTAAATAAGCTACTGTTAGTTTATTTGTACAAATAATGGGTAACGTTATTAATCTGAAATTAACGTTCACTAGAAAGTTTGAGCTAGATAAGGAATAAGCTTACATTTATATTTACTTAATGCATGGTTTTTGACATAGCTTTATTCTCATCTGCAGCTAAACTATTTGACATTTTTTGTTTAAAATGCAAGATACCAAAGCAGATACCTGGTAATAGATAAAATATAAATGGTGTACCCATTTCAACTTACTACTATTTACAATTTTAAAATAACCTGACACTTTTTTGCTGGGATTCCCTAAAACTTACATTCAATTACAGAAAAATGCTTAAAAGAAAGGCTAAATGTGTATATGAAACAAGGCCTAAATCATCCTTCAGAGATGATGTGTTAATAATATTATGAGATAGTAATTATTAGAAAAATGTTTTACTGTACCTCCGTGTTTGTTAAATAAAGAATAGAGAAGGTATTTATTGTTATCTTCTTTAATATGAAGGCTAGAGAGGAAATGATAGCTTTCCAAACAGACAGACTTGGGTTCTAATCTGGGATCTGCTACTGCTTAGTTGGGTGATCTTGAGCAAACTATTTCTTCTCTGAGAAAGCTTAGTTTCTTTATTTAGAAGTCTGTGGGGAAGGTAGGGATAATCCCTGTTTTATTGGTTGTTTTGAGGACTGAAAGGAAAAACATTTACCAAATTCTTGGTATACAATTATCCAGTAACTGTTACCTACACCCTTCACTCCTCCAACTCTTCAGGATTTTCTCACGGTCTTATCTCAGTAACAACTTATGTTTTAAGCAGAAACTTGATTTAGATATTTTTTAAAGGTATTAACAAAACTCAGCCTTTTCCATTGTGTTTTCCAGCTCAATTCAACCTTCCAAAATTGGAACTACACAGTTTACGTCATTAATATCAGGTAAATGATAGAATAAAATTATTTGAGAAATTAAAAGTAGTGTCTAATTACTGCTACTATTTGATTGTACCAACACATAATACAAATACACATACACAAGTACTAGTTACACAGTCTTTCTAAAACAACTCTATACATTAGTTTATTGCACAAAACCCTCAATGCTGCAGTGATGGTTTTAAAATGTTTTGATCATACATTCCAGTTAACTTGTATTTGTATTTTTAAATCATAAGTGTGTTTGGTGTGTGTGTGTTTGTGTAACTGAATCGATATATGTTATAATGTGTCAAAAATTAAAATTGCATCATTAAATATACATAGAAGTTGTTAGTTTCTTCTCACACCCTGGTGAATCACCTAGAGTACCCCCTGGGTTGTATGCACCCATTTCAAGACCACTTTTTTTTTTCCAGATCTAATCTTGGACATCTTCAGTCTGATTGCAACCTAACTTTTCGAAATTATCCCTCACTGTATTTATATTTAAATCCTCTGCTAATCTTCAGCAATTGGTATTGTCCATATATCCTCCTGTGTACCTTATTTTCACAGTTCTACACCTGAACTCATATTCTAAAGTGTATGTCATGACTCCTAAACATATATTCTGTGAACATAAGAGATTCAGTAACACAGAAAAGGAGTCAAGTTGTCAGATAAGTTCAGGAAGTACAATATTAAACAAACTGAAGCAGATTTCTTTATTGGAACGTTTCCATTTCTTTAGTATAGTAATATGCATTGTGGATCTTCAAAACAGAGCAAAAGCACACAGTTGCCTAGCTTTATGAAAGAAGCTACAACCTCAGGACACACATTTGGAAATATTGGCTTAGAGTTCCCATTTTATCTTTTTATTTCAGGTCCCCAAATTTTATTGTTGATGATGCAGTTGAAGAGGTGGATTAATGAATATATGTATTTTATTTATAGTTTTCACCTGAGCTCTGGAGAGGACAAGATTAAAGTCAAGAGAAGCACTGAGAATGATTCAAGGTAACAGGACAAAGTCTTATAAAGAGTGTAGCATTCTTTATCTTGCTCACTACTTTATCTGGTAGAAAAATGAAAACAGATGGGAAAGAAAAACTTAGCACAATTATTTCTTTAGCACTATTGTGTGCTATTTTTTCTTGTAGTTAAAACTGTAATATAACAGACTGGGTAGTAATGTACATCTAATGAAAATAATTGAGAAATAGGACATTTAAAATGGATGAATTATTATTTTTAGTATTTCCAGTTTATGATAACCTATTGCCTTTTGCTTGAAATTACAAAGACGCCTTCAAAGAAAATAGCTTTAAGTGAAGTGTTTATATATGATAGCATCTAATAATATGGATAATAGATGCCAAAATATTTTCAGCATTTAAAGCTCCAGCTAATTTTCCGAATTTTCCATTTTATGTATGTCAGGATCATGCTTTAATCATGCAGATAATTTAATGGTTATGTCCAGCATGTATGACCAGTTGGCATGTAAGGACCAAATGTTTAGAGTACTGTAAAACAAAAAAACTTAAACTTCCAAATGGAATAAATTTACTTGTGTTTTGGTTATTTGGGTCATGTATTGCATCCCTGTAGACTTTTTTTTTTTTTTTTTTGAGACAGAATCTTACTTTGTCACCCAGGCTGGAGTGCAGTGGTGTGACCATCGCTCACTGTAGCCTCAAACTCCTGGGCTCAAATGATCCTCCTTTCTCAGACTCCTGAGTATCTGGGACTACACACATGTGCCACCATGCCTGGCTAATTTTTAAAATATTATTTTTGTAGATACTGGGTCTCGCTATGTTGTTCAGGCTGACCTCAAACTCCTGGCCTCAAGTGATCCTCCTGTCTCAGCCCCCTAGAGTGCTGGAATTACAGGCATGACGTGTCATATGTAGCCTCCATAGATTTTTTTTTTTTTAATTTGTTGTAAAGCAAAAGTTTCTATAAGTCTTGCTGAATCTCAGTAGACTGAATTGATATTATGGACACACAGCCCTGATGATAGAGTCTGCTTCTTTTCAGGTGATATATTCTTAACTATGAGAAGATAAAATTTCATATGAGAGTTGACCAGAGAACTTTTTTTTTTCTTTTCGGTTCAACATTGGAAAAACAAATGTTTTGAAAGTTACATTGAAAGATGTCATTTTTGTATACATATTAAATGGACTGGATTGAGCCATCTGATTAAGGAAACTTGTTTTTATTTTCTGGCATTATAATTTTTTCTTTATGATATGAAAACACAGTAATGTATTTCAGTACTATATTCTTGAAGGCGACAGAACTCTTCTCCACTGTTTAACCAAATAATTTTTTTCAATCCTTTCTCTTAGATCATATTGCGTCTTCAGTAATGGATCCAGCAGCAATTGGGATCCCTTTGCTGGACACTTTTTGTAGCTATTGGGACAGCCCTGGGTGTGGCAGATATCGCCAGTGATATACGTTCTTCAGGCAGTCAGCATTTGCTTTTTAGTTTACTTACTGTGGTTCTTCAACTACAAGGTGATACTAAAATCAGCCATCATTATTACATGTCAGCACTCAGAAACTCTTGCTTGAAAGACATTTAAATTCATGGGATTTCAGTTTCCTGGTCTGTCAAACCAATGAGTAATTTTACAGAAAAGTATAGGGAGAATGAACTAAGACAGTGTATATAGGAAAATCCAGTTATTTAGGGGTTTTTTTGGTATGAACTCTTGCCATTATTTAATATTTATGTTTATAGCCTTTCTTGCCTCTCTTTTCTTCTATTCTCTATGGCTCTTACCCTCACTGGTGAGCCTTTATAGTCTCAGTTTTTCTCAAAACCATGGTCTACTACTTTTACACACATTCTTTTTTTATTTAAACTTTTCCTTTCAATTTGATTGTATCACTTAACACAGACCATAGCTTCAGATAATGCTGTCATACTCTATCGCCTAGACAGACAGGAAACCAAAGCCACAGAGACTTTTTTTTTTTTTTAAATAAAGAATGACTGATGGTAACAACAGATAGAATGTGACTTTGTAGAACCATAAAGTAGTTTCAGTTTTCAGGATGAGAGAGGAAAACACACAGATAAGACCTGTGAAAATGTATGGCTATTCCTGACTTAACTGGGTTTGGATATTCAATATCACCCACAATACTTTGTGCTAATTATGTTCTCAGTATTCAAGACAAGTAAAAGTTTCCATTCCCAGCTGTAAGTTCTCACCAACTGGAGTGGCGAAGCTTGCCTTCAAACAGTGATTTAATCAAGGGATCCTTTTTCATAGGCCATTTTAAAGATTGTTAAGCTATCGTAATGACATCTGTTTTTCACAGCTATAATTATGTTCACCTCTATGTTTGCCTCATCCTGAAATATGGCTTGTATGTGAATGGTAAGCAGTAGATTATTTTAAAGAAAGCTTTTCAGAGTTAATTATGAGAATAGTAGAGCATTTTTTCCTTGAGATTAGCACAGATATTTAGAAAAGAAAAATTGAGCTATTCTTTAATTTCACCTAGCATTGAATAGCAAATATTTCACATATTCCTTCTTATTTTTTAACACCACAAATAAATTACTGTGACTAATACTTATTGTATATATTTATTATAATTACATAATTATATATAATATAATAATTATTAATATTCACAGTTTCATAAATAAAATATTCCACTGCCTCTCTACTGGGCATTCCATAACTAGTTTAAAAACAATACTACCACTTGGTCTTTGGCATGTAGACAGTAACTGATCTCAATAATATAATGTGTTATCTTTTCTCCTCTGAATATGAAGAAGAAACAATTTTTTTGGTGAACCCAGAGCTATCACATATAAGCAAAAGAAATTCTCCTCTATTTGAGAAAATAATGTTGCTTACTTTTACCTCAGTGTTAAATTGATAGTTTTGATTTCTGCTGTTGACTACAGCTGTGATTGTAGTTGAACAGAAAATTATATTACTTTAAATCATAGAACCAAAAGTTTTTAACAAAAGAAATTTTGGGGTAAATTTATTTGCTTCCCATATATGCATTTCGTTTTTAAGGCTCTTCAACGTCAACCGTTCTATAACCTTCTTAAGTAATATACTGGCCAATCACAAAGTCTATTTTGAGTATTTATTTTGTTAAACTTTTTACCATACAAAGTACTTGCAAATGCTTCATGGAGATAGAAAATCATTTGTTGCTATTCTGAAGAAATTGTACCACATTTATAAATAGTAACAACTTCAAAAGACAAATGGTGAGTTGAAAAATATTGGAATATTTTTACCATTATAATTTTCACAGCAGCAGAGAAAGTCTGTAAGCACCTTGGCTAATCTCTTCAGTCACAACAGTTGATGGTCATCCATCTACATCTAAATGTTCTGTTTATCCGACCAAATAACAACCAGCCAATCGACAACAACAATCAGTTCTATCTGAAATGTTTTCCTAGGTTGGTACTTTGGGCCCTTCTAGTTTACAATGCTACCAACAATACCAATTTAGAAGGAAAAATCATTCAGCAAAAGCTCCTAAAAAATAATGAGTCCTTGGATGAAGGCTTAAGGCTACATAGAGTGAATGTGAGACAACTAGGTAAGTGACTTTAATTTTGTATAATGTGTAACTATATATTCAGGTTTAATTAAAACAACAGGAATATTCTTTCTTTATGTACTATTTGTTTATGTAAAATTTTTTTCTGATGATGAAGTTCAGCAACAAATGTGTGACATAGCAAAAAAAAAAAAAAAAAAAAAAAAAAAAAAAAAAAAAAAAAAAAAAAAACAGCACAGCACTTATGAATCCAAGAAAATGAAGGAGGGAGATGAACGTTTATACTTTACTATAGGGACATATTTTGAAAAACTAACAATATGTAC
>NW_016107380.1:1230162-1344765 GCF_001604975.1 Cebus imitator | reverse complement strand
AATTAAAACAACAGGAATATTCTTTCTTTATGTAAAAATATCACTTTCAACAGTCAGCGTTCAACACAATGCAAATTAACAAATGTGTGACATAGCAAAAAAAAAAAAAAAAAAAAAAAAAAACAAAAAAAAAAAAAAAAAAAATCAGCACAGCACTTATGAATCCAAGAAAATGAAGGAGGGAGATGAACGTTTATACTTTACTATAGGGACATATTTTGAAAAACTAACAATATGTACAAAATGCCAGAATAATCTTGATCATCATTGGTGTCAACTTCAGGAATAAAAAGAGTGTATAGATGTGGATATGGGAACTCTAATGAGATAAATCTTAAGGATATTTCCTGTTATAAAACATCTCCTGCTGGGCATGGTGGCTCATGCCTATAATCACAGCACTTTGGGAGGCAAAGGTGGGAGGATCACTTGAGCCCAGGAATTTGAGACTAGCCTGGACAACACAGGGAGACTCAATCTATGGAAAATTAAAAAATTAGTAGGGTGTTGTGGTGCGTACCTGTAGTCCCAGCTACTAGGTGGGGCTGAGGTAGGAGGATCGCTTGAGCTTGGGAGGTCAAGGCTGCAGTCAGCCATGCTCATGCCACTCTACTCCAGCCTCGGCCACAGAACGAGACCCTATCTCAAAAAACAAATAGAAGATGACTCCTTCTCTTATGTTCTCTGTCTCTATTAGTAGTAGGTCAGGAATCTGGGGGTTCTGTTGAACCTAGAAACAAGCCTCTCCTGGAGATTGTTCACCTCCTAAGCTCTAACCACACATGTGGCACTGCTTGTACTTCCACAAAGAGCCTGTGCTCCTTTACCCGGCCTTTCTGTATCTTTGCCCACACTGTTCTTCTTCACTCCTACCGTCAGCCTCATTATTACCTGTGTATTTTTAAAGATAGCTCCTAAGCCACTTCTTCTGTGGAACCTTTTCTGACATTGAGTATAGACATCACTGCCTTTGAGCCTCTACTTCATGTTGTCCAGATGCCTAGATCATCAAACACATCAAAAGACCACAGTCCAGAACCCAGCACATTCCCTGGAACTTGAACACTTGCTGAATAAATGAATGAATGAGTCTGGATGAGTTTTATTTTAGGAAAGCAAATATTTGCAAATTGGATAACAAAAAGCAATTGTTCTAATGTTATTCTATGTTTACAATTATACTATGATTAGGTACATTAATAGAGATCACAAGAAAAGAAAACTCAGGAGGTTGAATTGAGAGAGGCAAGCGTTGCTCAGCCTTGAAGAGGGCGATTGTGACTAAGGCCAGAATCATAGTGTAGTAAAGAGGCAGGCATCTCCACTTCTGTGAGGAGCCACCCATCTCTGTTGTGTTGATGTACACATTTACAAAGGCCTCATAGAGATGAATGAATGCAAATAATACTAATCATGATGATAAACCATTTCTGAGTCTGTATGGGAAAATACTTCCTAACAAATGGGGCTTTTTGGAGAGAGGGAGAATGCAGCCTGCTAACCTTTCACCTATAGGGGCTTTCACAGAGAAAGAGCCTAACAAATGGTAGTTTATCTGTGACTGGAGAACCCTGGGAGGACCAGCGCATCTCTTTCCTCATAGGCTGGGAAAGCTCAACACCACTCTCTCTGTATACCTAGACGTTTAATTTAAACCATTTAAATTATCCATGTTATTGTTTTTCTGCAAGTGAGTCTGCGGATAAGTATTTCTACTAATGGAAAAATAAAAAGCTAAAACCTGACAGTTTTAAAGCTCATGGTATACATTGGAAAGTGATTTGAATTTTCAGTTGGTGATGGATGATAGGACCGGTTCCCAGTAAACTGATGTAACTCGCTAATGTTCACCAAAATACAGGAGTTTATTGTTGTTGATATATTGCTGTTACTTTGATATTCTTTAAAATATAAAATCTGAATGATTGATGTCAGGGGGCTTACTTCGAGAGTTGTCTAACAAAAAGCCAGATGATTTGAGGATAAAGAAGGCTGAGGGTGTGGTGTTGGTTCGCAGGTTCCTTCTTGTGGTCCCCTTAGTAAGCTTCCAGGTAGGAAAGGCTGTCAGAGCAGCTGGAACATTTTCCATAAAATAGCCCCACAACTCAAAGATGACACTATCGAGGCATCATTTGTAGGCTTTCCTATTTGAAAAAAATCGAATTACGTTTTGAATTTTTTAGGATTGCTTCCCTTCTCTGTAGTGTTTCTTTTAATAAAACTAGTATCTGCTAATGATTAGAAAGATAATGTATGTTTCATGTTTATACTTATATAACTGTTTCTTAATGGTTTTGTCTGATGTAATAATTTTTGGTTTTGAAATGTATTAAATGTTAATGTTTTTTCTAACTTCTATTTTTTAACAAATCTGAACATAAACACTGATATTTTGGTATTACATTAAATGAATACCTAATTACCAGTATTGCCATTTTGCTTTCATCCTGCACCTCTAATTTCTAACATTAAAAAATAGGTGAATATTTCTCATGCTGTTTCTTATTTTCATATAGGTTCATGTCCTGCCGTGGAGGAACCCAAAGGCTTCTTCTGGCCATCTATCATTCCTTCTGAATACTCTCTTGATTGTCCAGAAAAGCCTGGCTTTAATGTTTTACGGATATGGTAATATTTTCACTGACTTTTGTCAGCAAGGCTCCACGTTATCAACCTTCCCAGGGTTATACGTGCAGCACCGTAGTTCCCAGGCATTATATTGATTGCAAAGAAGGGCAGGAATCTATGTATGCCTGTTTCATTCATTCCTGGGGAGTAAAGATAACATAAGTTGGTGACTCAGAAAGGCAGTGTTTTCCTCCTAGCCACATGCTAATCAAGCCCTCTCAAAGAAACATTGAAGAATTTAGAAGCCAGTGGGTAGCACGAGAGCCCAAAGTAGCTTGTTCCTCTAGCCTAGCCCTGGAATGTGCATCTGGAATTCTGAAACTTTTTAATTGGTACTGATTATTGTTGGAATGGGGAAAGGAGGCAAAGAAGAAATAAAGACAAGATCCAGATTGGGGTAGAAATAAAGACAAGATCCAGTCTGCTGATGGAAACTATCAGGGTATAGATTTTCTCTAAATATTTAACAGAAACCTCAGAGACAAGACAATAGCAGGGATTCATGGAATAGCAAGTCAAATCCATTTCTCCACCCACTCACTCTCAATTAGACTTTTTTTGGGGGGAAAGTCAGAAATGGAAACTGCCTAAGCATAAATACTTTGCATATTGTAAATACTGCTGTGTTTGACGCTTTGTAGGGAGGAAAGAAGGGAACTTCAGAGATTCATGGACTTGAGTTTGAAATGTGACTCATTCTCTTCCTGGTTGTGAGATGGACAATTCATTGATTTATCAAATTCCAAATTATTTTCTATAAGATGGGGATTATAATCTGCTTTGCAGAGTTATATGAACTCAAAATCCAATTTTACTTGTAAAGTTCTTAAATCAGTACTTGGCCAATGGATCTCAGGTTAGGATATTGCTAGTATTTTGTTTCCAAGAGGTAAGCTACTGATTTTTTTCCCATAAGAATTTTTAGCATGAGATTTATTTCAATGCATTACAGTTTTATTTTCAAAGGAAACTTACCTAGAAATCAAGGCAAATCCCAAAAGTTGTTAACTATTTTTTTCAGTTCTAATATTATTTATAGAAAAGCAGGAAAAGAAAAGTTGTAGAAGGAAATAGTGCAAATGGAAAAACAAACTGGGGTGAGAGAGGAGAGAATAAGGAAGGCTAAGAAGAATGAGGTAGAGAAGTGGAGAGAATTTGGGAACATTGTATGTAGAGGGCGATAAACAGAAATGGGTTAGGGAGCTAGGGGAACATAGATATATGAACAGGTACGGAGATAAACAGAGAAAATTAAATTGGAAGCAGAGTGAGAAGTTCAGTGTCTTAAAGGGAAGCTTGTCCATTGATCATATTGTAATAAATGTATACATTATATACAAATCCCTTTAAGTAGTAAAAATAACAATATCAGTTATATAAAATGTTTAAAACATCTATTTTGTTTCATAGTTATTACAATGCTTCCAACTTATCTGAAGCCTACTGGGGACCTGTTGATATCTCCAACTGTTTAAGTAAGTGAGCAATTTTCCCTTATTTTTCAAGGATAAAATAAAATGACTTTGTGCTTCATGGTTTTCATTGTCTTCAGGCATATTCTTCTGCTATATGATACTGTTTTCATATTAAAAGGCAAACGATTGTTTTACTTAAGATAGAAAATACTTTTTATTTTCATTTTAACTTTCTGTTCTGTAGGAGATTAAACATAGTAAGGAAAATCTAGAGAAGACAAAACTAACGTATAAATTGGTATTCATGTCAACATTTTGTAGTTTGTATTAAGTAGCAAATATATACTTATTCATTGATTCTGGGGACGTTTCTCTTAGAACTTTGTGTGATCATTCATCCCTCCAAGTTATGTGCATCTTACTAAAGAGAGAAGTTAGTCTCTTCATAGAAAGAAATATTGCCTTGTGAAGATGGGGATGAGGTATAAACAGGAACATCTCACTTTCTTGCTTCAACTGTAAAGTAAAATATTACACTCTTCTTTGAATTCCTGGAAATGCTCAAAATATGCAGATAAAACTTAGTGTTTTTTTTTTTTTCCTGCCGTTTTTTTAGTTGAAGCAAATGAAGTCGCTAACCAGATTTTAAATTCTACTGCTGATGGGCAGAACTTAACCTCAGCCAATATTGTCAACATTGTGGAACAAGTCAAAAGAATTGTGAATAAAGAAGAAAACATTGATATAACACTTGGCTCAACTCTAATGAATATATTTTCTAATATCTTAAGCAGTTCAGACAGTGACTTACTTGAGTCTTCATCTGAGTAAGTATTTTTTTTTTTCTGGAGAGTAAATTTTATTGGATAAATGTGATGTTACATAATTTCTCACCTATCTAAACACTTTGTGCCCAGACTTCAAAATTCAAATCTCTGCAAGATGTATTAATAGTCATTAATAGTTAAGCAAGGTCATTGACAACATGAACTTAAAAGTTGTGTGTGTGTGTGTGTGTGTGTGTGTTTTTTGAGAAATATAATTTGCCATATCTATAGCCCTAGAAAACATAATCCGTATTTCATTTTTTATTTGGAAGTTCTAAATTTCATTTAAAAATTCTAAAATTCTAAATTTAGTTGGCCAGTAGAGTTATGCATACCTGGTCATCATAAGTCCACGATACTGTGAACGATGCCACTGACAGCCACAGCCTCATGCTTGTTGGCCCTCTGAAATGAACATGCTGGGAACGATGAAAATATACCTACATTTATATGATTCAGTTTGTATTTAATTGCTTCACTTAATAAATTATTATTAAAATGTTTACTGTTTTTTATTTCCTTCCCTTCTGCATTTCTCTGAAGAAAATTTTATACTTGATAAAAATGTATTTTCTCACTTAATCTACATGATAACAATATAAACATTCTTACAGTGTCATGCAGTTCACAAAACACTTTTATCGCATTGTTTCCTTTGATTCTTGATAAGCCGTAAGGTAGGGAGGATACTTTGTCATGTGAGGAAAGAGAGGCTTTTAAAATTTGTTTTTAAATGAAAAACAGTATTTGTTCAGGATGATTTAATTGTTGATTTTCCTTAAAGCAGATATTTCTCTTGAGGATATATCCATCCCTGTGATTCCATGTTTTAACAGATATCACTGTGGTCTGGGGTAATTTTATGGGTGTTCATGTTAAGATCAGAAAATCCAAAAACAATTTTATTTGGTTTATATTTTGCAACAAAGAAAAACATGTATGTTTAAGTACCTAAAATATTGTATTACTTAACACTGGTATTTTTGTCATTTATTTAGAGCTTTAAAAATAATTGATGAATTGGCCTTCAAGATAGACCTAGATAATACATCGCATGTGAATATTACAACTCAGAATTTGGCTCTTGGCGTATCATCCCTGTTACCAGGGACAAATGCAATTTCAAATTTTAGCATTGGTCTTCCAAGCAATAACGAATCATATTTCCAGGTAATGAGCCAGTGGTTTCTTTAATTTTAATTAATTACTTAGATATATAAAAACTTTCTGATCACTTAGCAGTTGCTGCTTCAAGGAGATCTTGGTCCACCAGGTGACAAGCAGGTCTGAATGTTGGTTAAGTTTAACTAGAGCAGTAGCCATAAGGTATTGTGGAAGCTCAGTGGGTATACTTTCATAACCTGGGTGACAGAGGTGATCTGCTTACCTTCTACAAGAGGGGTTACTGCAGCTAAGCATGAGTAGAGAACACTATACTTGGGGTGAGGATCAGTTCAGTTAGAGGAAAGAGCTTTATTAAGGGCCCCAAAGTGAAAAGAAGCATAGTGCATTCTCTTTGCCAGTGGTTCTCAAACTGAATAGTAGAATCTTCTGGAGGAGGCTGGGTCTGATGGCTCATGCCTGTATTCCCAGCACTTTGGGAGGCCAGGGTGGGTGGATCACTTGAGGCCAGGAGTTCGAGACCAGCCTGGCCAACATGCTGAAACCCTATCTCTACTAAAAACACGAAAAAAGTTAGCTGGGCATAGTGGTGCATGCCTGTAATTCCAGCTACTTGGGAGGTTGACACATGAGAATCACTTAAACCTGGGAGGCAGAGGTTTCAGTGAGCCGAGATCATGTGACTGTACTCCAGCCTGGGCAACAGAGTGAGACTCTGGAAAAAAAAAAAGAATTTTCTGGAGGACTTGTTAAAACAGATTTCTGGGACCTACTCCAGGAGTTTCTAATTTAATAGGTCCTAGGTAGGCCCCCCAAATTTGTACTTTTAGCAAGTTCTTTAGACATTGCTGGTCTAAGTATCACGCTTTGAGAACACGTGATGTAGAAGTCTGGGTTAGCAGGTGACAGAAAGCCTAGACACGTACGCAGGGGCTAGATTAATGGAGAATCTTTTCAACGTGTTCAAGTGACACATAAGCAAAGAATTTTCAAGTCCCTACTGCATGCCAGACAATATTAGCCATCAGAGCAAACAAAATGAATGAAGCATTGTTCTTGACCTAGAAGAGTATAATATGTGAAGTGTACTATTTCTTTAACTGTGGAGATAGAACAAACTGAAAATATAAAAGTCCTGAAAGCAGGATACAGGCAAGACTTTTTTCCTCCATTAGACTAGAGGCTCTTTTGGATAATTCTCTTTCACATTTTAAGAGGAAAAACTCAGTCAACCTCACTCTCATTCCAAGACTGTTCGCAAGAAAGCATTCTTTGGCCTTGAGCTATGGTTTCAGGAAAAATGCTATCCGAGAGTATTCATAAAATTTTAATGCAGTCTGAAATCAACAAGTTAACTTCAGTCTCTTTCTCTCTCCCTCGCCTCTTCCTCCCATAGTTGTTATCTTTCACTACGTGTTTTGAGAAAACCTCAAAATCTGCTGCTGGTAAATCTAATTCTTATACTTGAAAATGTTGACTGATTTATAGATTTCTCCCCATGTCTTTGTTAAAATCAATGCATTTTCTCCTTTGACACACATGTAAAACCCAAATGAGATCTACAGCTCTGTCTGTAGGGGTTTATCCAGGAGTTACCGTGACTACTGTAGATACAAAGGGAAATCCTGGTCCTGACTAACTTGAACTTGCAATTGTTCACTTGCCTAACTATGCATGTGGAATAACGTTATTATCACCATTTAATTGTGATTACTTGACCAGTATATCTCTGTGTGTGTGACAGATGGATTTTGAGAGTGGACAAGTGGATCCTCTGGCGTCTGTAATCTTGCCTCCAAACTTACTTGAGAATTTAAGTCAGGAAGATTCTGCATTAGTTAGAAGAGCACAGTTTACTTTCTTCAACAAAACTGGACTTTTCCAGGTAAACACATTCATTAAATGATAATTTTTCAATTGCAAATGAAGTTTCTTTGCTCAAAGGCAAAAAAAAACAAAAGTTTAGAATCCTTTGAAATATATCAGGAGGTTTAGAAAAATTTACTGTGTTTTCAAAAATGAAAATTTTTTATATAATTGTTTAAATATTTTATTTCAGATAATATGCTTATTAACAGGTTGTATGTATTTCAGTTTTTAAAGTAATTCAAGTATTAGGCTAAGGTCTGCATTAAAAAATTAGAAGCTGAATTAGTGAATAAATGACTTTATTATTACGTTCATTAAATATTTTATGCTCTTCAATCATTTAGGCCTTTAAAATAAATCGCACACCAAAGGAAAGGTGTTTTTTTTTTTTTTTTAATTCAGCAGGAAACACTCTTTACATAATGAGCAGCATTCTTGGCTTTAATCAGTTTTCCCATTAGTATTTCAAGTGAACTTTGGTCTTCACATATCCGCAGAGTTGGATGGCATTGTGCTAAGCACATATTATTATTTTTATTGGCATCATTTCTAGATACTAGAAGACCAACTGCCAGCAAACACTGGTGACCTCTGTTTGCCTTTGCAAGTATAACCTGATCTAGAGTGGTTTTCCACAAATTTACAAAAAAAAAAAAAACCCCAAAAAACCATCTATTAAATTCAAGGTATCAGTGCATATTGAACAATGTGACTTATATAAGAGAAAATAGCAAGTCTCAAGGCCAGGGAATTGATTTTATTAGATCTGCCTTTGTAGAGGAATGGCCAAGTAGAGATATAGTCAAGGAAAAAGAATACCATGGAATCCTTGACAGTAATTAAATCAAAAATTAAAAAATTTTATCAACAAATGTTTTAGGAACCATCTCTATACAAATTTTGTGATGTATATAAATACAATTTATGCATTTTATATAAGAACATGTTTAATTTACCCTGAAAGATTTAATAGCTATAACATTTACAACTGCATTTGTTAAAATTATGGCAATTTGAAGTGTATGACAATGTTATCTTAAAACCAATATAAAAATGAAATAGGTGCCACAAAATGTGAATGGTACAGAAGCCCTGTGGAAAGGGTTGCAGACAACTCTTAGATTTGCAAGGATCTGTCATTGTTTTGAGTCATTGTTTCCTTCTCCTTTGGTATTTCCCTACCAAAGTTGTTCTTAGGAAGCATATCTGGGCAGGTGAGGTGGCTCTTGCCTGTAATCCTAGCACTTTGGTAGGCAGAGGAGGGAGGATTGCGTGAGGCTGAGTTCAAGAACAATCAGGCCAACACAGTGAGACCCATCTCTTAAAAAAAAAAAAAAGGAAGCATATGTTATATATATATGTTATAGATATATATATTGCATATCGTATATATTAGCATATATAAATGTTAAAGTAAATTTAAAGTAGAATGAAAAAAAAAAACTTTAAGGGTTCTGTGGTGCTTCCCTATCGTAGTGGGCAAGATACAATGGGGTTTTTGTGTGTTTTACTGAAAGGCTGGGTATCACCAGCTAGTAGCTGATTTTATTAACAGTGACCATCATACAAAATAAAAAAAAAGCTATATTCTGGATGCTGAGTTTTATTTGGAATTTAAGAAATCCTGTAATTATTTCAAAACAACTGATTTGTAAGCTATGTTGTAGATTTGGACAAGAAATACAAGGGAAAGAAAAAAATAGAGATGAGCTTGCTGGAGAGAAAGCTTATTGGTCCAAACCATTTTATGTAACAGATTTGATTTTCTGATAACCTTATTAATTAAGTGAAATCTGCTTATGCTGGCAAGTATTTAATCAGAGAAGAAGATAGAAGTCCTGGATGGGCCTTGAATTCAGTATTACTTTTAGGCATAAATTAGTAAACATGTTAGGCTGTTGGCATGGATGTGAAAGATGAATTGCTTTTTATTTTTCACATCATATTCATACTTCTCTGAAAGAAAACAACTTCATCTATTTTCTAGAGTAGGGAAATGATCTCATTGTTTCACAGCTTTTTATGAGTTTATATTATTTATGAGTCTGCATTGTTTCAGATGTTAATTGGCTGACATCAGTCACCACAATCAAGAATGCAGTTTTATGAACACAATCTTACAATATTGGCTCCCAGTGTTCCCTCAATGTATTTATTATAATAAGGAAAATAACAAAGCTCCTTCAGGAAAGCCAGCAACTTGATGTGATAAACAGGATGTTCGAGACCTGAAGATCTTAAGTGTAAAAATTGCTGACAGTTTGCTTATTTTGGAGCACCAAAGTAAAATAAAAGTGTGTACTTCTGACTGAGACACATGATTTTTTTTCCTTTCAAAGGATGTTGGACCCCAAAGAAAACCCTTAGTGAGTTATGTGATGGCGTGCAGTATTGGAAACATTACTATCCAGAATCTGAAGGATCCTGTTAAAATAAAAATCAAACATACGAGTACTCAGGTAAGAAAATGCTTCCAGTAGCGTTTGGACAGCGGTAGACTATTTCAGAAACTAGTGGGGGCTTTTTTTCCTACATATTAAAAAGTAACTAACCCTTTTTGGGGGGTAGCGCACAGTTTTCCATAAAGAGAGAACCTAGTCAGGTAGTGCTTTAAAGTCACAGTAAATTGAAGCAGCTGGAGACGTTAGTCTTATCTAGGACTCAATAATCAGAAAGAGAAGGGAAGTGAAGAAAAGGGCTTCTGTTTTTAAGATACAATATATATTGCTTGAAATAAATTAAATGCAGATGTAGTTGCACAATTCTGCCAATAGAGGTTTTGGTTGTTTCTTTCTATTTCTGTGTATATTTGCAAAGATAACTGCAACTGGGAAAGCCAAGGAAAAACAGGGGAGGGTGGATTTATTTTTTGAGAGTTAGCAGTTATTTAGTATTTGCAAAAGTTGCTTTTCTTGTTGCTTCATTACCCTTGTCATCTGTTTGATAAAATTAGATGGGAATTCTTGCTGTCCCAGATGGCCCAAGAACAGGTTTTTCTCACTTTTCTAGAGGGCCCTCCTCATGATTCTGGCATTTGTTAGATAGGCAGGAAGGCAGGCAGGAAATGAGTGGGCTGAGGATTGAAAACCAAGTCACCTAAGATCTAGCCTCCTTTGTCACGAACCATCTTAGACTTCCTTGTTTAACACTTTGGCCTCCTTTGTTTCAGCCCCTTAATTCATAAGGGAAGATATTTTTTAAATTGTGAAACATACATGATACAAAATGTATCATCTTAATCATTTTAAAGTGTACAGTTCAATAGCATTAAGTGTCTTCACCTTGTTATGCAGCCATCACCACCATCTGTCTATCCAGCTGAAACTCTCCTCCCGTTAAATACCCTTGCCCTGTTCTCTCCTTTTGATAGCACCTGGCAACCACAATTCTTTGTTTGTTTGTTTGTTTGTTTTGAGACATTTCGCTCTTGTTACCCAGGCTTGAGTGCAGTGGCGCGGTTTCGGCTCACCGCAACCTCCGCCTCTTGGGCTCAAGCAATTCTCTTGCCTCAACCTCCTCAGTAGCTGGGATTACAGGCACGTGCCACCATGCCCAGCTAATGTTTTGTATTTTTAGTAGAGCCGGGGTTTCACCATGTTGACCAGGATGGTCTCGATCTCTTGACCTCGTGATCCACCCGCTTCAGCCTCCCAAAGTGCTGGGATTACAGGCTTGAGCCACCACGCCCAGCGGCAACCACAATTCTATTTTATATCTCTTAATTTCACTACTTTAAGTACCTCATACGAATGGAAACATACAGTATTTGTCCTTTGTGACTGGCTTATTTCACAGCACAGTGTCTTCAAGATTCTTTCATGCTGTAGCATCTGTCAGAATTGTCTTCCTTTTTAAGGCTGGGCAGTATTTCATTGTATATATATACCAGATTTTGTTTATTTCTCCATCAATAGATGCTTGGGTTGCTTCTACTTTTTGGCTCTTGTGAATAATGCTGCTGTGGACATCAGTCTACATCAAGTCCTTGTTTTCAATTTGTTTATGTAAATACCCAGACATAAAGGAGAATTTTGAAGATGGTGTAGAATTGTAGTTTCAAGAGCTTTGCTAAATGCTAAAAATGAGAGTAGAATCAGTATATTTAATGATGGGACATTTGTAGTAACCTACAGATAAATGGGTACGTAGTATGATTCCTCATGAGGTTAGAGTAGATTTTCTCTTGAAGTCTCTGTGGGAGAGAAGATCCCCCTGAATTGCCTGACATTTTTGGGGTTATATTGGCATGTTAACGCTAATCTATTTCTCTGTGAAACTCTGTGTTTTTATTCTTTTGCCATATTTAAATCATGACATTTAAACACAATTTCACATGTTTATTCTTATGTTAATATAGGAAGTGCATCATCCCATCTGTGCCTTCTGGGATCTGAACAAAAACAGTAAGTTTTAAAATATTGGTTGTCTTAATATAGATAACAACTGAATTTTAAACATTGTTAGACACCTCCGTTTCCTTTAATTCCACCCCAAACCAGAGTGAGTCACAATGTAAGTGTAAATGGCAAATGAGCTGCAAAGTTAGTTTAGGTAGCTTGGAAAGTCAGTTCTAATTTCTGTAACTTTTCAGTCACTGCAAGAAGAAATAGGCAGACTTCACTATGTTTTCTTTCATTTTTTTTTTTCAGTTGAACAACCTCTTTGACATCAGTTACTTGTAAAATACAGCATACATTTTTATTGCTACTTTTGATGAAAGTAGACGTGCACTTAATCACATTCTTCTAACACATATTTGAAGAGATTACTTGATCTAAGGCAGACAATTTAAAATCCAGCTTCCAGACCTCCAGTTATGAGGGAGGTGAGAAGCTGACTGAAGGAATGTAAGTATAGGAATGATTATAATGGACATATATTACTTGAAAGAGAAGAACAGCCTTCTGAATTAGATTTGACAGTCAAGAAAGGAAGGCAAAGTTAAGGAATGAGTCAATCAGTAGGCATAAGGTGTTGAAATCTCTTTGAAAGGAAGTACAAATAAAGATGCTTCTCTGTCTATCCCTGGTGAGGATTACTGTGGCCAGATTCATTCTGATATCAATGCCGGTTGATTTGTTGATGAAAACAGCCTGAAAAGGGCAAAAACTTATTTTTTTGATAGTCCTTGTCACAGCAAGACGGGTGTTTTTTGTGGAGGGGTTTAGTTGCATAATTTGGAGAAGATCGTTACTCATTTACGTAGTTAAAAGTATTACTTTGTATCTTAAACTATTATTTAAATAAATGGATTCAATATTTCGACAATATGCGTTGCTTATACTCCATTTTATACCATAAAAGTCAGATAAGGTATGTCCAAGCCATTCACAATAAGCTACCCCATTCATGACTGCTGAATGACATTCTAAGAAAGTAAATGTTCTTTGTTCTTATGTCTTCACGAAAATGTAAATTAACCCTCAGAAAAAGATTGTTGGCCCCCAAGAGTTCATTATTGTGTACTGTATTTGAAAAGGAATATTCTTTTTATAGAAGTTCATTTAAAAATATGTTAAAAATTCACTTGGATCAAACATTTGTGGACCTCCTGAGTTTGAACCCACTGATTAGATCACTTGTAACTGTCTACCCAAACTAACATTTGATGATTCCAGAAATCCAAATTATTCTAAGCATTGAAAGCTTTCATAATGGTATCCGTTTTAGATATAAACTCTGTATGGCAGAAGAGACTGAGGCAAATTTCTCTATAGAAGTTCTCATCCATTATAGAGAAGACACTACCTGCTGTTTTCACACTGTTTGTTGATTCCTTCAACAGAAAGTTTTGGAGGATGGAACACATCAGGATGTGTTGCACAGAGAGATTCAGATGCAAATGAGACGGTCTGCCTGTGTAACCACTTCACACACTTTGGAGTTCTGATGGTAAGGGGGGAATTTCTAACCTCGTTTGGGCATGCTATAACTTTGGATGGCATATTCCTTTTTTGTGAGTCCACCTTTTTAGATTATTTATTTTGGGAATTATTTCCTGATAGTTTTCATCTGTATCATGAATCTTAATAAAGAATCTAATTAGCAAAGATCACATCTTAAAAGTATGTAAAAGTAATTATGGAAAAGAACTGTCTCCCTTTTTTTTTTCCTGTAGCATTAACAATGATGATAAATAATCCCAGAAACAAGAAAATCCCCATGAAATTCTAGAATTAAGAGAGCAACAGCATCAAGGAGATAAACAGGGAGACAAGTGCGGAGAGGGAGAGAAAGTTAAGAACGTGTTGGGTGTTACTAACATGGAAGGGAATTGTGGAGAGTGGAACCAAAAAGAATTTTTCCTTATGTTGTCATTCACTCAATATATTTCGACATTATTTTGTACCTCGTTCTGCACCAAGTGACCTCCCTCCTCGAGATTGCAGTTTGTTAGACAGACTAGTGACTAGGGTCAGAAGGAGGCTTCAGATCTGTAATAGATGAAGGTATGATGTTTCTGTCACCTTTGGACCTCTACATATCATCATTCTTTCCTTCCTTCTCCCATACCCCTGTTTTATTTATCTTATTAGCCGGCTTGCCACACAATTTAAAACAAAAACTAGATTGCATCATTGCGTGTTTTTTTAATCCCACCAAATTTTAAGACCACCACACATCCAACGACTTGTTGGAATTCATCCATAGATTTATACCTTTAGCTTTTATCCGGTGCTCCCTTTATGAAAACCATACAGAATGTTGTCCAGAAAACTGGTCAACAGAAAACTGTTTGCAAAATCACAAGTATACCGGATAGAAGCTAAAGGTATAAACCCGGATTTTAGCATAGACTTTGTTTCTGTATGGTTTTCATAAAGGGAGCACATTTGTTTTTTTAATAGGAGATAGGAGTAATGTGAGCTGAGGCAATAAAGCTTTCAAATTAGAATCACAGATGTCAGGTTTTGTTTATCCCTGCCTTTAAATCTTGCACCCTTCTTCCTGTGGGGACTGGGAGGAAGCCACAAGGATCTGTGGGATGTAGTATTTGGCTCGTGAATCTACTCAGCCTATGTAAATGGTCATTGTCATATGGCAACCCTGCAAGTTGTAATTTTCCTGACAATCAAGTACATAAATGCTCCCAGGGATAAGAACAAGTCATTTAAAAAGGTGATGAATCATAGAAGACACCTTTTTAACTATCTAAAATATGAATATTTTGTCTTTGCTGTCAGAGCATGAAAATGAGCAATTCACTATTGCATATTTTCCTTAAGTAATTATGCAAGAAAATTCAGTTACCTTCCATGTTCTCTTTTCTGCAGAAGTGATAGCAGGCATTCTTTCAGAGAACACTTATTTTTCATGGTTACTCATTCAGATATGTAAAATTTAGCTTAATTCATTAAAATATTTCAACTATGTGCATGTTGTAAGTCTAATATTAAATAAGTAGATAACAGTAACAAAATGTACTCTTCAGAGATGATTTATATGCAGCCAGAGTTTGCTTGCCCCCTACTTCACATGGCCAATTCCCTCGTATATTGTCTAAATTTTACGAGTTTTTAATTATGTATTCTTTTTTCTGCTGCCATCTGATTGAATGGTTAATTTTATGAATATATATGTGAAAATAAGCATCTTTCATGCTATCTTTCCATTTTCCACCTTGCCTGTTTTTGTAATATTAAAAATTGCTGGTAGAAAATCTTCCTAGAACTTACCTTTTTTGGTGATTTTCTCTTATGTTTTTAGCTTTTCCAGACCACCAAGACTTTGTTAAGAGTTTTTCTTGACTCAGAAACTCTTTATTCTTTTGTATAAAATATTTCCAGAGTCTGCATGTACCATGACACATTCACCAATTCACCATATGAAAAGCAAAAAAATGCACCTCATACCTATAATTATATCTTCTCATCTGCAAATGGCTTAAGAATTTAATGTCTTCTGCTACATTTCTTTGTACTAAAACTGGTTTTCATATTTTTAAGATTAGTACATTTTCATATTGGCTATATTGTAATATAAATGTTTTCATATTTTCCTTCTCTAAAAGAGCAAAACAACATGCAATTGTGTGTGAACCTGTATCAGTAAACAGCCCTATTTAGTTTCTATTTGAAAATCTGGGTTTAATTGTGATATGCAAGTCAACTGCCTTGCCTAGATAGCAACCATAGGTTTTTCAAGAGGTTGTGACACATCACTTGGCAATCTCTCAAGACCATGATTCATCTCTCTGGGCTAATAAAATCCTGTAGTAAACAAAATATTGGTTGAGGTAGCCTATCTGTGAGTCAGGTGGCACTGACTCAAATCCCATTCCATGTGCCCTGGGAGCCCCGTGTTCTCCCAGTGTTTTGAGAGATCCCTGGGATAAGAAGATAGGGGAATCTCCCTCAGACCCTGAGCCTCTGCCTCTGCCTCTGCGGAATTCCATCCCTTTGTGTATTTCTTGATGTCGCAGAGATACTGTGTCTGTTCTTTACTGCATCAGTAAAACCTGAAACTAACCCACAGTTCCTTGTTACTTACACAAATACACACTCTCTCTCTGTCTCTCAAGCCCTGTGTGTGAGTAGCAGATTTTACTGGCATTTTGGTGAAAATTAAAGAAAATTTAGAAGGAAGTATAGAAGAAAAATCATAAACATTTTCTCCATAATTTAAAACCTAAAAGTTTACACTAGATGTTCAATACATCTCTTCTCTAAGAACACTCAATTTTTGAACATCTGCATAATGAATGTAGCTTTCTCCTCCAACCAGGATTGAGGGATTGGTCTTACTTCAAGATTTATTCCTAAACCAATCCCCCATTTAAGGAGAAAAAGATTTTCCTACCAGGTCCAAACTTTGTAAGTCTCCATTAGCACATTGAAATTAATACTTTATGTTAATTCACTGGAAAGTATTTAGTTCTTTCCACTCCACAACAGCGCTGAACAATTTAAATTGTATCCTTTCATTACTATGGAAATAAAAAAAAGATAACCCCCAAAACTCTTAGTGGCATCTCATTTATGAAAATAAAGACTGCCCCACCTCATACATATGAAGCACTGCAATGACCAGGGTTAGGAATCTCAGCACCACCCTTGGAGCCTGGCAGTCACAGCACCAGCACCAGCCTCTGGCTGAGCCCCTCGCTACCTGGCAAGGAACCTAAAGGCTTGAGGGTTTGGCCATATAGACTACCGTGGTCTCCATTTGAACTGGTGGGTGCCCCCAGCCCTGTAAATGTTAGGAATGGGCCTGATGGTTTATTACGCAAAGCAACCACTTCCTCTCCAATTTCTTTTGGGGGTCCTGGTGGTTTTGATCTTCAGGTTATACCAGTGTGCAAAGAGCTTTGGAAAGAAGGTAAAAAAATAATATGTGTAATCACTTCCGGAAGTAATGTTGCATTTTTTTCTTTTATTTAATGATCAAAAATAATACAATAAATAAAAATTTTAATATTGATTTACACTGTTGATTTTAGCCCCTGAGAGTGAACCGCTTTAATGTTAACAGTGAACTTTCTAGGGAAACAACCATTCTCATGAGAAGAGAGATTCTTACAGCTGCTTGCCATGTTTTATGTAGGACCTTTCAAGAAGTTCCTCACAGTTAGATGCAAGAAACACTAAAGTCCTCACTTTGATCACCTATATTGGGTGTGGAATATCTGCAATATTTTCAGCAGTAACTCTCCTGACATATGTTGCTTTTGAGTAAGTATTTTTTAATCTGCCAAATCCATTGCTAACTGTTCCAAATGTGAATAAGAAAATTGCCTCAGCTTTGAAAAACATTTATACACTTTGTGAATCATGTAGGGTGGATAAATGTTAATGTTCATGATTCTCATAAAATATATTATGGAACATGATTTTCCAGCTATAGAATTTTAATGTATAATTACCGTATTTCTGTTTATAAAATGCATTCAAAGGTGTTAGAAATGATTAACACTTAAGTAAAAATTATGTAAGGTGCTTTCTGTATTGTAAAACATGAAAAATTTGTTTTATAATCTTGTAAAATTAGTCCAGAAACAGAATTTCTTAAGGTCCTTAACTCATTAAGAATCAAGAAAGTTCAAATAATTTAGGGAAATTATTTTTTAATAAAAATGCCATTCTTATAACTTTAGAATTTTCCCGGGATTAAAAAAAATTCTGTTGAAACCCAACTGGGAATTGTATAAACAATTGGAAACAATTTTGAAGTAAAATTAATATTTTAAAAGTTTTTATAACTTGCTAAATACTCGTAAGTGTCCTTAGTCCCCTGCCCCCTAACACTCCACCTTTAGCAGAACCACATCAGAAAGCCGGTGCCATCTATCTTATTGCAGGGTTGTATAAGATATGAATTTATACAGCCCTGTGCTTAAAAGATTGATATACAGTATTAGTTCTTCCATAGATTTCTTTTTTCATTTTTTAGGAAATTGCGAAGAGATTATCCCTCCAAAATCTTGATGAACCTGAGCACAGCCCTGCTGTTCCTGAATCTCCTCTTCCTCCTAGATGGCTGGATCACCTCCTTCAATGTGGATGGACTTTGCATTGCTATTGCAGCCCTGCTGCATTTCTTTCTTCTGGCAACATTTACCTGGATGGGGCTGGAAGCAATTCACATGTACATTGCTCTAGTTAAAGTATTTAACACTTACATTCGCCGATACATTCTAAAATTCTGCATCATTGGCTGGGGTAAGCCGCCTAAAATTTTTTTGGTTTTGTTTTTCCATCATGAAAATTGCCAGATTCTCATAAGAAAAATTCTTATTTAAAAAAAAGATAGTACTGTTAAGAGTAACCTCAAAGTTGTGAATGACGTGAATTAGATATACATAGCCTAAGGAAGGGACATCTTCACAACTATATTTTTTGAAACTCTTCAACAGCACTCACTACATACACGAGTAAAGGAAAAGCCCTCACTCCTGAGTCACCACAAACTTATTTCCTGAGCCCAGAGAGCCCAGAGCCAGCCCACCCAAGTCTGAAGAGGCAGCTGGCAGGCAGTGGTGCTTTTCCGTGATGCTTTAAAATACAAAGGCCAGCTCAGACGGCTAGTTACACTCATCCGCAGACATATGCCTGTCTTAGAAACCAGAGAAAGAATGTTATTTTTGTGTGTGCAACCAGAATACTTACAGAATTCCTGCCTTGAACTTTTTATAATAACATGAGTCCTCAGTCAGACATAGGTGTTTGTATTAGCCTGTTTGAGATTTGCTATTGCGCTCCTTTGTTTTTGCAGGTTTAATATTGAGCCAAGCATTTTAGAGCTTTCTCACAGATCTATTTCAGATGGAAATATAAAAGTGAGAGACATTTTCAGGACTTTCAGCACCACCTTAGGAGGCAATAAGTGCACTCTTCAGGGACCTAGGTTACCTGTCATAACATTTCCCCACTGAGATATTCTTGGAAAATACTTTATTCAGTCTCTGGGGAGTGAAGCCAGTGAAGGCAACAAAGGCTTTATAGCCCCCTTGCTTTTCCTCCACTTTTTCTAGAGTTTTCTTTATATAGAAGGAGGCAAAATAGGCTGTAATGACTTGTCTGCCTAAACTCTGGCAGTGTAATAAGGCTTAATTATTGAAACCACATTCACTAGTGCTAGATTTGATACAAATCAGGTTCTAGTTTTCTAGTGAGTCCCACTATGCAAACAGAATTTTATTTAAATATCTGTCCTTTAAGAGTAGGTTTGGATTGTTGCCAGTTAGAGCTGGACATTGAACCCCAAGGAGGGGATTTTGTTGTTGTTAACCAAGTTGCCATTTCTAAGAAGTTTGAATCTGGGATATGAAACGTTGGCTTGCTTGCATTTCTCTTCTTTTCATCTCTTTTCTTTACTTGTCATTATCAGTCTTATGAAGCAGTTTCAGATGCTTCAAAAGAGTTTGTGTCGTGGTGTTTTATAACAGGTTTGCCTGCCTTAGTGGTGTCAATTATTCTAGCGAGCAGAAACAAAAATCAAGTCTATGGAAAAGAAAGTTACGGAAAAGAGAAAGGTGATGAATTGTAAGTAATAAAAAATATTTCTGATGGGTAGATAGCCTTTGTTTCCTAACGTTTAGCATTAGCTAATTTCCATGCCAGTGACAAGGCTTTCATTTTAAAACATTGGTGTTTATTCACATGATAGCCAAAGTCTCTGCTACACCACAGATTAATTTAGTTGAATGCCCTGAAATGTTTGAGACTCTTTTTCCTATTAACATTGTACTCTGTTATATGAAGGAATTGAGAAAATGCCTACGACACTATTTTTTAGCCTCAGAAGACCCATTCTATTTCAGGAGATTTCATAACACTCTCACCTCCTCAAACCTACCCACATCTTCAAGAGAGTTAAATAGCATTATCAGACAGTGAACAATTCAATGCCAATGGGAGTGTTATGTAGAAATTTAGAGAATGGAGAAATCAGCAAGTTCTTAAACAATTTTGAAAGTTCTCTTCAGACTATGAGATCGTTGAGATTAAGGTTTTTTATATTGGTCAGTTGGACAGTTAGTGCTCTCATGTTTTATCAATCCCACCATGAGTAGTCAATAAATAAATGTTGATTTAAAAAATTACTGAATGAATAAAGAGCATATTTCTGAAATGGGACTAATGATGCCACGTGTCTATGCGCATTTCATGGATGGTTAACATTTACATTGGCTGGGAGCGGTGACTCATGCCTGTAATCCCAGCACTTTGGGAGGCCAAGGAGGGTGGATCACCTGAGGTCAGAGTTTGAGACCAGCTTCTGACCTCAGGTGATCCACCCACCCTGGCCTCCCAAAGTGCTGGGAGTTTTTAAAATTCCCATACTTAGTATACAGGCACCCAAGAGAAAAGGAGGTTAGACATGGCTTAGAGTGAGTCAACCAAGCATGTTTTCATATCAACTTAGAATTCAGGAAGCCGCCTTGTTGTCTTTGTAATGTTGGCTTACCTAGATATTAAGATGGTGGCCATCCAAAAACAAATGAACACAAAACCTATGAAGAGTTAAGAAGAAACCGAGGTCCAAGGAAGTAAAATGACTTTCTAAAGGCATTTGAGAGGAAAATCTGCAGTAGTCCAAACTAAGCAGAGAAAAGTCTTAGGTAAATAGGACATGGCAATAAATCTCTTTTTTTCTCTCTCATTTCTTCTTTTTAAGCTGTTGGATTCGGGATCCAGTCATATTTTATGTGACCTGTGCTGGGTATTTTGGAATCATGTTTTTTCTGAACATTGCCATGTTCATTGTAGTAATGGTACAGATCTGTGGGAGGAATGGCAAGAGAAGCAACCAGACCCTGAGAGAAGAAGTGTTAAGAAACCTGCGCAGTGTGGTTAGCTTGACGTTTCTGTTGGGAATGACATGGGGTTTTGCATTCTTTGCCTGGGGACCCTTAAACATCCCCTTCCTCTACCTCTTTTCCATCTTCAATTCATTACAAGGTAAGAAAAATTGTACCTGAACAGTCTCTGATTTCTAATTTTGTCGTATTTGTAAGCAGCTTCACTTTTGGACAGATGCCATGTTAAGTTTATATGTCACTATTCCAAATGCTGAACATAGTTCCAGGTGCAGTGTGATCACTTGTTAAAAAGGGCTTGAATAGATAAATGAGGTAGAATGTCAGTTTTGGCTTTTTATCAGTGATATATCCCAAGCACTTTAGAACACTGTACCTGACAGATAGTAGGTACTCCATAAATGCATATTATTGCATGAATGAAATGGAGCAAGGGAGGTATCTAACTGAGAACCGAACAGGGAATTTAAAGGGATGCACAGGCACCTTATCTTCTTCACAGCTTTGCTGAATGTTGGCATTCTTCACAGATCCTTGTCCCCTGTAGATTTACCATAGATGGCCAGAAGAACTTTTAGAGCCTATGTAAGAACAAGCAGTTCACCTTGATTCTTTGGCTCCTTTGATTTCAGAATAAATACCAACACTCTAGCTCAGAAACTTTTATCTTTTTATGAGATAAGTTGAACTTTTCACAGTTAGCTCAACAGTTCAACAAACATTTGTCAATGGCCTGTTTTGTATAAAAATACCAGCTTCCTTCAAAGAGCTTGCAGTCATACCTCTTATTCTATAATATATACCTTAGTGTACTCTGTAATGAATTTAACTTTTAAGCTCAAGTGAATATAAATTGTCTTTTTAGATAATTACATGACATTCTTTAAGATCTTGAATATACCCTGTGGTGTTGATGAAACTCCTTAATGTGCAGAAGCCCCATGGGGCCAACACTCCAGTAGAAATTAGAAGGCTTGGAATGTTTTTGAGTAGAGCAGAGCAAATGGCTTAACTGAAGCTATTGGTCTTGCAGTTGTAGATATCTGGGGAGGAAATTGCTGAATATATCTGAGCTGGGGTGGAAAGCAGTTTCATATTACTCACCAAATGAGGTACCAAGGTGGGCACTCTCTGCAGGTGTATTTTAAGAACGTCTGTACTTATCTGCAGGGGAGAGTTGTTTACTGCTTATCCTCCACGCTCTTCCACTGGCTTGTGAAGTGAAAAAAAAAAAATTGTTACATGATAGGTGCTTAATGATTGGTAGATTAATGGATTGTTAGATGGAGAAAGGGGCTTTGGGGATGGCCTAATCCAATCTGAGATGCCTCTGGCATAAATATGTATTAAACAGTTCAGCAAATTTCATTCAGGTTCATTGTCTCGTAACAAAGGAAATATGCAGGCTTGTTATTTATTTAGTCAGTAAAATAATAAGCCTCAAGTGTATCTCCAAAAATTGGAAAATGAGTAGGTAGCATATAAATATATCTTTATTGGGATCTAGCTCTATAAAGTGAGTATTTCTCTATTTAATCTCTTCTATAATATACAACATAAAAGTGCCTAAATAAATATTGACAAAAGTATCCATTAACATTAGAAATTCCATGGTTTTATATTTCAGGATTGTACATAAAAGGCACATTGATCTGCCAGCCCAACCTTGGTTTTGCTTTTAGAATTTCCTGGCAGTTTCAATAACCTTCAACAGCTACAGTTGTCTGTTCAGCTCTGTTTCCATTAATGAGAATTGGGATGTTTTATTTTTCCCAGCATGGGTCCTCTGTCAGGAGGGAAAAATGTTGTAAACCATCATCAACTCAGTGTTCTTCATGAATCACTGGCTTTTAAGACTGATTTTAAATAATGTAAATTCAGAACAGATTTCAGCACGTTTAATTATATTAAACACCTCCCAAAAAGAAAATTTAAATTAAAAGGCATTGATACACAGCGCATGAATCTCTACCAACAATTGCTTATTGCCCAGGCTTGTGCCAAAACCTCTTAGGATGCTATGGAAATTCACTTAATGGTTTTTATTGGTGACTCATTTTGGAATCTTCCAAGAGAGGCTTTGTTGTTAGAAGTATATGCTTTATTAAAAGAAGCATGTAGAATTTAGACAACTTAAAGAAATGATTCAGTGAATGCAAAAGGAGCTCAGATAGTATGGAGGCAAATTACATTATATCTAATTTTTTCTCTCTTTGGTATTTGTCATTCCACCAAAAATCTTGGTGTGGTCCCTCTGCCTCATAGAACTTATATTCTAGTAGGGGAGGTAGGCTAATTAAACATATTGCTATATAAAAATTACCTTGTGATGTTGAGAACGTGTTACCAAAAGCATGATTTCTAAGCTGAAATCCGAAGGATCAATAGGAATTGACTAGATGAAAGATGGGAGTAAGAGTAGGAAGAAGAATATTTGAGATAGTGGGCATTTCACGTGCAAAAAATTTGCTGTAGTTGGTAATTACAGTGTATGTTCAAGGTGTTAAAAGAAAACTCATATATCCTGAGAACAGTGAAAGGGCAGGATAGTGACAAAGCAGAGAGGCACATCAGAGAGGCAAGGACTAGACCAGAAGGCTCTGTATTTGATCTTTGTAAACACAATAGGAAGTCTTTGAAAGGTGGAGTGACATGTGGAGTGACATGATTGGATGTGCACTTTGTAAAGCTGGACATAAGGTACTGAATGGATTAGAGTTGCCCAATAGTGTCTGTAGGAAGAGCAGGTAGGAGACTCTCACGTGGTTGGGGAAAAGGTGGTCTAGTATTTTAGACTGTGGTGGGGATGGAAGAGCTAGAGAAATATGCACAGAGCCAAAGGAAGTTTAGGAAGCCTACTGCTACAAAATACTCATCATTGATTTGCTCATTAAAGTAAACTCTTATTTTTCTAGAATGATTAGAGTAAGAAGTCTTGTTGTTAATACAATATTATAGTTAATGGATGCCTATCATTGTAACATTTAATAATGGCTAAAGCTTTAGAATGCAAAGCAACATTCTGAAAGCTAAAACTATGTTAAACACATTTTAGTCCCTCTTAGATTTACCTTGCAGGGGAGCAACTTAAAATCAGCAGTGTCACTGTGTACTGCTACGGAGGCGGGATGTGTTGGAACAAGTGTTTGAGCTAAGTCTACTGTGGTGTCAGGGCATGTATTAGTTCATTTTCACTCTGCTGATGAACACATACCTGAGACTGGGCAATTTACAAAAGAAATAGGTTTAGCTGGATTCACAGTTCCACATGGCTGGGGAAACCTCACAATCGTGGTGGGAAGCAAGGAGGAACAAATCACATCTTACGTAGATGGCAGTAGGCAAAGAGAGTGTGCAGAAAAGCTCCAATTTTTAAAGTCATCGGATCTTGTGAAATTCATTCACTATCACAAGAACAGCCCAAGAAAGACCTGCTCCCATAATTCAATCACCTCCCACCAGGTTCCTCCCATGATGCATCAGAATTGTGGGAGTTACAATTCAAGATGATATTTGGGTGGGGACACAGCCAAACCATATTATTCCACCCTGGCCCCTCCCATATCTCATGTCCTCACATTTGAAAACCAATCACACCTTTCCAACAGTCCCCCAAAGTCTTAACTCATGTCACCATTAATTCAAAAGTCCACAGTCCATCATCTCATCTGAGATAAGGCAAATCCCTTCCACCTGTGAGCCTATAAAATCAAAAGCAAGTTAGTTACTCCCTAGATACAATGGGGGATACAGGCATTGAGTAAATACTGCCGTTCTAATGGGAGAAATTGGCCAAAACAAAGGGGCTACAGACCCCATCCAAGACCAAAATACAGGAGGGCAGTCAAATCTTAAGGTTCCAAAATGATCTCCTTTTACTCCATGTCTTGTGTCTGGGTCACACTGATGCAAGAGGTGGATTCCCTGGTCTTGGGCAGCTCCATCCTTGAGGCTTTGCGGGGTATAGCCTCCCTCGCATCTGCTTTCATGGGCTGTCATTGAGTGTCTGCAGCTTTTCCAGTCACACAGTGCAGGCTGTTGGTGGATCTGCCATTCTGGGATCCAGAAGATGGTGGCCCTCTTCTCATAGCTTCACTAGGCAGTGCCCCATATGGATTCTGTGGGACTCTGACCTCATATTTCCCTTCTGCACTGCCCTAGCAGACATTTTCCATGAGGGACCCATCCCTGCAGCAAACTTTTGTCTGGACATCCAGGCATTTCCATACATCTTCTGAAATCTAGGCAGGGGTTCCCAAACCTCAGTTATTGACTTCTGCACACCCACAGGCTCAACACCACATGGAAGCTGCCAAGGCTTGGAGCTTCCACCCTCTGAAGCAATAGTCCAAGCTATACCTTGTACCATTTTAGTTGTGGCTAGAGCAGCTGGGACACAGGGTACCAAGTCCCTAGATTGTACACAGCATGGGGACCCTGAACCTGGCCCACAAAACCACTTTTTCTTCCTAGGCCTCCAGGCCTGTAATGGGAGGGGCTGCCTGGAGACATTTTCACCATTGTCTTGATATTTAACATTTGGCTCCTCATTACGTATGTACATTTCTTCAGCCAGCTTGAATTTCTCCTCAGAAAATGGGATTACCTTTTCTATAACACTGTCAGTCTGCAAATTTTTCCAAACTTTTATGCTCTGTTTCCCTTTTAAAACTGAATGCCTTTAACAGCACACAAGTCGCCTCTTGAATGTTTTGCTGCCTAGAAATCTCTTCTGCCTGATACCCTAAATCATCTCTCTCAAGTTCAAAGTTCCACAGATCTCTAGGGCAGGGGCAAAATGCCACCAGCCTCTTTGCTAAAACATAACAAGAGTCACCTTTGTTCCAGTTCCCAGCAAGTTTCTCATCTCCATCTGAGACCACCTACGCCTGGACCTTATTGTCAATATCACTGTAACATTTTTGTCAAAACCATTCGGTAAGTCTCTAGGAAGCTCCAAACTTTCCCACATTTTCCTGTCTTCTTCTGAGCCCTCCATACTGTTCCAACCTCTGCCTGTTACCCAGTTCCAAAGTTGCTTCCACATTTTTGGGCAGCACCGCATTTCTGGTACCAATTTACTTTGTTAGTCTATTTTCACACTGCTGATAAACACATACCTGAGACTGGGCAATATACAAAAGAAAGAGGTTTAATTGGATTTCCAGTTCCACATGGCTGAGGAAGTCCCACAATCATGGCAGAGGGCAGGAGGGAGCAAGTCACATCTTATGTGGATGACAGCAAGTAAAGAGAGAGCTTCTGCAGAAAAACTCCCATTTTAAAAATCATCAGATCTTGTGAGACTCATTCACTATCATGAGAACAGCCGGGGAAAGACCTGCCCCCATAATTCAATCACCTCCCACCAGGTTCCTCCCACAATGTGTGGGAATTGAGGGAGTTACAATTCAAGATGAGATTTGGGTGGGGACACAGCCAAACCATATCAGGGCATATACATCCAAGGAATGACTTTTGATAGATTTCTTGTCACATTTGTTTATATCTTCAAAACTTTGGCTCAAGCATGTTAAACAATCCATTTAATCTTTTAGTATTCTTGGAAATATATGAAGGAATATTTGTTTATAAACACATATACATGTGTAATTATATGGGTACTCAAATTTGAAGAGTCTCATATAAACTTTTACATATGCTTTATTTTTAATTTGTATGCTTTATATTTTTATTTCTAGCATGTATTTTATTTTATATACACTTATAACTGTATAATATAATTGCCAAAAATTATGTTAAATGAGTATCAGAAAGTTATTACTATCTGTGTGATTATAAAATTTTATCTACTTACATAACTAAATGAAGTAATGAATCAAGGCTGAAACAAAATTTATTATTTTCTAATTATCCACAGGATATTGATTTGTTCTTTAATTTTACCTACTGTATTAGTCAGCTTTCACACTGCTATAAAGAACTTCCTTGAGACTGGGTAATTTATAAAGGAAAGAGGTTTCACTGACTCACAGTTCCACATGGCTAGGGAGGCCTCAGGAAACTTAAAATCATGGCAAAAGGGGAAGCAGGCATGTCTTACATGGCACAGGCAAGAGAGAATGTGTGAAGGAGGACCTGCCAAACACTTATAAAACCATCAGATCTCATGAGAACTCACTCACTATCACAAGAACAGCATGAGGGAACTGTCCCCATGATCCAGGCACCTCCCATCAGGTCCCTCCCTCAATGTGTGGGGATTATGAGGATTACAATTCAAGATGAGATTTGGGTGGGGACACAGAGCCAAACCATATCACCTACTTCATTTGATTAAGTTACTCAGTAAACATTCTGTTGAGATTTTTTTCCTGCCCAAATTAAATGCACCTTCTCAATATGGTTGAGTTACACATCTATCTGCTTTTGCTATTTTTGCTTCTTTCCAGGATGAAACTGGCATATCACTATATTACAATTTTTAATATGTTCTTAAGAATACAAGCAGAAAATTTTATGGTATACAAATTGTTATGCAGCAGAGAATAGTCTACTTCCATTTAAAAAAGAGCTGTCACTAACTATACATTAAATGAGTATAGGATAATTTAATCTCTTACCCTTATTCAGCATAAGTAATTTAGAGAAATGCAGATTATTATTATTATTCTATTGGTAAACTAAGAAAATTAAGTCAAAGTATGTGGTGAAACATGCTGAATGTCAGTGAAATCTCCCTTGCCGCTGGAGGCTGAGGTTAGGAAACTCATGAAAGTTGAGCTGTTACATAATCACATGCACAATACACATATTGAATTGTTGCCAAAGTAAAGATATGACCCACCAATTCAGCCCCTCACAAGTGAAACATCAGTTTGGCTGAGACATTACACACTGCAAGGAAATAAATTACTCACCCTTTGGCAGGGCATTTTGTGCCACAGAAAAATAATTTTCTAAAGGGCACCTTGGTTGTATGAAAGGAGGATTTAAGAAGTTTCGAGAGACAGCCATAAACCCTTGAAGATCCCTAGCCCCATAGCCAGCTGACTGTGCCTGTGTGACTACTGAAAAGAGGAGCTGTTTAAAGATTTGGACACAGGCTACTAAGGAGCTCAGAGAGCATCTAGACCAATTTGGTCAAAACTCAGTGGTACTTAGAGTATGTGGCCACTTCTGCTCAAATATCTGCTATAACTAATTCTTGACCGATTTTTCTCATCAAAACTCCAGAACTGATAAGGTGCAGTGGCTCATGCCTGTAATACCAGTGCTTTGGGAGACCTAGGAAGGAGGGTTTCTTGAGGCCAGGAGTTCAAGACCAGCCTGGGTAACCTGGTGATACCCCATCTTTACAAAAATAAAAATAGAAAAATTAGATGTGGAGGTGTGAGTGTATTCCAAGCTACTTAGGAGGTTGAGGCAAGAGGATTGTTTGAGCCTAGAAGTTCAAGGTTACAGTGAGCTATGGTCATGCTACTATACTCCAGCCTGGGTGACAGAGTGAGATCCTGTCTCAGGGAAAAAAAGAAAATGAAAACAAAAAAACTTCCAGAGTATGTTATGCTCATGACCTGATTAAGACACCCGTCATTACTACCCACTCTAATGCTATCTCACATTCCTCAAGTTATCTATATCTGCAGTCTTCCCTTTAATTGTATTTCTGGATATTTATTATCCAAGGGAAGAAAAAGTCACCTTAGAATATTCATCCAGTTTATTGATGATAATTCTGCTGAAAGTGTCAGTGATCTTTAGTTGTTAAAGAACTCTAAGAGATGAGTACCCAAGGTTGTCTGGTTCCTCCCTCTCTACCTAGATGCTGCTTCAAAGGAACTTTTTAGAGTAGAAGTAAATGACTGTGTGTTGCCTCGAGTTTTACTGTAGAGTGGTCTCTAAAGAAACTGTATCTAGCAATTCTTTAACTGTTGATAACCAAGAAGATATGAGAACATCCCTTTGACTACTCATTTTACATTTGCCCTAGAAAGCGATGGATCATTGCCTCAAACAAGCAAAAGGAATGAATTCTATGTGGGAGCCAAATTTCTAGCCGAAATATCTAAGTGTATCTTTTCCCCCTGAATAGTTAAATAGCTCTAACAAGGCCGAGGTTAAACACAAGCTCATATAATCTACAGTGAATGTAATGCCAATACTTAGAAGTAAGTTTATTATTATTTTTCAAACATGCTACTTGAATGTGTTCTCTGGTAGATGAAAGGATTAGATATCAAAAGTTAAATTCACTACTTGAGATTTTTCAGAATGTTTCTCATTCCGACTTCAGAAAACCTTCTCGGCTATTTATTTGCCATCTTCCTTCACTGTATTTTCTGAATCAGCCTTGGCCCATAAGAGTCTTTCTCTAGGAGTATTTGGCAAGTTGGCATTTAATACGTTTTCTGTCCTAACAGCTCCCATAGGCCCACTTTCAGCAATTGTGTGTTGCTTGCACTTTTGCCAATACAATTAAAAATATTATTTATTTTAAATGAGGAAATTGAAAAGTTTACTGAGAATTAAAACATTTTGAATTCATAATTATAGTTTGTTGTTTTTTTTTTAAGGTAAGCATATACCTCTGGTTAGTGAAAGAAGCGAAGGCAGGGCTAAGAGTGTGTTGAGAGTTTAGGGGGCTGATTAGAAATCTGCTGATGTAACAAGTGTGAAGTTTTGTTTTCTTATTCTAGCATGGAATGGATTCTTAAAATAAAGAATCAAGGCAGTTATCAAGCTAAGGAAACTAATTCTAAGGAACTTTGACTTGGATTCTCCAAAGTGGCAGTTTTCCAGGCTAAAATGCACCAAAAAACGTCTATCATGAGCTTTCTTTTGTGATATATGAAGGTTTCTTGAAACTGGCCCTAGCTTTTCAGGATAATGTAAAAGCTTTACCTCTGCATTCAATCTTTTGGGCCATTTTAGCTTCCACCTTTTATGGGCAATGTTAAATAGAGCTTCAGGTACTATGAAGAGTAAAGCTTGATTGTTCAGGTCCCAGTCACATCCTAATACTCTTTCCAGAAGGCTAGAAGAGCATATTCTTCCTAGGTGGTATGAAGATTAGCAAAGGGAAAAAAAGGATGGAAAGAAAGCAGAGGCTGGGTACAGTGGCTCATACCTGTAATCCCAGCACTCTGGGAGGCCGAGGTGGGTGGACCACTAGCTCAGGAGTTTGAGACCAGCCTGGCAAATACAGTAAAACCCCATCTCTACTAAAAATACAAAAATTAGCTGGGCATGGTGGTGCACACCTGCAATCCCAGCTACTCAGGAGACTAAGGCAAGAGAATTGCTTGAACACAGGAGGCAGAAATTGCAGTGAACTGAAACCACGCCATTGCACTCCAGCCTAGGCAACAGAGTGACTGTTTCCCCCCAACTCACCAAAAAGGAAGAAGGAAACAGAGACTGGAATGAGAAGTGAAACAGATTTTCTTGGTTGTCAATGTAGAACTCTATTAAAGTTTGTGATTTTAGTTTTGCTCTGACACCAAGATCTGTAAGTAGATGGAGGGAAAAAAACTCAGAATTTAAGAGGGAATAGCCATATTTTCTCACACTGGCCTCCAAAGGCCCTTAGATCTCTCTGGCATCATTTTCTACTGCTCCTTCCTGAAGTGTTCATGATTTCTTTCCATATTGCTTGTGTGCAGTGTTACAGATGGGGATACCTGCCACACTGCCCACTTCTGAACTCTAAAAGGGGTATTTTGTCCTGAAGGAATTTTGGTATAATGTTTATTACCAGACTAACTTAAGTTCATAGGAAAAGGGCTAGTTACATCAAATAGTAAAATAATGTATTATGAGAATCCTATTTAAAATAGAAATGCATATTTCTATTTTATAATAGATATTTAAATATTTCTATTTTAAATAGATATTTTAAATAGAAATGTATCTCAAGACTACAGGTTTGATCATATTTATATTATAAATGCAATAGCTTAGAATTTAAAACATATTCCTAAGAATTCAAATTTATTGTGCTTATTATCTATTTTATTCCATAACATCACAATTCATAGTAGAAGGTAGAGCATTTAAATGATTTCTCCTCTCCAGTGTTTCTAAAACTTATTGAGTGCCTGAGCATTTACAGACCACAATGGTTACTTAAAAATAGACAATGTTATTTAATGTTATATAATATGATGTAAGGCAGCACTCTACAATCTAAAAAACTGTTTTATTAAGTCATCCTTTATTAACCTCATCCTTTCTGACTGTGGTCAGCATCTGATTCTCAAAATAATTCACATTTTAGTACCCCAACAAGGCTAAAAACCTGAATCTGTGATCTAGTATTTTTCTGATGTTCTCAAAACACCAGACACAGCCTCTGAATTTTTTTTTCCAGGATGTATAACATACAGAGAAACTACTAAGTTTTACAAAGGAGTAGTAGTATATTAAGGGAAGTAACATTCAGCAATTTTTACTTCTACCCGCAACTATTAATCATTTGCACAATGTGAGGCCCTATAATCATGTCTGGATTAATGCCTAGGAACAAAAGACCTTCATTTAAGTTTATAATCCCCTCCGGCTCTAAAATGTGACCCTGTTAAACAATTGTTTAAGAATACGCAGTTACCTATATTTCTAGCTGTGTGACAAAAATACCTCCAAGAAAAAATTCTGGAAATCTGACCCCGTTAAAGGAAAATGAGTAAGCTGAGACACTGTGGACTTCCTCCTCCAGTCTGCAGCCTCCTTCATCTGTAGCCTCTATTGACCTTACTTCAGGCTTCCTTCAATCCGCTCTACTCTGTGACTGCCGCCTCCCTCTTCAAAACTTAAAAGGATCTAGTAACCCATTCAAATTAGGTATATACTTTTGTTTATTCAAAGTGCTATTGAAAGGATTTATTGTATTGGCAACCTGGTTAGGGAATGTGGTAGGTATGGAAAGGCTTTGAAAAGCAATGAGATTTAGTCATGTAGAGTGTGAGGATGAAATGCTAACTGAATGATATCCACTCCCTACTTCCTGGGAAGGAGGATCAGCCTGCAGAGCCTGCTCTGAGGGATGGAGGAAAAATCTGTCCTTACTCTGAGACTTGTCATGCCCTAGCATAGTCCAGGCCAGTGTGTAGCCCGTGCCCTCTCCAACTCTTCCTCCCCAACGTGGAGCACAGGGACTTTCAGGAGGTGCTTGTTTGCTTTCTAAATAATTGAAATTTATTCATCATATTTATTAGAGCTTTTCTTTTGTTAAATTAGAACTTCCCAGCCCGTCACAGTGGCTCATGCCTGTGCTTTGGGAGGCTGAGGCAGGAGAATTGTTTGAGGCCAGGCATTCTAAACCAGCCTGAGCAACATAGCGAGACCCTCATCTCTACAAAACATTAGTTAGGTGTGGTAGCACATGCCTGTTGTCCTAGCTACTTGAGAAGCTGAGGCAGGAGAATTGCTTGAGCCCAGGAGTTCAAGGCTGCAGTGAGCTACAGTTGCACCACTATACTCCAGCCTGGGAAACACAGCAAGACCCAGTCTCTTAAGAAAAAAAAAAGGAACTCCTCTACTCTGATATAACATTTCAAATAAATAGATCACTAGGATTTATTTCCTTTACAAATTAGTTCATTACCAATAAAGTATTAGTAATAAATTATATAGTAATAACATTTATGTAAATATGTATATAACCATATATTAATATCAAGTGACATAGTAATATAAATGCAATACAGTATTAGTTAGGTCATTGCATGCCTTATATATACTTCTCAGAGATCAACATATTTGAATTTCCCAGAAATTTTTACAAGAGCTGATCATCCATTTGAAATCAATGACCAAATATAGTCAGTACTTTCATAGTGGCATTCTTCTGCAAGTCAAAATATATAATGATTCTTTAGGAATTTAAATAGAAATTTATAGAAAGCACCTATTAATTATCAGGGCTTGTGCTCAGGGCTTGCTAATCACCAAACAACAAGCTGCCAAAACCAAAGGAGAATCAACCTAGAATCATTTTACTGTGGTCACGACCCATCCTGTAGAAATTAAGCAAGCTCCTTTTCCATATTAACATTTGTAATTTATTCTGAAAATTAAGGGCCACTTTGAATCTTTATACTAAAAAAAAAAAAAAAAAAAAAAAAGCGTGTAAGCATAACCTTAGATATCTTTTGCAAATTTAACTAAACACATATAAAAAGAGTACTATTAAGATTTTTTTTCTACTTTTTCCATTGTACAAGCTACAATGTAGTTTTCTTAATGAATACTCCATATTCAAAAGGAACATATAACTTTTAATGGTCCCTTAAAGGGACTGTCATAAGTTTTGTGCCATTCCATACTAGACCCTTTGCCCCATGAATACAAGGATTGTCTACCTTGTTCACCTTTGAATCTCCAACTCCTAAAACTCAGTGCCTCATGCTTAGCAGTGCTTAATATAGTCACCGAATCAGTTACCCTTCCTGGAAACTTCCCTCACTGCCCTACTGAACTTAAGGTTCAGTTCAAGCCCTAGATCCCCTAAAAACCCCTCACTTATATAGATATACTGCTTAGTATTTTACCGGGACACAACCTCAGCAACTTACTTGCATGCTTTTCAGAAACTTTTCCCTTAACTGTATTTTCATTTCACTCCTATTACCTCTTAATTTGACGGTTCACTCCTATTTTTAACCTCCCATCTCCAAGCACATTTTTAACACATTAGCGTGTACATGTAAGCATTCAGTTAACTCATATAGACTACATGATTGATTGATCTTGTTTACCATTCATTCCATCAATAAACATTTGTCAAGTTCCTACTTAGTTCTTGGAACAGCCAGCACAGTATTGAATATACAAATATCCCTGTTTTCTTGGAGCATATTATCTCCTAGGAAGAGACAATCAAGCAAAGGAATAAATGAATAAATGAGGAATACAAGAATGGTAGGTACTGAGAAGTGCTGTGAAACAAATAGGTATGTGAAAGGGAGTAACTAAATGTTAAAATTAAAAAATAAATAACAGTTGATGAGGGCCTCTTTGAGGAGTTAACAGTTGGTCTGAGACCTGAATGATAGGAACGTGTTATGGAAAGATCTGGAAGAAGAGCGTTTAGTGTGGTATTGGGCTGGAATGAGCTGGACACATTGAGAAATAAAGGGATGTGTGTGTGGTTTGGGGGTCATGATTGCAAGGACTTCTTTTCAGAATACCTGGGATGTGAGATGCTGCCTGGTGGAAGTACTGCCCATTGAAGATGTCCTATGAGCAATGTGTGTTGGAATCCTGGTTTAGGGGTACAGGAGAGAAAGGAACAGAACCAAATATAAAAATCAGTATGTGGTGCTTATATTTTAGAAGTGCTAGTACCCAAAGTGACAGTGTAACCGTAGAAGAGATTAACATTACAAGTCACAGGCATGTAAATCTTTTTAGAGTAAAGCAGAAGAATCTGCTAAAGAGACCAAGAAGGAATCTCCAGCAAATTAGGAAGAAAAGTGATAGAAAATGACCTTGAGAATGAAGGGCCGTTTGTGTTGAGTGCTGTTGAAAGGTCTAGTAAAGTGGTCATGGGAAACTCAGCAACAAGGGAGTTGCCACCATTCTTAATAAGAGCAGTCGTTGTGGGGTCGTGGATGTGGATAGCAGTCTGTTTGGAGTGCGCAGAAAAGACAAGGTGTTGGAAAAAGCTGAGACAGCAAAGGTTAACCATTTCAAGAAATTTTATTGGGAAAGGGAATAAAGAGGTTGAAACTGAAAGAAAATTGGAGGTTAAGGGAGGAATTTTTTGTTTGTTGTTTAAAAAGTGTTTTAACAGTACATTAGCAAGTTAATGGCAATAACCAAGTATAGTGGAATAGAGAGAAAAAGTGATGACACCTCAACAAGAGCGTTAAAATGCAGAAGCAAATGCCATGAAAAGTTAAAAGGGATTGGCTTCTAAGACACAAATGACACAGTTAGATTTTGATAGGCACAAAGTGACTATAAATATGAAGACTATTTCTCATTATGGAAATATTTCTGTGTTAAAATCTTGAAAAGCTAAAGCAGTCCAGGTGGAGTCACATGATTTTGATGATTTGGGGCCATGTTTTAATGGCAAAAATACCACTTTTCTATGGTCCAAGCTAATATACTATGAGTATAACTACAATATACATTCGTAAAATAGCTCAGAATACACAAATTGAAACAGATGATGAGCTTATGTGTGTTTTCCATTTTCTCTTTGATGAAAATATGTCCGGAAAGTATAATAATTTTAGGACAAATATATGGGAAATATTAAATACTTCTAAAATTGAATGTTGCTTATTTCATCTTGGTTTTTAGGTTAAGTCATAATGAATGCTGAACGGAACAGGCAAAGACAGAATCAGATCCCAGTGGTTATTCTAGTTTTATCAGAGCCTTTGTGTTCCCTTCTAAAGAATTAAAGTGCCTGCTACATACTGCGAGATTCATTTCCTTAAGATCTTTGTTTCTTAGTGATTCAGATGTAAAAAATTTAAAATTAAAATGAATTCGTGTATTTTATAAGATTTCTCTTTAAAGATGTGTCAGTTGGCTTAAATATTTATATTTTCTTTTGTCACAGGCTTATTTATATTCATCTTCCACTGTGCTATGAAGGAGAATGTTCAGAAACAGTGGCGGCGGCATCTCTGCTGTGGTAGATTTCGGTTAGCAGATAACTCAGGTAAAGGGTTGTTTAAATTTTACATCTAAAAGTAGATGGGAAAGTTTGTCATTCTGTCTTTCATTGTCAGAGCAACCCAGTCCCAAAGGGAGCAATCTATTGAAGTGGCACATGTGAAGATGCCTAGTTGGAGTTGTAGAACATGAGGACTGGAAGAGATCTGAGAACTTTAGGCCCAACCCTTCTATTCTGCAGAGGGGAAGCATGAATTCCATACAAGTTATATGAGTAGCCCAAGGTTTGATGTCTAATTTAACAACCAGATACCCAGAGTTTCCATTACACCAGACTCACCTTTCCACATTTTGTAGATCCCCAATTACATTATTAGACAAAGAGATTTTTCTCAGTATCAAAAAAAAAAAAAAAACAAAAAAAAAAAAAAAACCTGAAAAAAACCACACTTTGTCTTTCTTTCTTCTCCTTTATCTTTCTTTTTCTTTTTACCATCAGTGGTTACTTCTCACTCTTAGGATATTGAAAGTGAGATTTTAAACAGTACATATACAAAGTCAAAGTAAGAAATTTTCAGTTTCTTCTTGTTTACATGCCAGTCTCTTCTCTTAGCCATTGCCAGCATATCAGAAAGTCAGATGCTCCAGATAAAAAATGCAGTGATGATTTTTCAGAACAGAACATATTTCCTGTAAAGCAGATTGATAGAGTGATGTCACTTTTTTACAGATTGGAGTAAGACAGCTACCAATATCATCAAGAAAAGTTCTGATAATCTAGGAAAATCTTTGTCTTCAAGCTCCATTGGTTCCAACTCAACCTATCTTACGTCCAAATCTAAATCCAGCTCTACCACCTATTTCAAAAGGAATAGCCACACAGGTGAGTCTAAAGATGTCCTTGAGTTTAGTTCTTGTCACATTTTCATTGCAAAAATTGGCATATCATGAAGATTGATGGATCACAGTGCCTGAGAGCGTGCATCTTTTAGATTTATGAAAATAAAAATCTGTTCAAAGACATTATCCAACACTTTTATGAATATTTCATCCTTTTAAAAATGTTATAACTCAAACTCTAGGTATATAATCATAATATTATTCACTCTGTATATTATTGTAACTTCATCATTTGATTCAAAACTTAGTTTTCTTTAAATAATGGTATTTTGTTTAAAAAGTTATATCTTTATTTTTAAAATTAAAAAATTGAATTACAGATTATTTTAGCAGACTGTGATAGTTACTGGACAAGTTGTCATGGGAACAGGAAGAAATAATACATAGGACATATATTTTATTTAAGACCTAATTCCTTAACCATTGCAAATGTTATTAACAACTGCTCTTTAAAGCACTGATTACATATGAATGAACATAATATTTGGAAAGTGATACAAGGCTGTAAGAAACATTGTCTTTCTTAATACCCTGTTCTTTCATGATATTTGCAATTACTGCACATTCTGACACTGAACATTTATGTAAAAAGTCCTGATGACACCATGGAAATAAAGAATATTTTAAGCCAGGTACTATGGCACATGCCTGGAGTCCCAGCTGCTCTGGCAGCTAAGATGGGAAGATTGCTTGCACCTTGGAATTCAGGCTGCAGTGAGTTATGATTATGCCACTGCACCACAGCCTGGGCAACATAGCAAGATCCCATCTAAAAAAAATAGTAATATTTTGCAGCACTTGATAATGAATGATGTGAAAATGTGTAACCTTTTAATACTTTCAAAGGGAAATAATAGAATTACTACTTTTAAATACTAATTAAATCCCTGGAAGACAGCTGTCAACATTTAAAACAGAGCACTTTCCTCATTAAAGATAATTCTAAAAGGATAATGGAAATAACTTTTTAACTTTTAATTTGTTTAGCTATTAAATGTGAGCAAAGGTGAGTGGCACAGAGAAGAGTAATACTTGGCTTTTTGCAAACAGGGAGTAAGGTGTGTGATGTGTTTGTAATTGTTCATATTGCAAATAGTTGAATTACAGATGACCCTCCTGTACATTCGAATCCCATGTCCCCGTTTGTACCATCTTCTATGTCTTGCCAGTGGAGTGACCATTGCCTGGGATTCATGATAGTACCATGGAAAAAGCCTTGAGTGGTTAGAGAGTTTGTTAATTCCAAAATTAATTAAAAATCCAAGAACTTGGAGCAACTTAGGACTGCAGTTCTTAAAGCATCTTAGAGTCTAAGACATTTTGGGGGGAATTGAATTAAGGCTGTTGATTCTCTTCCAGAAAAAGGTACAGATTTTGAATCATCTTCACAATTTTGCGTAAAATCAAGAAGTCTGTGCCATTCTGCCTAAGAATACCTGTGTAATGAAATTGATGACAGGTGTATAGTCTAAGATAGATTCTACTTATTTGGTGGTTCCATGGTACAAAGCATCTTTTGCTTATAATGAATTATTTTTTTTCACTTTATTGAACCAAACTTAAAATTTGATACTCATTTTGCCTCCCCTTCTAAAATACAGATCATTAATGCAGTATCGGTCAGTCATAAATAAATAGGAATTAGAGCAATTGAATGCTTTCTTCTTAAACTGAAAATAGCTGGCCTGAAGAAATGCCACTCTTAAAAGAGGAAAGACGCTAACAAGGCAGATAATTTGGAACATGAGACATTTTGGAAATATTAAGGAAAGAAAGGGCTATAGGATTTGGGGGAAAACTGACTAGAATATAGATAAAAGAGGATATGCAGAAATGGAGGTCCAAAGGCAGACTTTACTATTTTAAAAATTGTGAGTTCTTCATTTTGTTTTGTTTTATTTTATTTTAATTTTGAGACAGGGTCTCACTCTGTTTCCCAGGCTGGAGTGCAGTGGCACACTCATAATAGAGGCTCACTGCAGCCTCTACCTCCTGGGTTCAAGCAGTCCTCCCACCTTAGCCTCCCAAGTAGCTGGGACTACAGGTGTGCACCACCACACTTGTCTAATTTTTGTATTTTTGTAGAAATGGGGTTTCATGATCTTGTCCAGGCTAGGCTCAAACTCCTGGGCTCAAGCAATTTGCCTGCCTCAAGCCTCCCAAAGTGCTGGGATTACAGGTGTGAGCCTGTAATCAGCCTTTTGTTTTGTTTTTTTAAAGAATGCATTAATATTCTTGTTTCCCTTAACAAAAACAACTTGGGCTAAATGGGTTCTTGTCAACTAGGATGAGAATATAGTTAGTTATATGGTATTACTTCAATGGTATAATAAATTCTGGTTTACAGTCAACTGACTTCCACATAGGCTTTGGCTACCCAGCCAGTTCTCAGTGGGACAGTTAGCATCCTGGGGATCACTCAGCGTATGCAAAAAGTCACTGCATATCATCATGGATATCTAGTTGGTTCATTTCTTGGAATTGATCTAGATATTCATATGTTTATGGTATAGATAATGTCTCCTAAGAGCATTCCTTCAACAAAAGTGGATCATTCAGGTAAACTTTAATTACTTTTTTGAATGCATGAATTTTTTGCAAGGTAGTAAGCGAATATGTGCATGGATTAAGCTAAGATTCTTGCTGCATCATCAAAATGGCTTGTTCTTTTCAGCTAGCACAATGACATTCCTGCATTGAGCTGGAATTTCTGAAATTTCGAATGATAATGTGTGTTGTGCTGGCTCTTCTCTGCATGGGTTGTCTGCTAGCTGCTCCTTCTAGGAAATGTACCATGGTCTGGAGTCAGTGGATCATACATCATGTAAAATACTAACAAAACTCAGTACTTGAGAAAAGATTTGTTGTAGAACATGAGATGTTTTATTTTTCCACTGCTCTTATGGACTGCTGGATATGTCATGGTACATTCATAGAAGTCATATAAGTGAAATTGTCAATTCCAAGCCTGCTTTGTGAAGATTGTTTTCTGCTTGAAATTTCAGCATAGGTCAAATAATAGTTCATATCCCTAGCCCCTGGTTTTCAGACTTGTAACTATAATCAAAGTCTTTATTAACCATAATGTAATATCTAACCAGACGACTGGGAATAGCACATATAAAAATATAGCCCTCATTCAGAATTTTGCTTTATTAAACTGTGAAGACCCATTAAATTGGATCACATCATTGAAAAGAAGCTGTTCATAATCTCTAAAAGTACATGCCACTGGAAGTTACAAAGGAAGCAGAGTGAATATATCCTTGACCTCTCTCTGAGGATATGCAGTTTTCTAAAAATACCAAGCACAAATTTTTCAGTATTGATATATAAGTCAATAGAAAAATCCCCACCAGAAAACCAATGGCTAGTGAATATATGAACTGAAAGGAAGCTCAGAATCAATCAGCTTGCTGAGAGCCTAATGGGGAGGGGCCTTTTGTCATGACTCCTTGAGCCTTTTCCTCACCAACACTGGAAAATGCTTGAGTTGTTCCACCATGCTTCAGTTTGCCCGTTCTCTCCATGAACCATCTGTTCGTCTCTCTTTCATCCTTTAGTATGGGTTAAGCATCCCATTTCCCTTTTCGCCCTTATTTTATTTAGTGTCTGCTTCAACACAAAATAACAGTCAAGCAATTTGAATAGTTTCCAAAGACAACAGATATCATGATGGTGATGGCTTTTACCAATTATCGATGGATTTTAAATGTTTTGTCACATACTGAGTCCAACATATTCAAACTGTAAAATGCCTTGAAGTGAAGATTTCAATTTTGGAGCCATGATTTCTCAAAGTTTTTCAGGATAGAGTTTTTGCCTTTTCCACAATGTATAGAGAAGATACAGAGGAAACTGAATACTTTATCAAAGTTCATATGTTCTTTATCAGTGTATTTGGAGAAGGAGGTACTTCTTTCTAAAGTGTATTTGGAGAAGGAGGTACTTAAAAGATATTTGTAGGATACATGAAGACAACCGTATATGTTTACAGATAATAGAGCTTAAGTGAGTTTCAGAGCATTACCTTAGCCAAATTTACAAAGTTTTGTGTATAGGGAAATAACATTTAAATATATGATACTGAAAATTTTATTAAAAAATTATTTAGCAGTCCTTAATCAGTTGTTCTAATATTAGTGTCGTTAGCAATAGCATCACTCTAAAACTATAAGAAAATACAAATAAATCATTTTTTATTAAAATCTTTCTGGTAATAACTTTGAATGCTATAATTAAAAGAATAATTCATAAAAAGTGCCCTTTTTGCTATATTCCAATTGTTTATCCCAAAACCATGGGAAAACATGTTCAAAGTAGCCTTTCATATTTATTTTCATTTGCTTTTATTCTCCAAAATCCTTTAATTTTATAAAATTTTTATTGTGAAAAGTGTCAAACATATATAAAAAGTAGAGAGGATACTATTAGGAATCCCCTTGTTCCCATCAACTTACAGCCAGTTATACACCCCACCCATTTTCCCTTCCTGTATTATTTGAAATCATATCTTAGATATCATATCATTTCTTCCACAAGTATTTCAGCACATTTTAATTCCTTTATTATGTAGTCTTGTATATAGTGCATATATTTTTGAAGTGGTTGTCCAATTATTTTTTCATTGGCTCTGCCATATTCAAGAATATTTCTTATAGTAAGCCACAGTACAAATTACTAGAAGGCAAGTTGACATTTAGTGATTATCAGGAGCGTACTTAGAAGAAAAAAAACATGGAAATTTAATGTTGCCTATTACCTAATCTAAGATAGAATCAGAGCTTTATTTTCTTTTGTTCTTCTTTAATGTGCAAAACAGAGTGTACAGTATAGTGGCCTGTAGGCATCTCAACAGCTCATCTTGAACCTAATTTCTTGTATCATTTCTTGCAGACAATACTTCCATGGACAAGTCCTTGTCAAAACTGGCCCATGCTGATAGAGAACAAACATCAATCATCCCTGTTCATCAGGTCATTGATAAGGTCAAGGGTTATTGTAATGCTCATTCAGATAACTTCTATAAAAATATTATCATGTCAGACACCTTCAGCCACAGCACTAAGTTTTAATGTCTTTAATGGAAGAAAAAGAAATCAGTCTGCAGAAATGTGAAGATTTGCAATCAGTGAAAGCTGCAACTATCGATGTAAATGTGCTATTACCTAGATAACTGCATATATATGAGGAATGTATTTTGTTAAGAAGGCTTTTATGAAATTCGTAATTTTTCTTTTTAATATATTTATTCCATGGAAGAGTTGTCATCAACACTAAAACTTCAGTACAGAGAGTGAGAGCAATGTGACTCAGTAGCCCAGAAGCTATGATTTTCTAAATATGTAATTGAATCAGAATAATCACAATGCAAGGGAGACATTAAAATAGAGGCAAGGGAGAAGCCACACTGAGGACAGACCCTAGATAGAACTCATTTTACTCCACCTAATATTTACATTGGGATGTACCATTTTCTGCATCTTCTTTCTCAACAATAAAAAATGTAACTACTTTGGATGCCCACAAATTCCATTCCAGTGTTTCTTTCTGTAAATGCAGTACCATGTTCTCATTTGCAGTGACATTTCAACCACAGGCAGAAAAGACTGTTTACTGCTTGACCCAAAGATTAAAAAGGATTCTTTTTTATTTTAAATATTACACCTTCAGAACCATAACATGCTTAAGAAAGTTTTTCCAAAATATTGACCTAGATGAGGCTATATACATTTCTAATATTTTACTCATTCTATTCAAGGCATAAGGCCAAAGCTTTAAGTATAATTTAATCCCATACATTCAAGTCAAGTTTAGTATCGATGCTCCATCAATGTGGACCTCCCAGGAGTTGTTTAAGAATGAATCCATTACACCTCTAATTTTGGCTCCCTACTGTATATTAAGCCCATAGGCTTGTGGGAGGAAGGAGAATTTCCATTAGCCATGCTGTATGCAGTGGAATTTTCCTTTTAGGAGACACACAACTGAGACTCTCTGGCTCTATCCTTGCTTTAGAGACTTTAAGATATTTCCTATTGCACAAATGAAAACCTCTTCTTTCCCCTATTGAGAGTTTTGTTCCAAGGAATATGAAGTGAGACACATGGTGACTTATAATAATACAAATAATTTATAAACAGCTGGGTCTGCAATAGCTAGTCTAAATATTGCTTGTGTGTCAGTCCTCTGATTATAGTATGTAAGAGCCTGAGGAGGTCTGGCAAGATAGATGGTGTATTATTTATGGATCAGACTGATGCATAGAAGCCATGCATACTATTTTTCAGCTTGCCTAACTCTCAGACTATTCTGAGTGATGCCTGCTTGCTAATGAATGTGTAGGAGACCACATTGTAATTGTTCTTAGGTGACAGAGTCCTATGCGGTTTCTTAGAAATCAGTCTCAGTGCATGCTGTGCTTTTTCACATTTGTTCTGAGTTATCTGGAAAGTATCAGGTTCTGGGAGGCAACAGCAGATGTGATAAGAAAAGGAGACATTCTGGTGTGTACCTATGCAACAATCTTGCATGTTCTTCACATGTACCCCAAAACCTAAAATGCAATTAAAAAAAAAAAAGAAAAGGAGACATTCTGTCAAAGCCAGTCTGCTTAAAGGCAAAGTCTAGAACCTGGAACCTAGAGGCCTTTTTCTCTGCACACAAAAAAACGTTTTGCAGTATGAGACATGGGAGAGCTTTTAGGCTACACAGCAACCCAAGAGACTGCTCACCTTTTGCCGAGCTTCAATCATGAAGCTATTTGCCTGGCTCCAGCAGATGATGAGATAATGAGGCAGTGGGATTTTTGTTACTGTTCCATTTTGCAACATCCTGCAACACCATCCTGGGAGACATGAGCATTACCCAGCTTTGCTTTCACAGGGGAAGGTTGTATTCAGTAGAAAAGAATAGTAAATTTAAGGTCACTGAGATTCACTACAGTAGAGCCAAATCCTTTTCAATAGGCATATATTAACAGACTGCTTATTTTGGCAGTGGTTATATATGGATGAAAACTAATCTAAGTCATTGAACATTCATATACATTTCCCCCCAAACCTTAGGCATTCGTAGTAGATTTCAACTAATTAGATTAGTCAGATTTCTGCCCAAAGTGCTTATTTGGTCAATAGCAATTAAGACATACCTTCAGAAATGGCTTTGCTTTTGATTTCCACTGATATTCATATGGCTCCAGAAAAATATTTTTTTTTTCATATTTGACAGTGTCAGCTCCACTTTAGAAATTTCCAATAACCAGATGAGAAAAAATTAAGAAATTGCTCAAGGAAAACATGGATTTGAAAGATTGAGCCAAATTCTATCATCAGTTCTAAGCATTCAGTTCTCATCTCCATTTAGGCCCCATCAGAACAGAGGGTCAGGAATTTAGCTGGGGAGGCTGAATTTAGTTCAACCTACCTTTGAGGATAGCATCAATTCAGACTCTCTTTCCCTTATGTTTTCTTTTCTTTTTCTCTCTTTTTAAACTATATTGTGTTAGAGTCGTAGTCTAGGATCCTGAGATATTTTCCATTCTTGTTACCATTCACTTGCTTTGTAAAGATTTTGTCTATTGTCGGCATAGATTCTTTTGTACATATTTATTTATTTGTGTTTATACATGTCAATTGGTTTCATATCTTCGCTTGATATTGCCTAGCTTTGTTGTTTTAATTAACTTTCTATTAGAGAGACTGTATATATTTTTTCTAAATACTTTGTGAAATCACTTTTTGGTAGCAATGTCTTTGAATATGATGAATAAAAGTGTGAGTGCAAATAGAATTAGCAGTAAGAAGCTACTCTAGCTAATTTGCCATTTTACTTAAATGGAAAATGTTTTTCAAATAAATACTTATATTGTTCATGTTCCAAGTTATTCAATTTCTTTATGAGTGAATGTTTTTCCTTCTGACTCCTTAATAGGAAAAGATTATTTGACAGCTGGAAAATAACCTGCCACCAATTAAGCTAGTGATATAGGGCTACTTTGCCAAAACACTTGGAATGAGTATGTTATAGAGATCCAGTTCACTAGGGATTAATACGTTTTGACGTTCTTAGAATTTCTTAGGATGACCGATGCAAAGCCATGCTCTATAGCAGATTAAAAGTAATGCAGATTTCTTTTGGGGAATGTCTTCAGCATCCTCAAAAGGGAACTCAGTCGGTAACCTGTAGAAGATAGGACCTGGGATATTTTTCTCACATATGTAGTTGCTATTTTGATGGTGAGAGGCTTAGCAAATGATACATTTTAGCCAGCTTCACTTACTTGATGAGAACAGAACCTCCCCACTTCCTTTTACTGTGGTTATTTAGGATAGCTTTTTTTTGCAGTGAGCCAAAGGCCAATTTTGCTTACTGCCCTACTCAGCAAAGTGTATGCCCAGTGCAAAGTTGTGAAGTGTTTTGATGGTCACTGCTAAACCAGGTCTTCCAAGCCAATGTTCACAACTTCTGGCCAAGCCATGTTAAGAAAATAGACAAACAGTTGCTTAAGGCTCATCTACAGTCATTTATGTGCAGGTTACTTCAGAAAGCTGAAGGGATAGAATTGGGAAACAAACGGAAAACATTTATTTGCTTTGCAGGCTGACCTGTGTTGGTAATGTTTTTGAAATCTGGAGGAACTGGGCTTTATAAATGCAGTGTTTTGGAAGCACTTCTCTATTTCCAGTTGAATAACATTCCATTTCTCTCATATAAAAACATTAAATATCTCTCTCCCTCCTCCCCACCAACCTCCTTTTCTCACTTGTCCCCTCTTTTCCTTTCTCTCTCCCTTTTTCTGTCTCTCCTTCCATCTTCATTTCAGGGAAGAATAATTTGTGTTAACAGTTCGTTTTTTTGCTTCCCCAGAGAAAAATAAGAATAAACGTGAAATTTTCAAGTGTTTTCATTTATATTCTATGTAGCCTATTCTGCAAAAAAAAAGTAAAGAAAAAAGGATGCTTGGTTACCATAGGCAACTCCAACCTAAATTGAGTAATATGAACCCATGACCAGGCACGGTGGCTAATGCCTGTAATCCCAGCACTTTGGGAGGCCCAGGCAGGTGGAAGTCAGGAGTTCAAGACCAGCCTGGCCAAAATGGTGCAACCCTGTCTCTACTAAAAACACAAACATTAGGCAGGCATGTTGGTGCATGACTGTAGACCCAGCTACTCGGGAGACTGAGGCAGTCAAATTGTTTGAGCCTGGGAGGTGGAGGTTACAGTGAGCAATTGTACCACTGCACTCCAGCCTGGGTGACGGAGTAAGACTCCATCTCAAAACAGAACAAAAAACAAAAATTTATAAGTATGTTTGGATTCCAGATGTTTATTTCCTATCTCATGTAATTTTCACCACAGTTCTATGACACGTTGTTACTTCACTCTTCCATTTGGGGAAACAGGTGATTAAAAACAGTTAAGTAACCTGCCTGGGACCAGTGACCACAGAGACAGTAATAGCGGGATTTGAATCTAAATTCATCTGACTCTGTTCATTCTTCTATGTCAACTTCCTTAGCTGCCTCCTTCAAAGAACCTACAACCTGGTGAAGGAAGGGAATCCAAGGCCAGGATAAATGCCCTGATATTCATTTATCAGAAGCTTCTGGAGCTTCAGACAAAAGCTCTGGACTAGCAAACCAGTAGCGATGATTTGGTCTTTTAAGTTCTGGTAGATTCTGATCGGCCTCTCCTGAGGGTAAGGAAAAATTCTAGACAAGGAGATTGGAATGTCCAAAGAAATGGGTAGAAACGAGTTGCAGCTGACTTGATTACAGGGTGTGGAAAGGTGTTGCAGAGGGATGACAGCCATTGTGTGAAGAGCCCAAGTGGCTGGCTAGAGAGGGATTAGTTTAGCAGCAGACACAAGAGAGGCCTAAAAGTCTTCTGGGCAATGAAGGAACCCAATCCTAGTTGGGCTTGAGGACCATGACTGGTGTGGTGGGAGCATCGGAATGAAGAGGGGCTGAACTTGGAGAGAACAGTGAGGAGCATTTTGAAAAAGTCAACAGAGGAACAAGGCAATTTGAGGAATGGTGTCGGAGGGGGGGCGGTCACAGGTCTCAGAAGTGGCAATGTGGTCAGAAGGCTTTCAAAGCGGCAGCCAGCCCATGCGTTGGTAGCAGCTAGCTTGCCATACTCAGAACAGCAGGGAACACCTTGGTTGTTTCCAGATGGGGTGGGGTTAGGAGGCCCTGTGAAAGAAGCAAGTCTTCAAGAGAAAAAGAAGCTGCTTATGCCAAAAAATGTGAAAAAGTGGAGAAGAGAGGGTAAATTGTTTAAAAATATGTAAACATAAAGGCAAGTGTCTTACGAAGTTTAATTCGTTCACTTGTTTTATGGAACACAATATTCAAAGGCAAAATGGAAAGCATCAGAAGAGAGCGAATGGTTGGTACGGCAGGCCAGCCTCACCTCCTAGAAGTAAAGGGAGAATGAATGAGAAACAGAAGAGGCTTATCTTCTTCTGAGATCGAAAAACAGGCTATTAGATAAGACAAAGGTGCAGATGTTGGGGAAACCTTGTTGAGTTTCCTGATTTTTGTCAGTAAAATAATTAGAGGTTCATTTCACCTGCTGGATATTGCAAGATAGATGGTATTAGGATGGGGACCTGGGTACAACTTAAAGGATTTGGAACAACCTCCCAGGGAATGCAAATCCCTGGCAAAATTAGATTAAATAAACAAATAATGTTTGCCCTTAGGGTGGCTTTTACAAGGATAGTCCCCAAATCATTTTATTAAAATATTTTTTTTGCTGTTTTTTGAAAAACTAATTTGTTTCAGGGTCATAACTAAACACTTAATATTATTGGTCAAGGATATATTTTAGTCACTTGTAAATAAATGGATGATGAATAATTTCGGATGTACTGTAAATCTTTTAAATCTTTTAAATTGCATGTTCTATTTGGCTTGACTTTTTATCATTCTGAATGACTGAAAATGATTTTTATAAATTCAGATGTCAGTTAGAATAAAATAGTTGATATTCTCTCTCTCTTTTTTGCGTTTGTTTTTGGTTTTGGTTTTCTTTTCTTTTTTGATACACAGTATTGCTCTGTCACCTAGGTTAGAGTACAGTGGCACAATACGGCTCACTGTAGCCCCAACCTCCCAAGCTCATGCAGTCCTCCCACCTCAGCCTGCTGAGTAGCTGAGACTACAGGCATGTGCCACCTGTAGTGCAATATTTTGTGTAGAGGAGTCTACAGTGTTGCCCAGGTTGGTCTCAAACTCCTGGGTACAGGTATTCCTCTCACTTCGGCCCCTCAAAGTTTTGGGCTGACAGGTGTCAGCCACCTCACTGGGCCTGATAGTCTCATAAATACATTTTAATATTGATATTTGTAGTATCTGATTCACAGTGTGTGTGAAAATAACAAAATCAAGAGTTTAAATACCCTAGGAGCATAAGAAAGACTCTAGAACACTGTAATATTTTTCCGTTTCATTGTCCTAACCCTCAGTCAATCGTGTATACTAAATAACTCCAGCCTTGTTTTGGTTCTGAGGGTTGCAAAACAAAGCACAGAGCCTTCCTAGGAAGAGTTCACTGGCCAAGAGAGCTGACAGTTCTTACACATTTGAAGCTATTTAAACTCAAAGAATAATTGGTTTATTTATAAAGATCTGAAATGTAATCAGTGATACCCAACTGGAGCAAATGCATTGTCTGCCATGGCACTTAACTGCAATAAATATTAAGTGCCTTATATTTGACTCCTTATATATATTGTATGTGTGTTTTCAAATTTCATGTGCATGTGGCTTTTCTACTAAATAATATGATTAAAGTTCTGTGCACTGGATTATGTTTATAGCCATCATTTTGATAAGCAGTAGCATACTGCTTAGCCATGTAGCATGTGCTTGGTTAATGTTTATTGAATTAAATTGAAATTTGTAGTTGACCTGGTCCACTTGCATTGTATATTTTAGAAAAGTAGATACCAAAGTACCTTGGATTTTAGTGGTTTGCAAGAACATGGAATAGAAATAAAATGAAAGAAAAAAAGTACCAGCCTTATGCTCTTCAAGCCCCTTTACCCCAGTTGCTATATGTCACCCTAAACGATGCGGGCAAGTGGGATAAGAACAAACAGACAGCAGCTTGATAGTTACTGTCAGTCTTTTTTAATAGTATCAGGAAAGGAACTGGCTCAACTCAAGTCTGAGATTAATATACAGGAAATTCTGCTTTTGAGCAATTGTCTCAGAAACTGTTTTATGGCTGAAGCTGGCTTTGATATCAGGAATTTTACGTAAGAGCACAGCAGGATCTGATGGAGCCCAGCATCCAGGTGTGCAGTTGGCCTTTGGGCGATCTGGGGCCAAGGGACGATGAGTTTGGTCATCAAGCAGCCATTTTCTTTGTGTTGCTGTTTTTGTTGTTGTTGTTGTTGTTGTTTTAAATAATTTTTAAAGTATAATTTTGGTTCACAGCAAAATTGGGAAAGCAGCACAGAGATTTCCCATGTGTCTTCTTCTGCAACACGTGCATACTCTTAATTATCAACATCCTGCAACAGAGCGGAACATTTGTTACAACTGGTGAACCTGCATTGACACTTCATTATGACCTAGAGTCAATAGTTTACATTAGCGTTCACTCTTGGTGCTGTATATTCTATGGGTTAGGACAAATGTATAATGACATGTAACTACCATTAAAGTATCATACAAAAAATTTTCACAGCCCTAAAAACTTCTGTGCTACATATTCATTCCTTCCTCACCCTACCCTCTCTCCCAGTAACCACTGATCTTTTCATTATCTTTATAGTTTTACCCTTTCCAGAATGTCTCCTAATTGGATTCATATGGTATGTAGAATGTTCAGATTGGCTTCTTTCACTTCGTAATATGCATTTACATTTCCATCGTGCCTTTTTATGACCTAATAGCTCATTTCTCTTTAGTGCTGAATAATCTGTTGTCTGGATGTACCACAGTTTGGTTTCCACTCACCTACTGAAGGACATATCAGTGGCTTCCAAGTTTTGGCAATTATAAATAAAGCTGCTATAAAGATTAGTGTGAAGGTTTGTATAGACATAAGTTTTCAGATCCTTTGGGTAAATATCAAAGAGCATGATTGCTGGCTTGTATGAAAAGAGTATGTCTCCTTTGGTAATAAACTGCCAAACCACCTTCCAAAGTGGTGATGCTATCATTTTCATCTTTGCTCTTTTTTCCATCTTCGCAGCAGACTAGCTTCCTTTCTACAGAATCATACAGAGTATTTTCACTGCCCTAAAAACTCTGTGCTCTGCCTAGTCATCCCTCTCTCATCCAGCCTCCAGGCAACTACTGATCTTTAGTTTCTGTTTCTTCGGAGCTGCATATTATATGGGGTTTGAAGTTACCATGGTACCAATTCGGGCCTCAGTCCTAAACATAAATGTACAGCTTTAGTTCTTAATACCAAATAACCATTGTTTCAATATATATTTATTTAAATTCTTGAGAAAGATCCCATGATTAACTCAGTGTTAATCAGGTGTCTACACCTGGTCCAAGGACGCTTGGTATGAATATGGCTGCTGGGACCCACCCATTCAACAGAAGCTATGGAGGTAGTAAGGGGCAAAGTTGCTAATTCAGACAGGATGCTTAGAGTGTGTTTAATTATCATAGATGATGCAAAAAAAGTGATTTATTAAACAGTGTCAGTTAACTCACTGTGTCAGCTTGGGTCACCAAGGAAGTGGATGCCAAGATGGACTTAGGAATTCCAGCTGTTTATTGGGGATAGTACCTACGAAAGATAAAGGGAAAGGGAGCAGGAGTAGTCAAGGAAAGCCTATGAAAGGAGAGTAGGAAGGAGGAAGACAGGGCAGAAATAGCCTCAGACTGCAGTATAATTCTGAGGAAGTCCTGGCCAGCTCATCAGGGAGATCCAGTGCAAAGATTTCTAATTGAGGAGTTCCGTGCTGTTTGGAAATGACTTCCAGTTATTGACTAGAGGCCACGTGGGAATAGGATGTGCCCAGCTCTAAGCCTGCAGCAGACCTTGAAAGCACTGTATCCGGAAGCTGTAGACTGACTCCACTCATTACAGCAAATTCTCTGAAAGATCCAAGTAGGATACCCCTGTGGCCACCCCTGATATTCAGAAAAAATCCAGGATGGCCTAGAGCCTGTCTTGAAAGCTGTGTAACCAGGAGCAAGGCTAAGATTAACCTACTGGATGGCTTTGATCACCCTGGTGGATTGGCTACCAAGTGCTTCGGATACAGGTCTGGAAGACAGAATTCTAGTGAGTAATATCTTCAGCCAGTGATTTACAAAGAAAACGGGTTTTAAGAATAAAAAGTGAAGGTTAGAGATTAACTGAATTTTACTTACCCATATTTTCCTCTATCAATTTTACTATGTAAAATCAAGGGATGGTTTAGAAACTATGCTGAATTGAGCAATTAACATGACCTTGAAGATGACGTTTAAAAATTATTTTTCATCCTCATTTGATAATCAGTTTCCTAGAATGGCTGTTAGCTTATTGAGAGAATAATTATAATTTAGCTAATAATAATCCAATATTTGTTAGAACTGCTCTGTGTGAACTTCTGTTAAATATGTTTTTGTTCTGGTTAACTTGCTGCAATTAAAAAAAAGTCTGAAGTTCCAATCAGCTATTAGCTTGGGTTCTATTCCTGTCTAGTAGTTCCTGACATGAAAAAACCATGCTACATCATCCCATAAGTAAGGTTGTTAAGCTATGATAGTGTTAACTAGTAACGAAAAGAAGAACTAACAGAGACCTCAGAAATAATGCCACACATCTACAACCAACTGATCTTCAACAAACCTGACAAAAACAAAGAATGGGGAAAGGACTTCCTATTTAGTAAATGGTGCTGTGAAAACTGGCTAGCCATATTCTTAAAACTTAAACTGGACCCCTTCCTTATACCTTATACAAAAATTGACTCAAGATGGATTAATGACTTAAATGTAAAACCCAGTCCATAGAAACCTTAGGAGAAAACCTAGGCAATACCATTCAGGACACAGGCATGGACAAAGACTTCATGACTAAAACACCAAAAGCAATTGTAACAAAAGCCAAAATTGACAAATGGGATCTAATCAAACTAAAGAGCTTCTGCACAGCAAAAGAAACTATCATCAGAGTAAACAGGCAACTTACAGAATGGGAGAAAATTTTTGCAATGTACCCATCGGATGAAGGTTTAACGGCCAGAATCTACAAGGAACTTAAAAATGTACATACAAGAAAAAAAAACCCTATCAAAAAATGGCTGAAGGATGTGAACAGGCACTTCTCAAAAGAAGACATTTATGTGGCCAACAAACACATGGAAAAAAAGCTCATCCACACTGGTCATTAGAGAAATGCAAGTGAAAACCACAATGAGATATCTCACCCCAGTTAGAATGGCGATTATTAAAAACTCAGGAAAAAAACAGATGCTGGAGAGGCTGTGGAGAAATAAGAACACTTATGTTGTTGGTGGAAGTGTAAATAGTTCAACCCTTGTGGAATACAGTGTGATGATTCCTCAAGGATCTAGAACCGGAAATACCATTTGACCCAGCAATCCCATTACTGGATGTATACCCGAAGAATTACAAATCATTCTCCTATAAAGACACATGCACATGTATGTTTATTGCAGCACTATTTACAATAACAAAGACTTGGAACCAACCCAAATGCCCATCAATGATAGACTAGATAAAGAAAATGTGGCACATATACACCATGAAATACTATGCAGCCATAAAAAGAATGAGTTCACATCCTTTGCAGGGACATGGATAAAGTCAGAAGCCATCATTTTCAGCAAACTAATATAGGAACAGAAAACCAAACACTGCACGTTCTCACTCGTAAGTGGGAGTTGAACAATGAGAACACATGGACACAGGGAGTGGAACACACATACCAGGGCCTATCGGGGGTAGAGGGCAAGTTGGGGAAGAGCATTAGGACGAATACCTAATGGATGTGGGGCTTAAAACCTAGGTGATGGGTTGATGGGTGCAGCAAACCACCATGGCACATGTATACCTATTTAACAAACCTGCACACTCTGCACATGTATCCAGAACTGAAAAATTTTAAAAAATAACAGGAAGGGCATTAAAGAATAAAAAAAAAGAAAAAGCAGTCATAAAGTAGATTGATCCTAGTTTGCTAAAGCCAATAGTTCCTTCACTCTTAAAAATTATGTAATGCAGAATAAAGGTCACAGGCCTAATTTTTAGGAAATATTTATTCTGCCAGTAATAGTATGTGCTGTATGACTTTACTATGTCACTTACTGGCTATAGGCCTTAGTTTATTTCTCTGTAAAATAAAGGAGGCTGATTATTATAGCTAAATATATATTTAAAATAAATAGCTAAAATATATTCAGCACTTGAATGCTATGATTCCCTTTAACATCTTGCTAGTAATTTCCATCTAAACAGAAAGTCCAAAGATCTAAAAGCTAACTGCCAACCTAGACATTGATCTTGTTCAATCTAAATTTTTCAAGAGAATACATGTATTCTATTAGGTTGCTGCAGAAATATTTGTTACTTTTGCCATTAAAATACTTTTGCACCAACCTAAATATATATTTTAATTTCCAAAGTAAATCCCTCTCCTATACGTACAATTTAGTATTTTCAGGGCTGTTATTAAGTATTTTCGGGATAAAGTTAGTAGGAAGATTCACTCTCAAATACAAAAGGGGAGATGGCCCAGCAGTAAGGCAATATCATTGTGAAAAGCAAAGAGAAAGCCCTATCTTTTAGCAACTTTGTCAAATTAATGATCCCCCAGCACGGGTACCAAAATCTCACTCCTTTTCCCCAACTGTGTGTTACCACACTGTGCAAAGTCCACTGGGAAAAAGAAGAAAACAGATCAGCAGGAAATACGAAGACAGCAAGCAAAACAGATTTGACAATTGCCAAGAGGTAGCCTCAGATGTGCAATGCAGGATCTCTTGCTGGGCAAGTGAGAAAGGCAAAACCAACAGGCTCTGCTCAGTAAACGCACACAGATGTGCCCCACTGCACAGAGCCCTGTCTGTACCTTTACTCATGGGTGCCTAGAACAGGTTTGCATTCAAATTAGGGAAAGCTGTGTGCATATAAACTATGCTGGGGTGTGTGTATGTTGGGGGGCCAATTCTTAGCATAGAACACGTTGCCAGAGATCCAAGAGGCACTTTAAAGAGATTATATTTCATGTGATTGCCTTTCACTGGCTCTGAGAATCTCCTTGTAAGTTACATCAAACATGAGTTTATAGACATCATGACAATGGGAACTCATTGATGGCAATGAAAATATGAAGGGTAGAACAGGAGCAGTGCTTGAATGACAGAAATCAGTACAGCTGCTAGATTAGTGACCACAAATTTTTAAGACCTAACATATATTGTGAAAAGAAATTGTCACTATCTTGATTAATCCATTTCTATTTAATAGTTAACATTTTAACTAAGATAGTAAAGACTGATTTCTTCAAAGCTTTTGTAGATAACTATATATATCTCGATATCTGACATTTTAAATAAAATACTCAGAATTGTAAAGAGGACATTTTCTCCAGGAATAATTCCAGACAAGTACTCCAAAGATAAAAGTTAGAAAATGTTCTGCACATGTAGCCCAGAACTTAAAGTGTAATAATAAAAAAAAAAAAAGAAAATGTTTTACTAGACTTTTGCCACAGTAACAGAAAAATCAGTTTGTAGTTAAGAGTACTGGGTTTTCTGTTTTCCTTATCCACAAAAGCTATAAGGAATTGCTAACGTAGTTGTGGCTTTCATTCTTCCAAATAATTCCCAATTCGCTTGGAATATTTTTTATTTCAAAAGATCTTTTTCCTAACATTTGCTTTGCCATTTTGTATAGTCAGTGTTTACTCAACAAAAGCATTTGAAGTTTAAAAAAGCATTCTCTCCTCTAATCCTTGAGTTAGACCTTCCCACATCTCCCTTGGCCTGTGTTGGGATGAAAGTGGTTAGGACTCAAACTGGAAAACAGGAATTTCATAGCCTCTCCTTGTTTTCACTTGCCTCATTTATGTCCGCCAATCCAATCAGTGTGAGAATGACCTCCAGCACCTCCTGGGTTCTCCCTGAAATAATTATAATGTGCAAAGCCTTGCTTTCTTCATAGTCATAACAAAACAGCAGGACAAATCCACTGTTCCTTAATCCCTCCCTCCTTCAAAATTCTTTTTGTAGAAACCTCTATCAGTCCAGGATGGGTGTGGGCAGGACCCAGAATTTAATGTTTCTTAAGCGATAATGGTGTTATTTTTTAAAATGCATCAAAATGGGCTGTTATGTTTCATAAAACATTCTTTCACCTTAAAATTGCTCCATATGTTTAAACAAATGAACTGTACCGGGAGAGGAGGTGCTCCTTACAAGTTTTGCTTTGCAGACCTTTATTTCTTGATTTAACCCACTGCCATTACAACTGCCATCACTGATTCACCAAAAATTGAGCAAATAATTATCTTGTGTTCATTAATCTTTCTAAAATGTATGTAGAGCTCACATTTAGTTCAATGTTTAAAATTAGAAGTATTTTGCCTTTATTTAGAAGTCTGGCAATGTTTTGTGACTATAAATATTGCCATAGGAACTTGGCAATCTTGGTTGTATCACTTAGCCTATGGTAAAATTGGTTTTCTTATGTGTTATTTTGCTTAAAGTTGTGGTTTCCAGAAACCTATCCATTATGTTAAGTAAAGAATTAATGCATATATATACAGTTACTTATATGTATTACATATATATAACCTTACATATTTATGATGTTAAGTGAAGACATATATGTACTACATATATGTAAAACATCACTTATAAGTATTACATGTATACACACACACACACACACACACACACACACACACACATATGTATATATATACTTACTACTTATATTATCTAACGTTATAGTATTAGGGTTTTCCGGACAGAACTCACAGGCTGTGTATGTATACATAGAGAGATTTCTTTCAGGGAATTGTCTCATGTGATTGCATAGGCTTGACAAGTCCAAAATGTATGGGATAGGCCAGCAGGCTGGAGACCCGGGGAAAGTTGCTTTTCAATTCCAAAGGCAGGCTGCTGGCAGAATTCCTTCTTGCTTGGAGAGAGCAATCTTTTCTATTCAGGCTTTCAGCGATTGGATGAAGCCCACCCACATTATGGAGGGTAATCTGCTTTACTGACAGGCCACAGATGTAAATGTTAATCTCATCCAAAAAGCCCCTTCACACAAACATCCAGAATAATGTTTCACTGAATATCTGGCCACCATGGCTCAGCTAAGTTGACATATAACATTCACCATCACAATGATATAACTTTAAAAGACACTATGTGCAAGACACATTTTGTGGGATGGCGTGACATTAACCACTTCATCTATTTCTTCCCATTCTTGGCCCTACATAAATAGAGAATACTTCGGAAAGCAAATACTTTAGTATTTTCTGTGGTTTAAATGAGTAGCATTGATTCATATCTTCCGAAACTGTCTCTTAAAAGGCTGGCATAATGGAAATGGAAGGAGGCCACATGGCACTGTCATCAACTCAGCTCTCAACTTCACTGGGCTATTTTCTTTCTAATCACTTTCCAATATTTTAGCTACAAGATACTCTCCAAACTTCTAGGAAAATTATACCAAAATGTCATTAATTTTAAATAAATATATTAATAATATTGATGATTCTTTCTGTCTCCTAATGCAATTTCCTTACATCAACAGATGATAGTATGATGTGGAAACAGCAAAGGATTTTCTTTAAAGGCATATGTCTGGACCAGTGACGGTCACTTACTAGGAAGTATTCTAATCTTTCCAAGCCTCAGTTTTCTTAACTGTAAAATGGGAATCATGGTGGTAATGTCCATAGCTACCTCACTTGACTGTAAAGAACAATTGAGATAAGTATGTGACAGTATTTGATAAATGATAAAGCATTGAGGCCTTGGTTATTCTTCCCACTTTCTATTAAGCTAAATTCAATTATAGAACCTTGGGGCCCACTCAAGGGCCCAGTTTTCTTAGCATGAGTGTGGAATAAAAAACAGGCAACTCTCATAATATGTACAGGAGATTACTAACTTATAGGAATTTGACCTTAATCTTGGTAGAGTGGATTTCATCCTGATGGATCTGCAGGCCTACCTGGAATCTGCTGAGCTACATATTGTCATGCTTTTCTCCTCCAGTACAGCCAGTCTTCCCTGCATTCATTGGAACACTCAGAATGTTATTAGATGTAACTTCTGCCTTATCTGGATGAAACTAAAAACAGAAGTGTATAGCTTTATTATAATTTTATAATAATATTTTATAATAATTGTAGAATAATAGGCTTTGTTGCTCTTGGTGGAAAGAAATGTCTGTGATGCAAGCACAACCTTGTGCCCTTGAAGCCCATGTCCTCAAATACCAAAGGAAATCTAAAATCTTAGCAATGCTTATTAGGTATTGCAAAGTGTCAGTAGGAAAAACCCTAAGTGTACAATGTCTCCAGAGTTGGTGGAGTTTTTTCCTTTAAAGATACTGTTTCTAGCTCAGCTGAAGTTCTCCATCTCTATGAGGATTTCCTTTTATTCACTACTAGTCTTTAAGAAACATTTCAATTTTACTGCTATCAATGGCAATTTCATACTTTGATAAGATTCATTACCCTACTCTATCCTGAACTTTTTTTCAAAATATTAATCAACTAGATTACTGAAATAATCAAAATAATAACAGAAAAGCTCTCTGTTTATCCTTCGCATATATTTCTATTAGTTTGTAAAATCACCCACATCCCCCCTAGGCCCTGTAGCAAGCATAAATACTACATAGCATAACAAGTACTAAGAATTTGTGAAACTTAATGTTACTGTTTTATCATCCTAAATGGAAAGCTATTTTGCATTCCTTCATATTCAGTAAATGTGCATTACATCTATTTATTAATTTTTATTAGTCTAGATCTTTTTAATGATAGAGAGTTTAGTTTCAGCACTTTTTTCAGAGTAGTCTAAAAAAAATTTCTCTCTCTGCACCTTCTTTAACCAGTCTACAACTAGGTTTTTTGGTAGAAATTTTATTAATAGATACCAACTATTGTAACATCTTTAGACTCAGATTGCAAAGATTCCCTAGAAGAGCAGAGAATTGTACTTCCTCTCTCTCACTTTGCATTCCTCTAAGAAATATTTGCCCCTAACTCAAAGGGCAGAAGGAGTCAGGGCTCTTTCAGCATTAAACTTCTCTAGAATTTTCTAGGAGAGGCTCATGTCCTGAATCTGGGGAGAAGTGTTCTGGTTGTTGTTTATAAATTGCTTTCATCTTCTATTTCTTATAATAGATTAAACATCTATATTTTATAATACTTCATGCCATTATGATGATTTTGGTTGACAAATTACCTTATGATAATCACCCATATATTTATGCATGGCCCAATTCGTCTTCCTATGCTTTCATATGTAGAATTTCCTTATTGATGCCTTCTAAAGAGAGGTAAGATCTCCTGCCTGTGTAGGTAGGTCAAGAGCATTTGCTCCAAATACATGAAGATCTTTCACATTTTCTCTTTTACGCCCACCCACAATTCTCCTTCCAGAGATACTCCACTAAATTGTTTCTTACTTTGGGACAATACTAATATGGTTCTTTGCAAACTTTCTCTTATAATATATGCTAATATAAAAGCAAAGTTAAATATATTTAGAGTTGCTTGTTCTCCTGATTTCAAATATGTCAGAAAGCTCTTGCCACATTTAGGTACCAATCCTCAAAACCGAAAAAAAATATATTCAAAATGTACAGCATGATCTATGTAAAATCAATAAGCTAAAATTTTTAGACGATTCATTAAAATCATGGATCAAAAAAAAACCACAGTTTTGGTGTCTTCCATTTTTGTGCTAGACCATATTGTCCTTTGAATCATTTTAACAAATGAGAAAGTACGAACATGAGAGTCAAAATATGTTTAGATTCCATGCACCTTTTAATTCCTACTAAACGCAAAAAGCAAAGTATTCTTAAGACATTACTTGCATTACTCTTAGTCTGCCTCCCAAAGCTGGGAACAACCATGTCCAGTTGGATCCTACAACCTGAGCCGGTGTTACCTGCTCCTGTTGGAGGCGATTGGCAAAACGTGTATCTACTGCTCCATTGAATGCGTTGCAGCAGCTGCCAGAAGCCCCAGTCCTCCCTACCCCGTTGTACTTTTTCCTGGGTCTATGAAGGCAGATTAAATGTAGCCAAGTTTCCATAATTATTTGCTGGATAAAGGCCTTTGTCCAGGCACTTGTCTAACGAATCCTTCCAAACAGATTCGGAATCATCAGAGTAAACCAGCAGAGTTCCAAAACAACAGCAGTTTAGGTAGGAGAACTTGCAATTTTAGGCAAATAAGTAACAATTTTACCAAAAAATGCATCTACTAATCACTGGCAGAACGTAAATGTAAAAATGGTCATAAAAGTTATCAACATGGCTTTTTGTTCTAAAAAGGATAAATGAAAACATGAAACTTGGCAATATGAAGTTCAGGCCTCTGCCGGCAATTCTCCAGATGCCAGAGTGGACTTTACTACTTTTACCCTGGATTTCTAAATTAGCTTTTTATCTGATTTCTCACTCTCTCTATCCTCCTTGCAATCCATCTTCTATAATTCTGGAATGATTGGTTTTTCTAAAACATAAACCTGATAAGTCACCCTGCTGAGGAATCTGCTCGACTCATTTCTGTCTGCATTTCTAGCCTCATTTCCTGTTGTGTCTTTCATTGTAGGCTTTACTTTCTCCACACTGATGTACGTGTACACAGTGCCTAAAATTACTATATACTCACTATCCCTTATTTCATAGATCCTATAGGATTTTCTATTCTGTCTTAAAAGCATTTCCTGACCAACAGACCAAACAAGGGGAGAAACAAGCCCCGCTCAAAACAGGATTCATGCTAATTGTACCTGTTTTGATGTTGCCTTCGATTTTATAGTCTCACAATTCCTTTTGACTGTGCGTTTGCTGAGGACAGGAACTGTGTCTTGGCAATCGTGTACCTTCAGTGCCTAGCACAGTGCTTGACACAAAGCAGGCAACAATGTTTTCTTTTACTGTGTTTTTACATAAGTAACTCCTTTAAAGAATAGAAGAGACAAAAAAGAAAATGAATGGCATACAATATCAATTGCAGTTTTGATGACATCTCTTGTAGTGAATATGATCATGATTCTTATATTGAAGATTTAAATCATAAGAGAAACCTTAAGAAATGAATGGCAGTGCTGGAAAAAGTGTGATGGTAGGGCGGGTGGTTGTCTCAAACTGCACACTGCTGGATATATGCAGAAGGATTAATTCATGCAGACTGGACAGACATTTCAAACGTCAACCCTGTCAGATCTAAACTGGCAAAGCAATTGAAACCGTAGCAGAGAAAATACATCTAAAAGTGAATATATAACAGCACTCTCCTAGAAAACCATTTTAAAAATAAATAACTCAAAACTGAGAATTACGGAGACTAAACATATAGTCAAGCTTTTTGGCACAAAACAGTAAGTTGATCAGATTACATTTAACTTACAGAGTCTACTTCCTCTAAAATGTCATGAGCAATCAAAAGAAGAAACAGCCTTCATTCTTCCTCCAAGAGCTGTCTTGCTATTTGGCTAAGCAGAATTTGAAATAATTGCCACAAGCAATTCAAATTAAAATTTAGTAAATATTGGAAATTAGTCATGTTTGGACAATTAGACACCATCCAGGATAATTTGTGACAGTTTCCATTACATCTTCTGTTATGAAGAAAATGAAACTCCACATGTTTAAGAAAAAGCTAATACTATTCCACTTGTCTGAAAGCAATCAGGACACCATCCTGACTCAAATTTGCCAACACCTCTTATAAAAGTAATTCTTATAATGGAAAAACTAAATATTACAATAAAATTTTACTAAAGAGAGGTATATAATATATGATACAGTAGTAAGGACTCACTTTAGATGACCTTGGAACTCATGTCACCAGTAATGAACATGACCCATGGAAAGATAAGTCATGTATTTTTGGTCTCCTTTTTTTATCCTGTTATAACCTGTTTGGTTCTAAAAGCCACTGGCTTATATAAAGGGTTGAAAAATAGTGGTGTAAGCAAAGAAAAAAGTCTGTTATCCCATTATCACAGACTCTCCCACTGGGTAGACAGGACTCTCTAGGACACTGTTTAAAAACTGTGTTCCATGTGTGGGCTGTAAGGGGGCTGATGATTCCCAAAATCTATTTCCAGTTATTTTCATGTGGTCATTTGTCAGGAGAGGGAGTTTATAAATTTTATCTGACTCTCACAGTATTAGGTGATTTTCTCCCCAAATTAAGAAAGAATGAACTCATCCCACCACCTCTTTAGCCTTGAGGAATGCACTTTACAGCCCAGTGCCTTGTATTTAGAATGCTGTCCTGGAACACTACAAGAGAGAATTTGAAGACAATAGGTGTTATTTTCCAAAGAACCTGCTGCGTCTCAGGAGATGGAGCGGCTTGTTTTTGTATTTTAATGTTATATGGTCTGCTGTATGCTACTAGAATGGATGGAGTTGGGGAAGCCTGGTTCACCTGAGCTTGTTTCAAAATGAAGACACGCCATTCTGTCTGTAGAAAGACGGCAGTAGGGGATAGGCTCTGTTAATCAAAATGCCAGTGCTGGCTGGCTTCTAAGGAGATCCACTGTCTTAATCCATTCAGGCACCTGTAACAAAATATTGCAAACTGGGTAGCTTATAAACAGCATTTATTTATCACGGTTCTGAAGGCCCAACATCAAGGCTTGCAAGCAGAGTCAGTGTCTAGTGAAGGCCCTTCTCCTGGTTCGTAGGTGGTACCTTCTCACTGTAATTCTCACATGGTAAAAGGGACCAATGAGCTCCCTTGGGGTATATGTTTTAAGGGCACTAATCCTATTCATGAGGGCTCCACCCTCATGACCTAATCATCTCCCCAAAGGCCCCATTTTCTGATATTTTCACCTTGGGAGTTAGGATTTCAATACATGACTTTTGGGGGCATGCAAACATTGGGAACATAGCACCCAAGAGAATCCAGGAGAAATATTCCAAGAGAATCCTTCTGAAACCCAGCCTTGATGGAAAACAATTCAGTTGGTGATTGCAAAATCCCAAGAACATAATCAAAATCGTGTTATATAGCCTCAGGATAGCTGCAATCATAGTGGGAAAACTCCTGTGGTGAAAACTAGCCCTCTTCATGACCACACTTCCGTTTTTGGATCCATATGCCTGTGCTCTTTACATCAGTTTGTTTTTCCTGAATCAGCTCTATGGACTGTGCCCATTTAGGCACAGTTCAATGTGACTTAACAAAAGTGTAAACCCATTGAACTACCATCACAATCAAGCTACAGACCATTGCTATCATCCTAAAAGGTGACATGCTCTTTGCAATCAGTCACTCCCACCAGCCACAGAGAAACCACATTCCTATCACGATAGATTAGTTTTTCTCCAGTCTGAAAGTTTACACAAATGTAATTATACAGTACTTACTGCATATTTACTACATACTTATTTTGCTCAACATGTTTTTGAAAGCCATTCACAGTATTGCTTGTATTAGGAGTGTGTTGATGCATGTGTGTGTGCATGCATGCGTGCGCGCGCACGTGCGCGCACACACACACACACACACACGCCTGTTGGGATTTTTATTATAGGTGCTTTCTGTGGAGGCTCTAGAGAAGAAACAATCTGATTGCTTTTTTCAGCTTCTAGAGCCTCAGTCCTTGCATTCCTTGGCTCCTTAACGGTCCTGTATCTCCAAAGCCAACAATGTACTGTCTTCAAATCTCTCCCTGCTTTGGTCACATTGCCCTCTCCTATGTGACGTTATCTCCGTCTCCCTCCCTCTTATAAGGACATTTGTGATTACACTTAGGACCCACAAATATAATCCAGAATAATTTCCCCATCTCAAGATCCTCAATTAAGTCACATCTGTAAAGTCCAATTTGCTCCATAAAGTAATATTTATAGATTCTAGTGATTAGGATCTGGAAATTTGGGGGAGGTGTAATTTAGCCTATTACAATGAGCAAGTCAGAGACTGAAGAATCCAGTCAACATCTAGGAACCATATCATACCATGGCATTTTAAGGGTTATATTTTGCTTTTATTTGCAACTGATTTTTTTGTGTGCAAATGACATCCATTCTTACTCCACATCAACTCAGGAACTAAATTATATTTTACATTTAATATTGATAATCACAATTGAATTTTCCTGGCTCTCAGGTGGGATTTCTGCCAGTCTATCATTCCTGACACCTGCTAGCTAGCAGTTATCTTGCCTAAGCATTTATTATCTTTTTCCCCTTCTATTTTTTGTGACAAATTTTAGCTCTCCAAGCAGCAGCTATTCCTAAAGGACATTGGGCGGTTCAAGGAGATGTTTCCAGGGTTTGAATCTTATCTCTGCTAATCACCTGTTGCGTGAAGTTTATCAAGTTACTCTACATTTCAGTGTGACCAAATATTTGATAAAATAATACAGAGTGGCCAGTTAATAAATGCTGACTATGTGTGTGTGTGTGTGTTTGTATGTGTGTGTGTGTATATATATGTGTATATATGTGTGTGTATGTATATATTTGTGTATGTATATGTATATATATGTGTGTTTGTGTATATATGTGTGTGTGTGTATATATATATGTGTGTGTGTGTGTCTGTGTGTGTATATATATATAATCACAATACGAATACTTCATAAGAGATCTACCCTCAACACATTTTTAGGTGTACAATAGAGAATTGTTGACTATAGAAACTGTTGTACAACAGATCTTTAGAGCTTATACATCTTGCCGACTGAAGCTTTACTAACTTCCCATTTCTCCCTCTCCACAGCCCCCAGCAAACACCATTTGAGTCTATGAATTTTACTATTTTAGATAATTCAGATAAGTAGAATCATGTACTATTTGTCTTTCTGTGACTGGCTTATTTCACTTAGCATAATGTCTTCCAGGTTCCTCCACATTGTGTCACATTGCAGAATTCCTTCTTTTTAAAGACTCAATAGCATTGCATTGTAGGAACATGCATTTTTTCATACATTCATCTGCCATTGAATCTTTACATTGTTTCCACGTTTTCGATATCGTGAGTAATGTTGCAGTGAATATGGAAGTACAAACATCCACTCAAGATCCGGATTTCAGTTGTTTTGGATAGACACCCAGGAGTGGGATTGTTAGGTCAAATGGCAATTCTATTTTTAGTTCTTTGAGGGACCTCCGTACTGTTTCCCATAGTGACTGCACCATTTTATATTTCCATCACCAGCATGCAAGGGTTTCAGTTTCGCCACATCCTCGCCAACACTTTATCTTTTGGTTTTGGGGTTTTTATCATAGCCATCTTCACAGGCCTGAGATAATACCTCATTGCAGTTTTGATTTGCATTTCCCTGATGATTAGAGATAGTGAGCTTTTTTTTTTCCCCATAAAACTGTTGGTCATATTTATGTCTTTTTTGGTGAAATACCTATTCAAGCCTTGGGCTCATTTTTAATTGGGTTAATAGTTTTTTCATTATTGAATTATAGAAGTTCCTTATATATTTTGGAGATTAATCCCTTATGAGATGTATGTTTTACAAATATTTTATCCCATTTTGTAGGTTGCCTTTTCACTCTGTTGATTGCTTCCTTTGCTGTGAAGGAGCATTGTAGTTTAATGTAGTTCCACTTGTTAATTTTTGCTTTTGTTGCCTGTGGTTTTGGCATCATATCCATGAAATCGTTGCCAAGATGAAAGTCCTAGCCAGAGCAATTAGGCAAAAAAAAAAAAAAAAAGAAAAAAGGCATCAACATCAGCAAGAAAGAAGTAAAAGTGTCCTGGTTTGTAAATAACATGATCTTATATGGAGAAAACCTTGAAGACTCATAAAAAATCTGTTTAATAAATGAATTCAATAAGTTTCAGTATACAAAATCAACGTAGAAATATCCAACCACATGCGGTGGCTTATACCTGTAATCTCAGCACTTTGGGAGGCTGAGGCAGGAGGATCCCTTGAGGCCAGCAATTCAAGACTAGCCTGGGCAACAAAGTGAGACTCTATCTTTACAAAATAAAAATTAAAAAATTAGCCAGGCATGGTGACACAGGCCTGTAGTCCCAGGTACTCTACTCAGGAGGCTGAGGCAGGAGGACTGATGGAGCTTAGGAGTTTAAGACTGCAGTGAGCTCTGATTGTGCCACTACACTGAAGCCTGGGCAACAGGGTAAGACCCTGTCTCTAAAAAATACAAATAAAAATAGAAAATAAAAAATAATTTATTCTTCCAGTAAGAAATAGCTTATGGTAGAAGAAAAAAAAAATCAGTTGCTTTTCTGTACATTAACAATGAACCATATGAAAAGAAAATTAGAAAAACAATCCATTTGCAATAGCACCGAAAAGAATGAATATCTAGGAAAAAACTTAACTGAGGTGGTGAAATACGTGTATACCGAAAACTATAAAACATTAATGAAAGAAGTTAAGATACAAACAAATGGAAAGGCAGCCTGAATTAGAAGAGCTACTAATATTGTTAAAATGTCCATATGACTCAGTGTAATCCTATCAAAATCTAAATGGCATTTTTTACACAAATAGAGAATACAATGTTAAAATTCATATAGAGCCACAAAAAACCATGAATAGCCAAATCAATCTTGAGAAAGGACAAAACTGGAGACATCAAATTTCCTGATTTCAAAATACAAATTTACAGTAATCAAAACATTATGGTACTGACATAAAGACAGACATACAGATGAACAAAACAGAACAGAGAACCCAGAAATAAACCCACACACGCCTGGTCAGCTGATCTTCACAAGGATGCCAAGAACATACAATGGGGGAAGGATAGTCTCTTCAACAAATGGAAATTGGAAAACTGGGTATCTATATGCAATCGACTGAAATTAAACTCTTATCTTACACCATACATAAAAATTAACTAAAAATAGATTAAAGACTTACAACATAGGACATGAATCTTTAAAACTCCTAGAAGAAAACATAAAGGAAAAGCTTCATGGCTTTGTCTTTATATTGTGATGTCTTTCTGACTTAATATATATAGTCATAATAGTGAAGTTTCATTTTCAGAAATTTTACACCCAGAGTGATCATTGATGTGATTCATTTCAATTTAATCTGGTTTGTTAAGCACCTACTATATACAATGATCTACTATATACAGGGGATCTACTGTGGAAGAGAATCAACCCCACACTTTAATAAGGTCATGGTCTAGTCAAATTCTATTTGTTTTCTACTGCCACTGTAACAAATGACCACAAACCTAATGGGTTAAAACAACACAAATAGGCCGGACGTGGTGGCTTACGCCAGTAATCCCAGCGCTCTGGAAAGCCGAGGCTGCGGATCACGAGGTCAAGAGATCCAGACCATCCAGGCCAACATGGTGAAACTTCGTCTCTACCAAAAAATACAAGAAATTAACTGGGTGTGGTGGCGCGCGCCTATGGTTCCAGCTACTCGGGAGGCTGAGGCAGGAGAATTGCTTGAACCCGGGAGGCGGAGGTTGCAGTGAGCCAACGCTGCACTCCAGCCTGGTGCCTGGCGACAGGGCAAGACTCTGTCTCAAAAAAAAAAAACCAGACACACACACACACACACACACACACACACACACGGCCCAAATTTATTCTCCTACAGTTTTGGAAGTCGGAAGTTTGAAAGACGTCTCATAGGTCTAAACTCAAGGCATCCACATGGCTGGTCCTTCCAGAGGCTCCAGATGTGAATCCATCCTTGACCTCTCTAAGGCTGTGGCTGCGATTCCTCGACTGGTGACCACAACACTCCAGTCTGTTTCCATCGCAACTGTCACACTGCAAGGCTCTGATTGTGGTGTTCCTGCCCCTCTCTTCTAAGGATCCTTGTGATTACATAGGTCTCATCTAAATCACATCCAGGATGATTCACTCATCTCCAGCGCTTTAATTTAATCACACCTGCAAAGGCTCTTGTTATATAAGGTCTCCTCTTCACAAGTACTTTGTCCTAGAAGGGGATGTTGGGAGGACACTTTTTGAACAGGAAAGCAGAAATGCTTATCAGATGTAATGGTTTTTGAAGATATCATTGCCTTAGAGTTTCTCTAGAACAATCCATATTTTACAGGACACAATTGCAGCCCAGAGGAAAGTCTCACTTTGTAGCAATATATCTTGGCTTCTAAAAAAAAAAAAAAAAAAAAAAAAAAGTCCATAAGAGTTTATTTTAAAAGATGGTGAGGGAAATGAACCATACCAAGGGAGGTCTTGTTTTTGAAGAGCCAGGCCTGATAGCTAATGGACCTGGCATCTTCCCAGGGTTGCTGGACTCTCACAAGCGCACACACAGTTCATGGTAAGTTCTCTGAGGAAGGCTTTCCACGTCGCCGCAAGCCCAGCCGGCTCCCCTTCCCTCTAGCTGAGCCCCTGAGTGTCCGCAGGGCGGCGCCCCGCGCCAGGGTTTCGTTCCTTTTCCCTCCAGGTGCTTCTGTTCCGCGGCTTCCAGGCTTTCTTGTCCCTGGTTTGCATGGTTTTCTCAGGTGAGGGTACATCTTTCTTTTGTCATTTTACAGAGAAAATGTAAATGTTTCCTACTCTAAAAGGCTCGCCTTTAACATTTTCTTATAAAAGCAGTAAGATATTCCCACAGTTTTTTATATTGCAGTAATAAACGCTATTACTGCAATATAAAAACAAAAAAAGGAAGAAGTTCCTTAAGGATTTCATTTTCACGGATGCAACTGTAATTATTCATGTGACCAGAAGATGGCAGTACACCATTAATAACAGTGGAGCGTCCCTTAGAACAAAGTGGCTTATTCAATTCTTTGGATCCATAAACAAATGCTTATGGATCTGCTACTAAGTGCAAGGTTCTTCTGGGTTGCGTTAACAAAAGAGACAAAAGCTGCTCTGATGGAAGGTACTAAACTAAGCTTGCCAGCACAATGAAGAAGAGAGAATTGTCCCAGGCTTGTCCTGTAAAACGTCATCTAACCCCTCTTCACTCAGTGAAAGTCACATTTCCGAGAGAAAATATTACAGCAAAAGGGAGGAAGGAAAACAAAATACAACAAAATTCTCTTATACATGAGGATACTTTTAAAAGGCAAAGAGAGTTGTCCAAACACACTAGTAATGACTAGCTCCAAGTCTGTGGACCTCCATTTTCTCCATCCATAGTACCACACTGTTTCTGGAAAATGAAAATCAGGGATTAAGAGTTCCAGTCCTTACCCCATCACTGACTTTTTGTGGGATCTTGAGCAAATTATTTAATTACTTTTATGTAAAAAGTAAGGCATTGGAATAGGTAAGTTCAAGCATTTTTACCAAGGGAATTTTATTTTTCCTTTTTTTTTTCTTTTTAAAACTCTTATTCTGAAGTTCAAAACCTAAAATAAAGGAAAATGCTAGAGTTGAAAGAGACATTTGCTTCTTGAGTTTCCTCCTTTCTCCCCTAGAAGCTTAGGCTTCCTCAGAGCACAGTCTGTAAACTATCAGACAGGTGATCTTGTAAACACCCTCCAGCTCTAAATATTCATTATCCCTCAGATTCACTGAATTAATTGTGAGATAGCAATACCTTCAAAATCGATTACTGTCTGGTAAGAAACAAAAGCAACAACAACAAAAAAGACTAAATCCTGAAGATGATGACGAACTTATATAGTGAGTTGTTAAGAACAAAGAGAAACTATTAAAGCATTTTCAATAGTTTTCAACACGATGCCTCTGAATAATACGTTATCCTCATGCTTTACAGGGCCCTTGAACATGCTCAGCCAGGTTTCCGCTGTGAACGTCCTCTGGCACATGCTCTCAGAAATGAGAAGGTTGCCTGTGGAGAACACTGTGGCTCCCCTGCATTTAGGCTACAGACTTTTGGCTGAAGTAAGTGCCAAAAGCTAGAGGCGGTATCGCGTATGCTGCACCATGGTGTATCGGGCCAGAGAGCTCTGGAAACCATTCAATCACGTGGCCATCAGCAGTGATGGGAAGGGCAACATAAGGTCAAAGGACTATGGAGGGTGTCTAAGATGGACTTTAGAATGAGTCTTCCTGGGTTTACAACCCAGCTCCAACATTTTTGATGAGTTACTTTGGTTTCTAAATTTTAATTTTGGAAAATAACATCACTTCCTAGGAATGAGAAGACCTCACAGGGCAAATAATAGCAGTGTAGGAACTCCAAGTAAAAGTTTCTGTTTTCTTTCATAGGATTCCTGCAAATATCTCCAGGCTGGGTTCCTCGCTGGTCTTCCACCTTTCAATTTATCCTCCACACAACAGACTGAATGACCTTTAAAATATATGTCAGATCACATCGCTGCACTTTTAAACCTTTCAATGGCTCTCTCTTGCACTTTCAGGAAAATTCGGGTTCCTCACACTGACCTACAGGCACCGCATGATCTCCTTTGTCCACTGTCTGACGTTAATTGGCACTCACTGACCATGCTCCAGCTGCACTGGCCTTCTGACAGCTCCTGGAATCGCCCAAACCTTTTCCAGTCTTTAGAACTCTTGTGTGTACTTTTTTCCCTTTCCCGGAGCACACTGGCATTTCCTAAATTCTCAGCTAAAATATTTCTCCTCAGAGAGGTCTTCTCTGACCATCCCATCTAAAATATCGACAATAAGGTACACTTTATTCTTTAGCATGGGGATTGGAAATTTTTGACCTGTAGGCCAAACTGGCCCACCATGTTGTTTTTATATATAAAGTTTTATTGGAAAATAGCCATGCTCATTCATTTATGTATTAACAATGACTGCTCTGGTGTTAGAGTGGCTGAGTTGAATAGTTGCAAAGCCTATTATCTGCCCCTTTATAGAAAGAGTTTATCAACCTCTGATCTATCAAGCAAGCATGCACTCACTCCCATCAGCATCTCTTCATTTCTGTTTATTCTCCAGTATCTTCAGGTAGTTGCTCTTTAAATTATATTTAAGTTTTATAGTTGTTTTCTCCTGCGAAATCTTTTTTCCATTATACCTGGAAGCCAAGTCTAGTTATCTTAAAAATTCTAATAGTTCCAATATCTGAAGCATCTCGAAGTCTTGTTCTATAGTTGATTCATCTCTTTGCAATGGATCATTTTTCTCTATTTTTAACTTTATATATCATATTTTATTGAAAGTCTAACATTATGTGTAGAAGAATGATGAAAACTGACGTAAATAGTATTTACATGTAGTAATAGGCACCAGTTACCATTACTGGTTGTTACTGTGGTAACAATGCTTACCACATTTCTGTCTGCACAATAGTATATGTGGGCTGTGTCACTGTAGTCAATAGTTATGCAGAGCTTGGTATTCTATGTTTTTTTAATAACCTGTACAGTGACAATATTCCCCCATCTTCATGGTCTTCTTTGAAGACCACAGTCTTCAAAATCCTTGACAGGATGTTTGGTGCCTTGTGTCTAGTGAGCATCCTGTGGAGGCCTGTGGAAACGCGCCTGCACATAGGTGTGAGCTCACCTTGCATGGGCTTCTGGTTATTTTAAGTTCATATGCTAGCTCACACTTGGCTTTTAGTATATTTTCCCATTTTTAGATGACTTTCTCTTATTTTACAGCAGCCTCCTTTCTCTCATGTTCTGTCAAAACTGAAATAGTCCTTGCACCCCATCTCATCTCAAAGATTCCTGTCACCCTTTGGAATCAATTTGTTTATTTGGCTTATAATCTCAGTTCTCTGATGAGATCAAGAAAAGGTATAGTTTTATAGATTTTCTGAATTTTCTCATAAGTAGAGTGACATTCTTGTATAGCTTTCTAAACAAAAGCAGAACGCTAGAACCCACATTCTAAAATTTGCCCTCCTTTCAAATGGGCAGGGATGAAAAATAATTTCTGCCAGTAAGGTTAAAAAAGAAGCATGGCATTGTAAATTGATAGTTGGTGCTATAGACTGAATGTTCCCCCACCCCCGGCCCCTGCTACCCTAACCAAATTCATATGTTAAAACTTAATCCCCAGAGTGATGGTATTTTGAGGTGGGGCCTTTGGGAGAAGATTAGATCATCAGGGGAGAGCCCTCTTGGATGGCATTGGTGCTTTTATGAAAGAGGCCACTGAGGGCTCCCTTCTCCCTCCTGCCATGTGATGACACAGCAGAAACATGTGATTTATAAAACAGGAAGCAGGTCCTCACCAGACACCAAATCTGCTGGTGCCTTGATCTTGGACTTGTAGCCTCCAGAACTGGGACCATTAAATTTCTGTTGTTTCTAAGCCACCCAGTCTATGGTGTTTTGCATAACAGCTCAAATGGACTGAGACAGCTGTGTAGTGAATGTGTATAACCAATCTAAGAAGGATTTTGAAAATATTTTGAAAATCCTAAGAAGGATTTTGAAAATATGTAGAAAAAGCCTTACAGTCTGATTGTTTTGGCCTAATATTTCTACTTCAAGTGATCTTATCAGAGATGCTGACAAGTATTGTTATAGAAGGATATTCACCACAAGATTATTTGTCTATTTATTTTAATTGACAAAACTTGTATATATTTATTTACAGTGTGTTGTGTTGAAATGTGTATACATTGTGAAATGTCTAAATCAAGCTAATTAATATAAACATTATCTCACATACTTACCTTTCCTGTGGTAAGAATAATTGATATCTTTTAGCAATTTTCGAGAGTACAGCAAGTTATTATTAATGATAGTCGCCATGTTGTACAATAGCTCTATTTAACTTATGTCTCTTGTCTAACTGAAATGTTGTATCCTATGCCCAATATCTCCTCACTTTCATCCTCAGCCCCTGGTAACTCTACTTTTATGAGAGATCATGTAGTATTTGTCTCTCTGTGCCTGGCTTATTTCACTTACCTATAGATCTCCATGTTCGGATCTCCAGGTTCACCCATATTGTCTCAAGTGACAGAATGTCCTTATGTTTTTAAAGCTGAATTGTATTTCACTGTATATACCACATTTTCTTTATCTATTCATTTGCTGATGGACACTTGGCTTAATTTATTGTGAATAAAGTTCCAATGAATATGGTAGCACACACATCTCTTCCATATACTGATTTCATTTCCTTTGGATATACCCAGTGGTGGGTTTGCCAGATCATATGGTAGCTTGATTTTTAATGTTTTTAGGAAACTCCATACTGTTTTTCATAATGACTGAACTAATTTACATGCTCACCAACACACCACACTACTAGCAAATAAGGGAGACAAACTAGATAGCCAACAGCAGGGAAGTATTTTTAATAAATTGAGATCCAACCATATAAAGAAATTTTATGCAAATATTAAAATCCTTCAATGAAGAATATTTATTGAGACAATGATCATGATAATATACTGTTAAATATCAAAACCAAAACTGTATATATCTTCAATTTTCTTGGGAGTTACTAATAAACTTAGAAATTAAGTTTTATATATATATATATATATATATATATATATATCATTGGTGCCTATAAATTTTTTTTGTGGAGATATATATATATATATATATATCACTGGTGGATATAAATCTTTTGTGGATATATATATACTTTGTGTGTGTGTGTGTGTGTGTATATATCTCCACATATTCAAAGTTTATTAGTTAAAATAGTTAAGATAGCATCTTTACCGTGACAAAATATGAAAGACAACATTTTAATCAAGTAATTATAATTAGTATTACCAGTAATGGGATAGAATTCTATTATGTGTCTCCTAACATGATGCACTGAAAAAGATGTGATATTTTGTGGTATTCCTGCCAAAAATGCAAAGCCTGAGTCTAATTATGAGTAAATATTAGATTAACCCAAGTTGAAGGATATTTTACAAAATAAATGGTCTGCACTCTTCAAATGTTTCATGGCCAAAAAGTAAATATGGGTAAGTTTCCACATTAAATGAGACTAAAGAAGCATCACAATTAAATACTAAGTATAATCCTGGATTGGATTCCAGGCCAGAAATATGAAATACATACATACGACCATACCAACATATACATACACATACACACATATATGCATTTAATTTATTTTTGTTATAAGTGGTGTTAGTGGAAAAGTTGAATAAGGTCTATAAATTAGATAATATTTCTGTGTCAGTGTCAATTTGATTTTGATGATATATTGTGGTTATATAAAATAATGGGCTTGTGTTTAGGAAATTAACTGAAGTACACTATTTATGCATAATTGGTCATGATGTCTGCAACTTACAACTTACTCTCAAATAGTTTGGAAAAAACGTCTATCTTTGTGTTATTGTGATATAATGTAAATATATATTTTGTCTTCACCCCAGGTTCCTGGCATAAAACTTCTAACACCCTTGTATCTTCCTGAATAGTAGGGCTGCTAGGAGTATCATTTGTTATAATATTCTATCTTAGTTCCTCCTTGGTTTCTGACAGAAGAGCTTCTAAGACTTTGGAATCTCTGAGTGGTAAGGGTTTTTTTTTTTTTTTTTTTTTTTTTTTTTTTTTTTTTTTTTTTTTTTTTTTTTTTTTTTTTTTTNTTTTTTTTGAGACAGAGTCTTCCTCTGTTGCCCAGGCTGGAGTGCAATGGCATGATCTTGGCTCACTGCAACCTTCACTGCCCAGGTTCAACTGATTCTGGTCCCTTAGCCTCCCAAGTAACTGGAATTACAGGTGCCCGCCACCAAACCCAGCTAACTTTTTGTATTTTTAGTAGAGACAAAGTTTCGCCATGTTGGCCAGGCTGGTCTCGAACTCCTGACCTCAGGTGATCCACCTGCCTCAGCCTCCCAAAGTTCTGGGAATACAGGCGTGAGCCACCGCACCTAGCCAGGAGTATCTTTTTGTATATTGGTGAGATGGCTGGTGGCCGAAAGCCCCTAGATAGCTCCACAATGCAGGCTGTTGCCAGAAAAAACAACCATGTGATTAGAGGATTGGGACTTTCAGCCCCATCCCCACTCACAACCTCTGGGGAGGAGAGGGAGACTAGAGATTGAGTTCAATCACCAATGGCCAGTGATTTAATTAATCATGCCTGCATGATGGAGTCCGCATGGAAGTCCTAAATGAAGTGGTTTGGAAAGCTTCTGAGATGGTGAATATACAGAAGTGCTAGGAGGGTGGCACACCCAGAGAAGGCGTGAAAACTTCTTACTCTTTCCCCCATACCTTGCCCTCCAGACCTCTTCATCTGGTTGTTCATTTGTATCCTTTATAAAAAAAAAAACAATAAATGTAAATGAAGTGTTTCTCTGGGTTCTGTAAATAACTGTAGCAAATTATTGAACCTGAGGAGGGAGTCATGGAACCGCTAGTTTATAACCAGTCAGTCAGAAGAGCAGGTGGAAACCTGGGACTTGTGATTGGCATCAAAAGTGGGAGTAGTCTTGTGAGACTGAGCCCTTTACCTTGGAGGATGTTACACTAACTCCAGGTAGATTCTGAGTTGAATTGACCTGGAGGTCACTCAGCTGGTGTTCACGGAGAACTGACGTGCTGAGTGTAGATGAGTCACACATTTGGTGTCAGAAGTGTTGTAGGCATATATAGGAAAACACGTATTTTCTTTTTAATATCTATTTTTATCTATCAATTTATTGATATATAGAAGAAAGTAAGACAGATTAAATGATAAAACAAATGTGGTAAGATGTTGATATTTCTGAATTTGGGTTAAAAGTATACAAAAATACTTTATACTATTTTTGCAACTTGTCTACAAAACTAAAATTATAAAATATCATGCTATTATATGAAGAACATAGGTTTTTAGAATGGCCAATGGAAAATATTATGATTCAGTGCTTACACATCAATATTATTTCATGGTAAAATATATTTACCTTTGCAGGCTGAGGCACAAAAATTTCATAAAGGTAGTAGTTTTGTACTCCACCCCCACATACACATAGTAGAAAAGAACTGCAAGTCCCTGTAGAAACATGTTAACTGCATTTATCTGTAAGCTGCATATTTCCTGCTGTCATTCATTTTCTTCTTTAAACTTTTTCATCTTTCTAAGTTTTATAATGAGTACTTAATATTTTTATTATTGAATTCCTGGTTTCTTTTCTACAGTTTCAGAAAATAAAGAAGCAAAGAGAGGGAAAAGAAGAGAGAGAAACAGAGATGAGCCCTAATAGAGTTCATGGCTGTCTGTGAGCCACTGAATGCACCTGAGTGGGAAAGTTCTTGAGGTTGCATAGTATCAGCTGATGCTTACAAACTACTACTTCAAGGTCAGTCATGACCTGGCTGCCTCCAAGGATATATAGCTGGTCAGTACCCTAGGCTTGTTAATTTGGGGACCATCGGTCTTGCCTGGTGGCTAAACTCTAGTTTTGTTCATACCACCACAGAGAACCTCACCTCCAAAGGCAAGAAGTAGTAAGACCAACACACAAAGACAGAATGATGCCACCGCCACCTGGAGCACAATACAGTGAAGCATGTGTGCAGAATTAACACTGGCACAATACTGGACAAGTGACAGGCAAATGTGTGCAGGCTTCTGTAATGATTACGCTATTTAATTAGTGGGTACCCTGACCAGAGTTAAAATCTGGAAGAGTACCAAATATAGCAAAGTTTGCAATTTCCTTTTCTGGGAAACATTTTCTCTCTTACATGGCATCAATGACAAGCTAAAACACAGCCCTTTATCTATTAGCTATTTCACTTTGCTTTTCTTGAAAGAGTTAATCAAAGGCACATAAAGAGGTTTCTTCCTCCATGATTTGTCTCAAACCCCTGTAGATAGATTTACACCCCACACCTGGTGCTGCTAAGCACATTACAATACCTCATGTTCCCATTAACAAAACCATGTGTGAGGGTGGGAGTAAGTGTGGGAGAAGGAATGTCACACAGTTTAATTACTTAGTAAGGGGGAATAACTCAAAGTACAGTACTCTGGTCTAAAGGGATCTTCGTGATGCATGGTTAAGAAATGTCTGGACTCATTAAGTACGGAGCTTTCCAAGGCTTGCGTTGTGTAAGACACCTGTTCTGAATATGTTTATAGAGAGGGTCTGGGGTGGACATTACATTGTTGGGTCATGCTGGTTTCTGTTTATACTTCCCTTCAAGCTGCATTTCATTCATTCATTCTTTGGCCATTTGGAGCCTGGGTTCAGGAACACATTCATTAGAAAGATATAAAGATTGTTCTTCCCATGATAGCTCATAGAAAGACAAATAAATCAGCATGCAACACCTCCTTAAGTTGTTAAGCCAAATGCTTTAGGGGAAATAACCATTTTGTCTTGAGTTAAGTAGCCCTATCTACAAGCACTCTGTTTTAAATGCCAAATCTATACCAAGCCTGATTCACTTCTGAGTTTCCAGGACGGGCTATATGATGGACAGGAAGGAACATGTTTTTGCCTCCTTGTGCACCTTGCTTTCAATCCAGCTCTCATACAAGGTCTCTGTTTGATCTTGAGCAAGTTCCCCATCTCTGAGATTCTCACTCTCACCATCTGTGAAATGGGACTAATACCACCTACTTGTTGGACTATTTTTATTAAGGTTGGAAACAGTGCACATAAAGTATCTTGTACCAAGGAGTGCTTGCAAGAGTAGTTATTATAATCATTATAACATGAGAATGTGGCTTACACTTTGACAATCCTGAAAAGAAAAATTTAAAAATTCTCCAATTGAATGAGGGAATGTTGAGAGATAAAAATAAGGAAGAAAGATGAAAGAAAGAAGTAACAAAATACAATGAATGAATGAGTACATGAAAGCAAAATAAAAAGAAGGAAGGAAGGAAGAAAGGAAGGAAGGGAATTTATGGAATAGCCTATTAAGAAGGAAGGGAAGTACATTTATGAATAGGCTATTAAGATTTTGGAGACATGAGGTCTGTTTCCAGTGAAAATTTAGACATAGACTCTCAATTTCCTTAGCTACAAATGAAAGGTATCCTTTCTCTAAGGATGAGTTTTGGGAAGCAGCCACTCCTGGCTTGAGGACAAGAGTATGTTGCTTCTATGAGCTAAATGATCAGCACCCCTCTCCTCTCCCAGTGGAAACTGTGCACATTGCACTTGAAGGCACATATTTCTCAGGTTGACATTTTTGCTACAGTTTATTAGTCAGGGTTCTGCAGAGAAACAGAATCCATAGGCTATATATAGATGATATGGTTTGGCTGTGTCCCCACCCAAATCTCATCTTGAATTGTAGCTCCCATAATTCCCATGTGTTGTGGGCAGGATCCAGTGGGAGGTAACTGAATCATGGGGGAGGATTTTTCCTGTGCTATTCTCATGGTAGTGAGTAAGTCTCACAAGATCTGTTAGTTTTATAAAGGGCAGTTCTCCTGCACATGCTCTTTTGCCTGCCACTATGTAAGATGTGACTTTGTTCCTCGTTTGCCTTCAGCCATGATTGTGAGACCTCCCCAGCCACGTGGAACTGTGAGTTTATTAAACCTCTTTTTCTTTATATATTACCCACTCTTGGATATTTCTTCATAACAGTATGAACATGGACTAATACAATAAATATATAGACAGAGATGCATTATGATGGAGTGGCTCATACAGTTATGGAGGCTGAGGAGTCCCATGACTTGCCATCTATAAACTGAAGACCCAGGAAAGCCAGTGCTGTAGTTCCAGTCCAAATCCCAAAGCCTGAGAGCCAGAGAAGTCAATCATGCAAATCTTCATCTCAGCCTGAAAGCCCCAAAACCAGAAATGCTGATCTCCAAAGGCAAGAGAAGATGGATGCCTCAGCTCAAGCACAAAGAATAAAGTTACCCTTCAAAAAGTTACCTTTGCCTTTTTCGTTTTATTCACATCCTCTAACAATTGGATGATGCCCACCTGAATTGGTAAAGGCAGTCTTTTTTACTCAGTCCACGAATTCAATTGCTCATCTCTTCTGGAAACCCTTACAAACACACCCAGAAATAATGTTTTACCAATTATCTGGGAATCCCTTAGCCCAGTCACGTTGACAACTAAAATTAACCATTACATGCAGAGAGATTCCAACTGAGAGCTCTGTGCTCCAGAAGCCCTCACCTGCATCCTCCTCCGAAGAGGCACCTCCTGCATTGAGCCTGACTCAACTCAACATTATCTCTTTGCTTGTAGATGTTTTAAATTTTTATGCAAAGCAACTTGTGGTTTGGTGCTGTTGGAATTTTGCTGTGGCTGTTGAAAATTTGTTCACTTATCTCATCTTCTTTATTGAGAAATGTTTGGATTACTTCCTTGCCTATTTATTTTTAACTGGAGTCTAGGAAATGGCTATAGGGAGCAACAATCCTGAGGACACGCTATGCTTCAGGCTAGATACTTCTTGTATTTTGTTTGCCCTGAACAGCCCTCAGAGCTCAGAACAGTACTGTGACACCCACCACTGTTAAGCCCTTAGGAAAGATGCCAAGTTTAGAATTGGTTTTTAGGTGGTTTCAGCAAAACAACTGTCCACGCTGCCTCCTAAGAAGAATGACTGTGCCAACTCCAAAGAGCATTGGGCAAGAAAAGGACAATTGTTTTCTGTTTTCAGTATTCACAAACTAAGCAAATGTCTGGGCATGGTGGTTCACACCTGTAATCCCAGCACTTTGAGAATCCAAGGAGGGTAGATCACTTGAGGTCAGGAGTTCAAGACCAGCCCGTCCAACATGGTAAAAGCCCGTGTCTACTAAAAATACAAAAATCAGTCAGGCATGGTAGCATACGCCTGTATTCTCATCTACTCAGGTGGCTGAGGCAGGTGTATCCCTTGAACCTGGGGAACAGAGGTTGAAGTGAGCCAAGATCGAGCCACTGTACCCCAAATGGTAGCATGGTAGGAAGGTTTAGAGTATGCATTCTGGGGCCAGGATGCTTTATTTAAATCCCAGCTCTGCCAAACCAGCAGGGCAACCTGAGGTATGTATGTGAGATAAAAACTCTCTGTACTCAAAAGCTTCATTTTTGAAATTATCCTGGTTGTTAAGAGGATGGATGAGTTGACATTCGTAAAGCACTTAGAACAGTATCTAGCACATAAAAGTTCCATATTTAAATATTGGTTAGGTAAAAGCCTGACAGTCCTGTACTGATGGACTCGAGTACATATAACCCCATTAGAGGGTGGCTATTTCTCATAAGTTGCTTGTACCATGGAGGATAGTGGAAATGAGTGAGGTTCTTTGTTATTCCTCTTCCTTATTTGTGTGTACACGTGTGTGTGCATGTGTGTATGTTTATGTACCCACCATTCTGACAGTTGCTTTACAGCTCTTTATTAGTCCTCCTATCAACCATGTATGGTCATATTGTTATCAGTTGACAGAGAAGGCTCACAGAGGTCATTCAATGGCTCAGGTCACAACGCTTTGGATTTAGAGTTGGAATTTACATCCCTATCACCAACACCCAAGATTCATCCTGTCTCCACTTTTCCCAGCCCCCATAGATACACACACACACCTGGAGTTGATCCTCAAATTCTGTCTTATAGGGAAGTTTCCAGGAGAGTAACCAGATGATTTTGAACAACAAAGTATGCAGGACAGAAAACAGGTCAAAAGGCCCAACGTGATTTTGTTAGAATGGTGGGATTATTAATTTTTTTCATTTCTCTATTTTTCAAAATGCTCCTTTATAAAATTATGTTAACTCTATGTAAAATCGTATGTTTATTTTTTAAGCGTTAGCAATTGGCAGAATTATATTTATGTTCTATATTTGATCTAAGTCTGTATACAGTTTTTCATGTTTAAGGAAGAGATTCAAATACTTCCCCTAAACATGAGAACTTGAGAGTCTTGGCTGTGGCTGGAGGTGGAAGCACAGGGGAAACAATACTTACACTTACAGGTGACCCTTTTTCTCCAAACCAAAAACTCTACAGTGTCTTTTCCTGTTCAAGCCTGGGAAGCATTGTAGAGAATGTCAAGATCAGGGAAAGGGCTTTAATTTCCAAACAGAACAAATTTCAGTTCTGAGTGCACACACAACTAGCTACAGAGTTGCCAGGGAAGACGCCAGGTGCCTTCCAGAGCAAAATGACCTCTAAGGGGCCCCAAGCCCTAGATTTCTCATTGAGTCTGATTGACCTTCCCAATCTATGTTCTGAGCATGGATTATGTAGCAGAATGATCCATACTGCTGCCTTTGGTACCTCATGTATCTAACATTGATCCTATTCTCTTATAGGGGACACACACTAATCAACACTTTTTGTCAAAATCTCCTTATCCTTCCTGTACTTAGAGATCTTCCACCCAATACATCATGGTAGGTGAAACTGACTTCCATTTAGAAAGTGAAGAATTGTGCCTGCACTAATGGGCCCTTTTGCCATTCAGATTCACCTATCCAGACTTCTGAATTTGGAAACAATGATGAAACAAGCAGGTGAAATGAGAATTTATCCAATCCTGGAACAGCAGCACCACCACCAGATGCTTTCTAGAGTTGGCAAAGACAGGGATTCCCAAGTTGTGTGTCTGGTGTCCAGTTCTCGTGGCATCACCAGGTGGGTTCTGGGCTGTGATTTTAGACCCTTCAACCTAAAATCCTTATGTCTCTGCCCATTCTCAAGCCTGCTTCTCCGTCAACTCCATGAGCTACACCAGTCAGTGTCTTTTCTGGTACTTGCTATGGATAACCTGACCCGTTCACATATCCAACTTCTAGTTTGGCCAGTTTAGTCCCAAATCCCCTCCGGTTATTTCCTTGACCTTTCTTTACCTTCATTCAATCCAGTTCCAGTTGCATTAGTCAAGACTGACCAGTTGAATGACTTTTCCATTAGAAGATTTAGAAGACTGGTTGGGAACCTTATCAATTCTTCCAACATGAGTAGCAGTAATGTATTAGGGTTTTCTAGATGAACAGAAGTAATAGGATATATATATATATACACACACATACATACACACACATATATGTATATATAAATATATATACATATATATGTGTGACTATATAATAATAGGATATATAATATCCTATTAGTTCATATATATATATATATATATATACACATATATATATATGGGAGTTTATTAAGTGTATTAACTCACATGATCGCAAGTCCCACAATAGGCCATCTGCAAGGGTGAGGAGTAAGGAAGCCAGTCTAAGTCCCAAGGCTGAAGAACTTGGAGTCTGATGTTTGAGGGCAGGAAGCATCCAGCATGTGGAAAGAAGTAGGCTGGGAAGCTAAGCCAGTTTCTCCTTTTCACGTTTTTCTGCCTGCTTTTTATTCACTGGCAACAGATTAGATGGTACCCACCCAGATTAAGAGTGGGTCTTCCTTCCCCAGCCCACTGACTTTGGCAATACCCTCACAGACACACCCATCCAGACTTTTGAATTCGGAAACAATGCAACAAAGCAGGCAGAATGAGAATGTATCTAATCAATCAATGGATCAATCCTTTGCATCCTTCAATCCAATCAAGTTGATAGTATTAACCGTCACAAGTAATAACAGCTAACACTCTGAGTGAGTGTACCATTGGCTAGGTACTTTCAGTCATTATATTACATATTCTTAAGGAAAATAAATATGGACTATTTCCTATATCAATTTTAATGACTAGGAAATGTGCCTGGAAGAATTACATAACAGTCCAGGGTGCACAAGCAAGTACATGGCAGAGATAAAAACCAAATCTAACTCTGTCTGCCTCTAGTGACTGAATTCAAACCTGTTCATGCATGTGCCTCTCGGGGACTTGACAAGCTGTTGTTTCAGCCCGAGTTACTGGGTCAAGTTATTAAATCAATCGCTATAGAAACAGTTCATCTAAGTTTGAAAAGGCCAATAAGAAAAAGTTATCTGAATCCGAGAGATTGTTAAATCATATTCTACAATAATTGAAATATTTTCTCTTAGAGACAGAAGAAAAGCTGGAATAATTAACACTCCTTTGTAGTTTCAGAATTCAAAAAATGAGCAATTTAGAGAAAAAAAAATCTTCTCTTGCTCAAGGTGTCAAGTCGTCACTCAATATTTCCACTGGGCAATGTGACTTTGCCAGACCCTGGGGCAGCCTGCTCACACCAATTTCTGTCAATTCAAAATTGAAAGCTATTATAATCAGTACATTCTTTTTTTTTTAGTGTCTAAAGAAGCATTATGGGTCAGGAAGGTTAATTCAAAAGATAATTTTTCATTTAAATGACCTGAACAGGAAAAAATATGTATTTCCCCCTTTCCAATGGGACCTTGATAAGACAGACACAGAACTCTCAGTGTAAAAATTCTTTCCAAGAAGCAAAGACATCTTTGGACCCTTAGTTTCTACTTCAAAACTTTAATTCTTAAATATTCAGAGAACCCTGTAGCTGACATGAGAAATCTAGGTCAGGATCTGAAGGGATGCTGCTAGTATCTTATTCATGAATGTTTATCACCTAAAAGACAGCTGTAAAATATATTTCCTCCTTCTTTTTTTCTTTCCTTCCTTTCTCCCTTTATGATATTTCTTTTTTTCTTTCATTCCTTTCTCTCTCTCTTTCTTTCTCTCCTTCCTTCCTTCTCTTCTTTCCTTCCTTCCCTTTCTCCCTTTCTCCCTTCCTTTCTTCCTTCCCCCCTCCCTTCCTCCTTTCTTCCTTCTTTTTTTTTCTTTCCTTCCCTTCCCCTTCACTTCCGTTCCTTTCCATTTATTTATTTTTGAGATGGAGTCTCACTCTGTCTGGAGTGCACTGTTGCAATCTCGGCTCACCTCAACCTCTGCCCCCTGGGTTGAAGTGATTCTCCTGCCTCAGCCTGCTGGCCTCGGCCTCTCAAAGTGCTGTAATTACAGGCATGAGCCACCGTGCCCGGCCCTTTCTTTTCTGTTTAGTGTATTACCATTCCTTTTGTACTCTACCCACTTTGTGGTGATGGTGATAATTTAAAACAATGATGGCATTTTGCTCCCAAGCAGCCAAGCACTAAAAACCACAGTAAACTACATGGCCTTTCTTGGCAGGGGGAAATCACACTAAGCCCATCTAGTAACTGCCATGCCTGGGTTTGGAGACCTGTGTTTTCACCACAAATCCATGTTAAGTCTTTGGCCAAATTATTTGGCTATGTTGTCGAAATTTTCCCAACCAAAAGCTGGGATAAATTATAAAGTTGTATATTATATTTTCTTTTGCTGTTCTATTAACTGTATTTCATAACCTCTTCCTTGTAACATTTACTATGTCTCCTTTGCTACCTCACTATAAAATGAGAATATATCAACTATAGTGGAGACCAAGTTTTATAATATATTCTGCAAGGAGAACACTACCACTGACGTAAGCTGTAGCAATTCTTTCCAGAGGAAACTAATCTATATTCAATTAGAATCCCAGAGGAGGGACTGACACATACCATTCACCTCCATCCCTTAGGCTCTTTGGAGTCTGCATTTAAAAAAATTACTGTAACTAGTTCCATTTTTAATGAGTCACTTTTCTACTGCCTTCCGACTTTCCACTTAGCCACCAAGTTATGTACAGTCTCCAGGGAGCTGGTGAAGAGCCCTCACAAGGTGCCTGCACCCTATACTGCTCCAAATTTTGCTAGAGCTTCACTGCAAGTAACAAGAAGGGGAGAGATTAGGTGACTCTGCTCCCTTGTTAGAGTCCACATTTAATGAGAACTAAACCCTGATTCTTTAAAACGAGTTTTGACCTCTTCTAACCCTGAGGAGAACAGAAGGCTTCAAGATGGGAAGGGTGTTATAAGACCATCAGAAAGCAGTGATTTTTCCAGGATATTAATTCTTTCTTAGCACCTATAACTCTAGTGTGGAACATTAACACAGAGATGACTGAAATGGAATTATCCAGATAGTGCCGTTTACAATGTGACAAATTCCTCAATTTCTCTGACCTTCAATTTTCTTATCATTTCTCATAGTATCACCCTTATTACATAAAACACTGCTCAGAGAAATCAAAGATGACACAAGCAAATGGAAAAACATTCCATGCTCATGGATAGGAAGACTCAATAACATTAAAATGGCCATACTGCTCATACGGCCCAGGGCGATTTATAAATTCAAGGTTATTCCTGTCAAACTACCAATAATATTCTTCACAGAACCAGAAAAAATCTACTTTAGGCTAGGCATGGTGGCTCATGCCTATAATCCCAGCAGTTTGGTAGGCCAAGATCACTTGAGGTGAGGAGTTCAAGACCAGCTTGGCCAACATGGCAAAACCCATCTGTACCAAAAAATACACCCACATACACAAATTAGCCAGGCATGTTGTCGCCCACCAGTAGTCCCAGCTACTCGGGAGGCTGAAGTGGGAGAATCACTTGAATCCGAAAGGTGGAGGTTGCAGTGAGCCAAGATCATGCCGCTGCACTCCAGCCTGGGCAAAAGAGTGAGGCTTTATCTCAAACAAACAAACAAAAAAACTATTTTAAAATTCATATGGAACCAAAAAAGAGCCCAAATAGCCAAGGCAATACTAGGCAAAAAGAACAAACCTGGAGGCAACATGTTTTCTGACTTAAAATTATTGTACTACAGAGCTACAGTAACCAAGACAGCATGGCACTGGTACGGAAACAGACACATAGACCAATGGCACAGGATGGAGAGCTCAGAAATAAGATCACACACCTAAAACCATCTGATCTTCAATAAAGTTGACAAAAACAAACAATGGGAAAAGGATTCTCTATTCAATAAATGGCTCAGGGATCACTGGCTAGCCATCGGCAGAAGATTGAAACTGGATCCCTTCCTTATACCATATACAGAAATCAACTCAAGATGGGTTAAAGACTTAAATGTAAAACTCAAAACTATAAAAACCCTGGAAGATAACCTAAGCAATACCATTCTGAACATGGGAACCGACAAAGATTTTATGATGAAGATACCAAAAGCAATTGCAACAAAAGCAAAAATTGACACGTGGTTTAATTAAACTAAAGAGCTTCTGCACAGCAAAAGAAACTATCAGCATGGTGAACAGACAACCTATAGAATCGGAGAAAATTTTTGCAAATTATATATCTGACAAATATCTAATATCCAGCACCTATAAGGAACTTAAACACATTTACAAGAAAAAAAACAAAGTCCTTTAGAAAGCAGGCAAAGGACATGAACATCTTTCAGAAGACGTACATGTGACCAAGGCCAAGAAGCATGTGAAAAAAAGCTCAACATCACTGACTCTGAGAGAAATGCAAATCAAAACCACAACGTAATACCATTTCATACCCGTCAGAATGGCTACTATCAAAAAGGGAAAAAAAAGGTGGCGGGGGGGAAATGTTTACACGTTGTTTCTGGGAGTGTAAATTAGTTCAACCATTATGGAAAGCAGTATGGTGATTCTTCAAAGAGCTGACAACAAAATGACCATTTCATCCAGCAATCCTATTAGTAGGTATATCTCCAAATGGATATAAATTGGCTGGGTGCAATGGCTCACACCTGTCATCCCAGAACTTTGGGAGGCCGAGGTGGGTAGAGGTCTGAGGTCAGGAGTTTAAGACCAGCCTGATCAACATGCTGAAACCCCGTCTCTACTAAAAACAAACAAAAAAAATTAGCCAGGCCCAGTGGCATGTACCTGTAGTCCCAGCTACTTTGGAGGCTGAGGCATGAGAATTGCTTGAACCTGGAAGGCGAAGGTTTCAGTGAGCCGAGATGGCACCACTGCACTCCAGCCTAGGCGACAGGATGAGACTCTGCCTCAAAAACAAAAAAGAACATAAATTGTTCTATCATAAAGATGCATGCATGCATATGTTCATTGCAGCACTATTTACAATAGTCAAGACATGGAATCAACCTAAATGCCCATCACTGGTAGGCTGGAGAAGAAAATGTGGTACACATACACTATGGAATACTATGCAGCTGTAAAAAGAGTGAAATAAAGTCCTTTGCAGGACCATGGATGGAGCTAGAGGCCATTATCCTCAGCAAACTAATGCAGGAACAGAAAAACAAATACCATGTTCTCACTTATCAGTGAGAGCTAAATGATGAGAACACATGGACACAAAGAGGGGAACAACAGACACTGGGGCCTCCCTGAGGGTGGAGGGTGGAAGGAGAAGAAAAGCAGAAAACATAACCATCGGTGCTAGGCTTATTACCTGGGTGATGAAATAATCTGTACAAAAAGCCCTGTGACATGAGTTTACCTATATAATAAACCTGCCCATGTACCCCGTGGTTAAAATAAAAGTCAAATAAAAAGAAAAAAGAAAACAAAAAAGAAACATCCAACGGGACTTATAACCTGAAAATTTGAATAAACGTCACCAGAACATGTCACTCCTTATTCCTAGTTCAGTAAAATTAAACATTTTAAATGTTATATTAAAACACTGTAACCTAGGACCTCACAAAAGTAGGCACTCACTATATGTTGTACCTTTCCCTAAAAAATATTTTTGAGAATTGGATCTTTAAAAATTAATACACCTTTATATCAACTAAAGAATGTTTTTATAAAAAATACGAATTATACACCTACACATACATTTACCATGCACAAACTTTTATTATGTAAAATATGAAAATGTTTACTCTGAATTTTTTTATGGTTTCTCTGGAATAGGGGTAGGTTGGTGAAATGCAATGCAAATGAGGAAAAGAGACAGGATTTGGCCTTCTAATGCTTTTGAAGGGCAAATGTAAACACAGGCTGATGTTTTACAGAGTGCCTTCAGGCCAAAATACATCAACAACTTCTCTCTGCGCCCTCAATAGAATTAGTATCGTTTGGATCGTGAAGGAATAAATATTAATCATATGAGTCACAACTGAATGATTAATAACATGCACAGTACAACTATTTAACAAGCATAGATCAAAGAAAGAGCTTCTAGCTTTTTGGTAATGAGAGGATACACAATCAAATGCAGTGAGAAATTATTTAGGGAACTGCAGAAAAATCAGGTGCCATTGTTCTTTTCTAAGAAAACAACATGCAAGATCATGTTATTCAGACACAAAAGTATTGGAATGCAACCATCCCCTCTTCTTACTACAAACTGAAATTCTATTCAATCCTGTAAATATGTATTGAGCACCTACCATGAGTACCTACTATATGTCATGCACATTGCTTGGCATTTGTGGAAAGCAAAACATTCATATTAGTCCGTTTTCATGCTGCTAATAAAGACATACCCGAGACTGGGTAATTTATAAAGGAAAGAGGTTAAACTGACTCACAGTTCAGCATGGCTGCAGAAGCCTAGGGAAATTTACAATCATGGTGGAAGGGGAAGTAAACGTGTCCTTCTTCACATGGTGGCAGCAAGAAGTGCCAAGCAAAACTAGGACAATCTCCTTATAAAACCATGAGATCTCATGAGAACTCACTCTCACAAGAACAGCATGGAGGTAACCTCCTCCATGATTCAATTACCTCCCACACGGTCCCTCCCACTACATGTGTGGATTATGGGAACTACAATTGAGATGAGATGTGGGCGGGAACACAGCCAAACTATATCAACACTATATATATTGGTGACAAGCACATGCTTTAGTGTCAGGCAGAGGGTGTTTGAAAACCAACTCTGTCACTTACTAGCTTTTTTGTTTTTATCATGGAGATAAATAGCATCTCTCTCTCTCTTTCCTTCTTTCTATCCCTTCTTCTTTCCTCTCTTTCAAATGGAGACATAACTTGCATATAATAAGATGTCCAAGTATTAAACAAGCTAAACTATATTTTACATTTTTGTATGCCAGATAAATATAAAGAACATTTGCATAATCTCAGAAAACACTCTTGTATTCATTCCCAATGAAAATTTTCCAGTCCCACTCCTATTGGAAGAAAATACTATTCTATTTCCTGTCAATAGAGGTTAGTTTTGATTATTGTTGAAATTTATACAGATAGAATGATACCACATTTTTTTTTTTTTAAAAAAAACAGGTTCTCACTGTCACCCAGGCCAGAGTGCAGTGGCCTGATCTTGGCTTATTGCAGAAACTGCCTTCCAGGTTCAAGTGATTCTCGCGCCTTAGCATCCTGAGTAGCTGGAATTACAGTCTTGTGCCATCATACCTGGCTAATTTTTGTATTTTTAGTAGAGATGGGATTTCACCATGTTGATCAGGCTGCTCTCAAACTCTTGACCTCAGGTAATCTGCTTGTGTCAGCCTCCCAAAGTTTTAGGATTACAGGCATGAGCTATCCAGCTCAGCCTGTTTTTTTTTAGCTGGCTTCCGTCACTCAACATAATTTTTCTGAGGTTCATGTATGCTGCCATGTATTAGGTTTTCTTTTTTTTAAAGTGATATTGTTTGTGGTATTCCACTGTATAAACTTATCACAACTCATTTATGCATGCTCCTGTTGGTTACCTTTGGATTGTTGCCAGTTGGCAATATTGTGAGCAGAAGAGTTTTGTAAATACATGCACTCATTTCTCTTGGGTATGTACCTAAACGGGAATGAATGGATCATAAATGTAGGCACATGATTAAATTTACTAAGAACAGGCATATAGTTACTATTTAGCAATGCGTAAGAATTCTGGTTGCCCACAACCTTGCTAACCTTGGTCACTTTCATTCTCTTCGATTTTAGTCATTCTGGTGGGCATTTAGTGGTAACTTGTGGTTTGTCTTTCATCCCTCTGCTTATTGGACTTCCGTGTATCTTCTCTGTGGAAGCCTTTTGTTGAGCAGGTTAGTTCTGGTCCCTAAGCCCCAGTTCCTCATCTATAAAACAGGGTCAATAATAAAATATTCTCTTGTGACTGTTGTAAGAATTAAATAAGATAATGTGTATACAATGTTTAGTCCAGTGCTTAGCACATAACTTGTTCAATAAATACTTATCATTACTTTTGCCATTATTTCATATCACCAGAGGAAAAAACAATTGTAAGTAAATAAGATCCCTGGACTTAACGGTGCTTATAGACTGGCAGGAATTGTAGTGATAACATCATCTAGGAACGTGCATCCAGGTGGGTGACACAGACAGACAGACAGACGGGCATTCACTGGGACACACAAAGAAATAACAATAAAAACCATGGGTTGCATGATGCTTGGCAATTTTCCAAGTATATTTTATATGTCATTTTTCATTTTGATACAATACTGAGATAAAAGGATTTTGACTGTCCTTTCATGAATGATTAAACATGATCCAACCATAAATAAGAAATAGTTAAATTTAAAAGGCTGTCTTTGGACTGTTAGCAACAAACTGAGGACTTTTATGGAAACAGTGGCTGACACTTGGGTGACTTCATGTCACTTGGCAGATGATGGTTCTGATCCGAGTTGTAAAAAGCAAAAAAATTTTAAAAGGAATGAGAAGTGAAGAAACAATAAAACTTCTAGAGATGGGTAGGAGCATATGAGAAATTAGCTTAAATACAATTTACCATGAACAAACTGTGAAGGTGTACGCTTGGATTCAACTACCTCGGTAAAAACACCTACTTAAGAACTTATTAGATGCCTGGTTCCTCTTGGAATTTTCTTTTCGAATATATTTATTTTTATTTTACTTATTAATTTTTAAGACAACTATAATAAAGGTGAAAAAGTGGCTCATGCCTGTAATTCCAGCACTTTGGTAGGCTGAGGCAGGTGGATCGCTTGAGGTCAGCAGTTTGAGACCAGCCCGGCCAACATGGTGAAACCCCATTTTTACTAAAAATACAAAAATTAGCCAGGCATGGTGGCACACACCTGCAATCCCAGCTACTCGGGAGGCTGGGGTATAATAATCGCCGGAACCTCGGAGGTGAAGGTTGCAGTGAGCCGAGATTGCGCACCACTGCACTCCAGCCTGGGTGATAGGGCGGGACTCCGTCTCAACAACAACGACAACAGCAACAACCAAAAAAAGTAAAATAAAGACAATTATGAAACAAGCTTTTCAACAGTCATTTTTTGGTTTAAAAACTCTGCTAAAATATTTTATTACATACTTGGTATACTTTTTAATATTCTCTAACAGGTGCACACACCTCATAATTTGTTTGAAGTAAAAGTAGCATGCCATCAACTGTACATTACTGTATTAAAAAGCACAATTTTAAATGTTTGTAAAATTTAGAAACAATACACACAATTTTAAAGTCTTGACATATGTATACAACTGTAAAATTATCACCACAAACAAGGTAATAAACTTATCCCTCATCTCCAAAAGTCTCCTCATTCCCCTTAGTAATGCCTCCCAGAACTCCAAGCTCTACGTCCCATTGCCAAGCAACCACTGATTTGCTTTTTGTCACTATAGGTTAGTTTGCATTTTCTAGATGTATATAATTGGAATCGTATAGTGTGTACTATTTTGCTTGGCTTCTTTCATTTGGAATAATGATTCTGAGATTCTGATTCATGTTGCATAGATCAANATATAAATGGCATCATACAGTATGTACTCTTTTACAGTCTGGCTCCTTTTACTCAGCATAATTATTTTGTGATTCATCAATGTTGTTGAATGTGTCAATAGTTCATTCCTTTTTATTACTGAGTAGTTTTCTCTTTGAGGAATAAATCACAGTATGTTTATTCATGTAACATGGGTTATTAATAACCCAATAACACTTGGGTTATTTTAGTTTTTACGTATTATAAACATGGCTGCTGTGAATATTTGTGTGTATAACTCTTTGCATAGGCAAATGCTTTCTTGTGTCATGGGTAAATAACTGCGAGGGAATGGGTGGATCATATAGAAGGTATCTGTTTAACTTTTTTTTTTTGAAACAGAATTTTGCTTTTGTCACCCAGGCTGGAGTGCAGTTGCGCTATCTTGGCTCACTGCAACCTCTGCTTCCTGGGTTCAAGCAATTCTCCTGCCTCAGCCTCTTGAGTAGCTGGGATTACAGGCATGCACCACCACACCTGGCTAATTTTTGCATTTTTAATAGAGACGGGGTTTCACCATGTTGGCCAGGCTGGTCTTGAACTCCTGACCTCAGGTGATACGCCTGCCTGGGCCTCCCAAAGTGCTGGGGTTATAGGCGTGGGCCACTGCAACTGGGACTGTTTAACTTTTCAAGAAACTGACAAACTTTTCCAAAATGGTCATGCTTTCTTACTATCCCATCAACAGGAAATGTGAGTTCCCATCCTTCCACATCCTCAGCAATACTTGGTATGCTTTTTAATTTTAGATATTCTAATGGATATCTACAGGCATCTAGATTATGGTTTAATTCATTTCCCTAATGGGAAAGATGCTGAGCATCTTTTGTATGCTCATTTGCCATTTCTTTTTTGGTGAATGTCTGGTCAAATATTTTGTCCATTTAAAAAAAGTTGGGTTGTTTGCTTTTTCAGTGCTTAGTTTTGAGGGATACATAGGTAGGTACATAGACAGATAGATACATATATACATAGATACAAAATATTATATATATATCTCTCCCAAAATTGTTCCTTCAGTCTCTTAACTGCATCTTTTAAAGAGCAATAGTTTTAAATTTTGATAAAGCCAGTTATTTTATTTTTATATTTAGTACTTCTTGTGTGGAATCTAAGAAATTTGTGCCAAACTCAAGTTCTAAATTATTTTCACTGTTTTCTTCAGCAGGCTTATAACTTTAGTTTCATATTTAGGTCTATGATTCACTTTACCTAATTTTTATATATGGTGGCATTTTCTATAAGCTCAGTTTTGGGGAAAGGTATGTGTGGATTTCCAATTTTTCCAGCACAAGTTTTTGAAAAGGAAATTCTCCACTAAATTGTCTTTGAACCTTTGTCAGATATCAAATATATACTCACAGAGAAAAAGAAAGGCAGGTCTATTTCAAGACTCTTCTGTTTTCTTTACCTATTTATCATTTTTGTGCCAATACCACACTGTTTTGATTACTGCCACTTTATAACAAGTCTTCGAATTAGTAGCAAAATTTCTCCCAATTTCTTCTTCTTTGTCAAATTTGTTTCTTGTTTTTTTATTTTGTATTTGCATATGAATTTTCGAATCAAATTATTAAGTTTTTACAAAATATCCTGCTAGTATTTTAATTTGAATTGCTTAGATTCTGTAGGACAATTTTAAGAGATTTGGTAGCTTAACAATATTAGATATTTTAACCCATCAACAAAGCATTTCTTTCTTTTAAGCATCCTTTAGTCTATCTCAAGAATATTTTATTGTTTTTGGTTTACAGGTCTTATACATCTTTTATCAGATTTATCACTAAGTAGCTAGTAATTTTTATACTGTTATTTTTAAAATTTCAATCTATGATTGTTCAGTTTTTGTACATAAATTTCAATTGATTTTGTATGTTGATCTCATAATCAACACTCTTACAAAACCCAAGAGTAAGAATTCTAGTATCTTTTTTGTTTGCCTAAATACCATGTTGGTTCTAGTTAAATTTTATTAACAATTCCACAAAGAATTGTGGACTAATAAGAACCCTAAAGAAAACAGGAAGAGCACATATAAGGAGCAGGACTATCCCTAGGGTTAAGATAGAGCACCCAAGGAATAGGATCATTTCAGTGCTAGGGTCAGCACCTTATTGGAGAAGGCATGGCCACGGCTCACTAGATGACAGAGGAATCCCTGTGGTGCTGTGCCAGTGGAACTTTCTGGAAATATCACCACTTGGCTGCTGGGAAAAGCTGTTAAAGAGGAGATAACCAGTGGGGGGCACTCTTCTAAGAAACCACTGAAGGGTTTTTAGAGGCAACTGCCTTCTGTGGGATGCTGCTAACCAATGTGCCCTGCTGGTTCTGATTGCTGGAGAGGCAGCCATGCTGCAGAAGCCTGAAGCTGAAGAAGCTACCGACGTTAACAGAGCTGGGTCTTATTTTTATAACCACCATGTCTCTACTTGACTTTTTCCAGGCTAGGGCAATCGTAAGGCTCACCTTACGTATTTTCTGTCTCTCAGGGATCACTCTTGTTATTGCTTGATATCAACAGCCTCAAAAATTGTTGTTTCTTACAATATTTTTTCTGGTTTTCACTTCCTTTCCAGTGGGAGGGTATGTCTGATCCCTGTTACACCACCTTGGCTAGATGTGGAAGTCTTCTTAATGGATTTTTTCCCCCTAAAGATGAAGAGTTAAGGAGAAGGGATTTATAGAAGGAAGTTTTTTTGAAATATTTTGTCTAAGTCACTGGCAACATGGAAATTTCCTGGATCTTAGTTAGGGCATCTCATAGCAGTAAATGACTATGTTCCAAAAATGGATAAACATGATCCTGAAACGTTTCAACGTATCTTTAATCAACCCATCTGATCTACTGTTTCTAACATTCTGGGATTTGGAGACAGTTCAGTAGAGTTGAATAAGTACAAGTCTAAATGTTTGAAGTTCTGTGTTCTCATCCTAGTTCTGACACTAATTATCTGTGTACCTGGATATCAGACTCAATCTCTCTCTGTAACACAGCAAACTTGGCTGACTTTCTGACCATTAGAGTAGGATTTGCAGCTTTAAAACAAAACCCAACATTTCAATGGCTTAATGCAGTGTAAGTGTTTTTGTTTGTTTGTTTTTTGTTTTGTTTTGTTTTTTTGCTTGTGCAACAGTTCAAAACAGAGGTTCCCTGGCTGCAGGTGGCTTTCCACTGGTAGTGATTTGGAAACACAAGCTCCCTCTGACTAATGATCCTGCTGTCCCTTCGGAGTCCTCTGCTTATCTTATCTAGGTGAAAAGACGGGGAAAGCCATTTTTTGAGGCCTGTTCAGCTTTCACAGGCAGCTTCCTGCCAAGGAAGATTTAGGGATCTGTTGCTAGTTATATAGTCACAAACTTTTATAAGCCAGGCTTATGATTTCTTTGGCAATGAAATTTCCTCAAAACTTAGCAACTTCTTATATAATTGCTTCTATTTAGTGCCTTTGTGCCCATTATTTCCGAGATATAATTTTCAAAGCTGATTTATTTCTTTGTTTTCTCACCCTCTGCCTTTCTCAATTTCACTGCAGTTTCCCAGAGCTCACTGACACAATAGGTCTTGTCAGGAAGGCCATACCTTTAATCTGAATATTGTGAAAGGGCAACTTAAATAGGAGCTTACTCTTTTAGTGGCAGAGTCTCACTTTGAGAGGCAGTCAGCTTTTCCACGCCCATGACACCGAGGCTTTCTGCATGCTTTCTATTCCCTTTCATTTCTATGCTGAGTGACCTGCTCTTGCCTGAGTGCATCTCTTTTAATATTTGGTTACACTGTGCAAACAAGGAAAAGCATATTCTTCTAACAATCTCTTTTCCCATTACCTGGAACCATAGGCTCAGAAGCCACACAATCCACCCTCCAAATGATCATAGGTGAAACTTTACCAAATGTTTTGTCACTGCTGGTCATGGGGCTCTCTCTTTCCAACCTCCAGAATCAGTTTTCTCTTTCCCCGTTATTTGTACTTTTAGCCAATGACATTTATTTTAGACTATTTATTTGTATTATTATCATTACTACTACACTTTAAGTTCTGGGGTACATGTGCAGATCATGCAAGTTTGTTACATAGGTATACATGTGTCATGGTGGTTTGCTGCATCCATCACCCCGTGATCTGCATTAGGTACTTATCCTAATGCTATCCCTGCCCTATGCCCCCACCCCCTGTTATCCCTTCCCTAGCCCCCCACCCCCCCACAGGCCCCAGTGTGTGATGTTCCCCTCCCTATGTTCATGTGTTCTCATTGTTCAACACCCACTTATGAGTGACAACATGTGGTGTTTGGTTTTCTGTTCCTGTGTTAGTTTGCTGAGAATGATGGTTTCCAGCTTTATCCATGTACTTGCAAAGGACATGAACTCATCCTTTTTTATGGCTGCATAGAATTCCATGGTGTATATATGCCACATTTTCTTTATCCAGTCTATCATTGATGGGCATTTGGATTGGTTCCAAGTCTTTGCTGTTGTGAACAGTGCTGCAATAAATATACATGTAAATGTGTCTTTATGGTAGAATGATTTATAATCATTTGGGTATATACCCAGTAATGGGATTGCTGGGTCAAATGGTATTTCTAGTTCTAGATTATTTTAAGCTGTTTTTTTTTTAGCATCCCACTTCAAAGTATCAATTTCTATATTGGGTAAAAGAACACTATTTGCTGTCACAAACAAGCTCAAAATTTTCAGTAATTTAACATTGCAAATATACTGGTTTCCAACCCATCTATTGCAGGAGTTACCAGATTTCCTGTGTAAGGTGATTCAAGGACCCACACTTACAGTTGTGGCTCAGTCACCCATACAACCTTCAGGCAGGAAAAGAAGAAAGTGAAACTCGGGAACTACCCACTTCTGAAGAGCCCCAGCCTTTTAAGCCCATGTATTTTCACTCACATTCTACTAATAAGAATTAATTCTGTGGCTACACTGGAATTACAGTGTAGAAGGACTTGTAACTGAGGTCCCTGGCTGACCTCCTAGCAACAACTCCAGCTTGAGGAGTGGGTAGTATGACTTTTTGACAGGCAGGCCATCTCTGCCACAATCTGCCAGATGATGTCTCTGATCCCTCCCAATTCTGAAATTCTTATCTGCCAATTAGTAACAATCGGCAGATAAGAATTTCCTACCTCTCAGAGTCTTTGTGAGAATCATATAAAAATAATGTGCATGAAAAGAATCTATGGACTGTAAAGCATTTAACGAATATGGATTACTAAAGTTATGGATCTGAGAGTTCCCTAATTCTTTACAAATCCCCAGAGACTATTGGAAAATAGTCATAAAGCTTAACCTTTCTTTTCTAGATCCAACATGCCTTTACCACCTATTTCTCAAGTGCTTCCTAACAAGAGAAACTCCATCTATAGCCAAGCTATTGCTTGGCTATATCCAAGCATTGCCCTAAAATTGTGCTTAACCACCTTTGTGTGTTTCCACCCCACTGAAAGAAGAAACACATGCTCTGCCTCATCATTCTGTTTTGTTTATTTGGTATCTGCCTGCTGTGTTGTAATGATGGAAATATTATCAGATTGTAGATTTCTAACTTCTCTCTCTCTCTACCTGATAATATTCAATATAAGAATGGAAGCCAGTAATTAATTTCATCCTTCTACACATATGAAAGAATTATGTCAGGGCACTGAATGAGGAGTCAGAAGACCAGAGTTAAGTGAGCTCTGCCACTCCCCAAATGTGTGTATTTAGGCAAACCTCTGCTTCCTACAGTCTTTATTTCCTCATATAAGCTATAAGACAATACTGTTTGTCTTCTCTAAGGAATTTGTTATTGTGAGGATCAAATGAGATTGTGTGTGTAAAAACACCTTGTTAAATGGAAATTTTCCCAGTAATGTCTTTCATAGCAACCCCACCCACCTCAATGTAGTATCCAGTCTCAGGATCACAAGATTGCATTTAGTTGTGGTTTTTTGTTTTTTGTTTTCATCTCTTTCACTCTGAAACAGTTCTTCAGTCTTTCTCTCTTTGTTTTTTAATAACATTGGCATTTTAAAAGGTTACACATGAATTGTTTTGCAGGATTGGGATTTACCTTTTCTTTCCTCATGATTAGATTCAGGCTATACGTTATGGGAAGACATATGACATTACTATACATATATATTTATATTTATTTATATATATATATATCAGACTATATGATATTGGCAGAAATATGACATTACTATAAATATATATTCACATTACCTGACATTTCCCCACCCTACCTAGCTCCCTTCCTAGCACAGAGCTTTGGTAATGTGATGCTTCTTACCACCTGACTCCTTAGAGACTGGCCCCTTCAAGCCCCTGCCTGAGTGTTCTCTCAGGTCAGTATACACTGGCCATAATAGTGGATCACTACTCACCTTCCCCACTGCAATGCCCAACAGTTACTTTCTCTCAAATCACCCAATTTCTTTCATGGCATTTTTTATATTTGAAATGATCATGTTTATTCATCTGTTTACTTCTTGATTTCCTGTCTTTCCAGATAAGAAACTCCTCAGGGATACGGAATCTTCTGTTTTATTAACATTTGAATTTCTAACATCTAGATTGAAAAAAAAATACTTCATATTTCTCCCTCTTCTGCACTATCTTCTCATTTTAATTTCAAATATGAAGTGAGGATGGACATTGTAACTGGAGTGTACTGATTTAGATCCAGGCATCTTATGTTTAAACCATCAGGTAAGATGTCTAGGGTACTTGTGCATTCTTCAGAGCATTTCTCGGTTGCCCTTATTTATAAATTGCTATCTGTGAAGGGAAACTGAGCTAAAGCATTGCTTAACATTTTTTAAGCTCCCAGCAGAGCAATTTCATATTCTCACATTGAAATAAAGATGCTTTAAAAAAAATCTCTTTAAAACGTGATCAGATGATGCTAACTACTCTTTAGAATTGTCAACATATTTCTAAGGTTTCTTTATACCTCTATAGACAGACGATAAAGGCATTTATTTTTTTCATTTGCCCCTTATTCAATAATTCAACAAATTTAAATGTCTTCCATGTTGTAGACATAAGACATACATCTTGCCCTTATTAAGCTCAGATTCCAGAAGAAAGTTTGTTCATAGCATGGGGAATGCTACAATAGAACTATGTATACATTACTCTGGAAAGCCAGCAAACAGTGAGGACTGACTGAGTCTGGGAAAGCAGAAAACCATCACCATAGAACAGGTAATGTTGAAGTTGAGGCACAAAGAAGATTCACATGCTCTTGGAAGAGAATGTGAGTGGAGAGTAGTTCTGACTGACAGAACTTCAGAAAACAAAGAGGCAAGAAAGGAAAGTCAGTAGTTCTACCAATCATGTTAGAATTCGAGAATTAATAGGCTGCTGGACACGAAACGAGTCAGTAAATCTCCAAACAGAGATTAATGCTTACTAATTGAATAACTCTGGGCTAAGTGTTGGGTGTGGGGAGAAGGTCTTACCTAAACAGTTTTTGTCTTCTGGTCTATATTCTAATTGCTGAAAGAAGACATAAATGTTTTACATGCAAGTAATGATACAAGGCAATAATATACACTGCAGTGTTGAGGAAAATGACTTGATTGATTAGACCAGTTGGTTTCCAAACTCTTCATTACTCATTTCTGCTTGTAAAAAGCGTTTGAGTATGCATGCCTCTAAATGTATATTTATTTTCTTAGAAACAATGCATATATACTATTGTCTAGAAACATTAAAATCAGTAAATATTAATTTTTCCTTGTAAGTGAAAACAAGCATAAATAGAAAACCTAATACTATTTTTATACGCTAGTGGATCACCTTTTGTAATTCTTAGGGTGCACATACCTGCATAAAAGACAACTAGCTTTCAGCATTTAGAAAGATATTCACAGAAACTGTATTTTTCTCCTTTTCACAGTATGGCCTAGATTTGTTCCAGAAATGGGTAGTACTTTTAAGAAAGAATGAAAATGGGAGCAAAGTATATTCTAAAAACTGGAGGAAGAAAATGCTTCCTAGACTTTTGGTTAAAGGAGGCCATTATCTCAAGCTTAGTAAATCTAGATCAGGGTTTTTCAAGTGTGGTCTATGGACCACTTGCATGAGAATGACTTGGGGAGATTATAATATGAACTAACTCCTGAGTCCCATCCAAGACTCACTGAAGCAGAATACCTGGGAAAAGGGACAGGGAAAACTGTAATAAGCTGAGTCTTTTTATCACTAAGGTTTAAAGACAAGCAATCTATAAAATGGAGACTTCAGGAGAGGGAACCAAGATGGCCGATTAGGAGCAGCTCAGGATTGCAGCTCCCAGTGAAAGCACGGAGGGTGAGTGGACGCCACATTTCCAGACGGATTTTTATTGCCCACAGACCAGGAGATTCCGAGGCGGAGGAGCCCCACGAGTCACCAGTGGGGCTGTTTTCACCTGTGTGGCTGTTTTGCCGGCGCCCCAGGGCAGCGGTTCTCCGTACAAAATACATGGGTCCCGGTGTCGTTTTGGCTGGTGATTGGAGCTCCGGGAAGGCAGAGTTGCCCATTCATCTGATTAAAAAGGGGACTGAAACAGGGAATCAGGCCAGGAAATTCCTAGGCAAAAAAGTGCCACGAATCTCAGTGTGGCTGGCGCAGTGGGTCACTGCACGGGAAATCACACAGATCCTGGTGCCTTTTCAACAGGTAACTGGAACACCTGGGAGACAGTTGACCATTCAACTAAAAAAAAAAAAAAAACGCTCTGGGGCAGGGAGTCAGGTGATCAGTCTCTGCTGGTCCCACACCCACAAAAACAGCAATCAGAAACACTTTGGATTGAGAGTTTCACAGCAAGCACAGCTGAACCCTGGATGGTCCAGCTCTGTGGGGGAGGGGCGTCCACTATTACCAAGGCAGTCCACCACTATGGAGGTAGTTTGTCATTGCTGAGGCAGCCCACCATTACAGAGAGAGTCCACCATTATAGAGGTGGGCTGCCATTGCCAAGGCAGTTCTAACTATATCCGTATAAACAGGATTGCAGGGAAGTTCACAGGGCAGCTGGGCAGAGCCCACAGCAGCTCAGCAAAGCCTCTGTAGGCAGACAGTGACTAGGCTGCCTCCTTGCTGGGCAGGGAAGCCCTTAAAAAAAGGCAGCAGCACAAAAGAAACTCATAAATAAAGCCCTAACTCCCTGGGACAGAGCACCTGGGAAAAAAAAGGGGGGGGTACTTATGAGTTTTGCTGCAGCAGACTTAAACGTACCTGCCCAGCAGCTCTGAATGAACAACAGAGCTCACAGCTCAGCACTTGAGCTCCTATAAAGGACAGACTGTCTCTTCAAGCAGCTCTCTGACCCCTGTATATCCAAAGAGTCACCTCATAAAGGAGAGCTTAGACTGACATCTGGTGGGTATCCTTCTGAGATAAAGATAGCAGAAGAAGAAACTGGCAGCAACCCTTACTGTTCTGCAGCCGCTGCAGGTGATCCCCAGGCAAGCAGGGCCTGGAGTGGACCTCAGCAGTCCTACAGCAGAGGGGCCAGACTGTTAGAAGGAAAACACATATACATGAATGTTCATTGCAACACAGTTTACAATAGAAAAGACGTGGAACCAACCCAAATGCCCATCAATGATAGGCTGGACAGGGAAAATGTGGCACATATACACCATGGAATATTATGCAGCCATCAAAAATGATGAGTTCGTGTCCTTTGTAGGGACATGGATGAACCTGGAAACCATCATTCTCAGCAAACTGACACAAGAACAGAAGATCAAACACTGCATGTTCCCACTCATAAGCAGGTGTTGAACAATGAGAACACATGGACACAGGAAAGGGAGCACTACACACTGGGGTCTGTCGGGAGGAAATAGGAGAGGGACAATGTAGGGGGTAGGGAATTGGGGAGAGATAGCATGGGGAGAAATGCCAGATATAGGTGAAGGGGAGGAAGGCAGCAAATCACACTGCCATGTGTGTACCTATGCAACAATCTTGCATGTTCTTCACATGTACCCCAAAACCTAAAATGCAATAAAAAAATGGAGACTTCAAATAGTCAAACCAAAATTCTATGTATTTTATAAAAGCTAAGGTGTTGCAGAGATGTTAAAGGTGTTGCAGCTATGTTAAAATGGCCTGTTGCATTAGATAATCCATCAGACACAAATAATATAGAATCTATGAAAATCACTTCCTTTCATTGTTTAGCTTTGCTAAGGAGAGGAAAATTTGCTATTTGGAGCCTCAATCGAAGAATATTTTCTCTGACAGTACTGAATCCATTTACAATTAAGGTTATACTTCTTTCTTCTATAGACTGTATGCCATAATATGCAGGAAAATGGTTTTAGAGTCTTTGAGAACAACTTGCCCTCCAGGTAGATGAGTACAGAGAAGAGTGATGCCCAATGAACAGTTCTCTGCAATCATTGTTAATATGGCTTAATCTTTAGGTTACAGCCCTTTTCACAGTTATGGATATTCTGGTTCAATTAGCTAATTCTTCTCTAAGACCAATCATACATGAGATAACTGAATGAGAACCAAACTTTCTGAAATATCCATTCTATCAGTACATTTCATTACATATTGAAACTTCCACTCAAAAGTTCAAACTAACCTTTTATCATAAATTAAAAATAAACCAGATATTGGTTTATGCAACAGGGCATAACACCATGACACAGGTCCAATTTGTATCCAAAAGTTCCCTGATTGAACTGGAACATAGCACTTGTTTGCGGCTTAGAGGCCTCATCTAAAATATAATTACTTAGTTTTTAAAAATGGAATGAGGGAATTGTTTGTAAAATCACATTTCTATTCCCTCCAAATGGAAACAATCTTCTTTTAAACTCTCATGACACTTTATCTATAACTCTTTTATAGTACATATCACTCTCCCATGGTATTAATAGCCACACATCCCTGGATACATACCTGTGATGATCCATGCTAAAGCAGAGGCAACATGTGGCTTTATTCATCATCTCTACTTAATATTAGCTTAAGAAACAAGTCTCAAAGATAGTTATTTAATATTAAATGAGATCTAAACACCTTCCCAAGACTCAGAGAGAGGCAATTCATACCTGAAAACATAGTGCCTGTTTTTAGTTCTCATTTTTGAACCTTCAAGTTCTTATCATAGGACCACAACTCTGTACCACCTAAGGCAAGGATGTGAACACAGTACCTTCTACCTCAGTCATTGTTTTATGCCTTAATTACAAACAACTAGTTAGCATTTACTACGTCCATTTATATAGTTGAAGAAACTGATGCTTGTAAAATTTAAACAAGTTGCTCAGAGTCACAGAACTTTAAACAGAAGGAGTTAATCTTTCAGACCAGATCTGTTAGACCCAAGAGCCTAAGACAATGACCGTATTCTATTTGCCCTTCTTTGTGAATTCTTGTCTCTTTCTGCATTCTGGTCTCTGCCAGGTTCCTACATTTATATAACAAGAGCAAAACACATTTTTAATATATGTATATATTTAAAATATTTAACGATAGACCATAATGCTTGGTAAGAGAATATATTATTTATTAATTAACCTATTATTACATTGGTTTTTTCATATAAAGAATGAAGAAGTTTGGCTAAACTAGTCAACCATGTAGAGACATTATGTTGTACCCCAGGGCCAGAGTACTTGAGCATTTCAAGGGAATTTCTATGTAAAGTTCAAATATTTTTGGAAGTAATTATAAGTATTGTTTGTTGAGTATCAATCATATGTCAAGCATTGTACTACCTAGTGTCAGACATAATAAGACTCCAAAGAGACAGGGACTAACAATGCCCATTTTAAATAAAAGAAAGCAAAGACCCAGGATGAAGGGTGGTAGATTTCTTGCCCCATGTAGCACAGTTAGGAAGCAACTCTCAAATCTTTCTTCCTCCAAAGCCTTGGTCTGTATTTCCTCATTCATATATTCTCTGCTACCTTCCATCTAAATTTCTCTCTTTGAAAGGTGGAAAAAGATGCCATATCTGAATGTTTATTACACGTGAAGTCTCATAGGTCTATGCTCTCAGTTTGCTATGTTGGAGAAGTTCAGTAAATCTTTTGTTTGAACCTACTTCCCTTTGACTAGGGCTGATAGTTCTGAATTAGCCGGGCATCTAACACCTGAGTTAATCTAATAATATTGTTCTACTCCATCTTATTCTCTCTGACACATCCTCCCAAATATTTATAATTCTGTGCTCTCCCATGAATGTGCAGCTACTCGTCATTCTCTTGTTCTATTTTTAAAACTCATTTTTTTTCTGATGAGTCTTTTTTGATTGCCTGTCTTTATTCCACAAATATTGGCATTCTCCTCAGCACTAATATGGATGAAAACATATAGCATGAAAGACACTGACAGCTTCCTTCCCATCACCTGGCCTAGAGAGGATCCACGTAGCTTAAGCAAAATCCATTCTAGGGCTGAAGGAACACTGGCCACATAAAATATTAATAATTCAAACCTCTGGCAACCACACAACTAGAGTCAGTTGTTATTTTCCCAAAGGAATTCAAATTATGCTTAACACACATCACACAGGGAAGAATTTTACTGAATTCTCTCCTCTCTGACTGTGACCAAGAAAAAATAGAGGGGAAGAAAAGCTTGCTATTTCAGTGCTGGTGAAGGCTATATTTGGAGAGGAAGCGTGTGTTCTATTGGAGGCTAATTTTGGAGAAGATTACAGTGAAAATTAAGGATAACTAAGATGGAGGGCATTAAGGACATAAAATATAAAATGTTACTTTCACCTATCAATAGCCACATCAGGAAACACAAACACCAGCTATGTCACACTCCTTCAATGGCCTTTTGAAAACACTATAGATTCTGTATTAAAGACACAAGCCATTCACCAGTTTAAATGTTCCCTTCCCTCATTTGGAAAACTGAAGCCTACTTTTTAAATATCATGCTTGCTTTGGAGAAAATGAAATATCCCAAGATGATAAATGAACAACAATTTACCACCTGAAGAAACAAGCCACACTGCTGCTAGAGCATTTTTCTGGAGAGGCAGAGCTTCCATTGATCATGCATGTTTACTCCTGACATACCCAGACCACCTGTAAATTTCGTGGTCTGGAATGGAAAATAAAAAATGTTTGCCACACCATGACACTTCTTCCAGATGAATGCTAACACTGTATGAACAGCGCTTTACTTCAGAACAGATTTAACACTGAGGTTAACTATTTTTTTTCGGTGAGAGGTGGAGGCAAGCATTCTCTGTTCAGGACTTTAGTGATGGAGAAATATGGGCTACGCAGGTATATTGGTGACTGTATGAGTTTTTGAAATACACAGATCCTTTTCCTTAATTAAAAATAACATTTCTGAAATCAAAAGTGATATATTTTCATTGCAGAAAACTAGAAAATTTAGATAAGTGAAAAAAGAAAAGAAAAAAATATAAAACCAAAATCCACCTACGATTCCAACACATAGAGGAAATTACATGACACTTTCATATATATCCTTCCAGGAAATTTTCCAATGCATAAATCGATATTTTTTCCAAAATAAATATTGAACATATGATTGGTAAATTTTTTAACATAAATATATATCATGAATATACATCACATAATTAAATATGCATATTATTTTATTCATTAATTTCAATGGATACATAGTATTTTATAAATAGTATAATTTCTTCTTTTTAAAAAATTTTAGGATCAGGGTACATGTGCAGGTTTGTTATATAGGTAAACTTGTGTCATGAGAGTTTGTTATACAGATTATTTTATCACCCCAGTACTAAGCCTAGAACCCAACAGTTACATTTTCTGCTGATCTCCTTCTTCCCACCCTCCAACCTCAGGTAGGCTCCCGTGTTTGTTGTTCCCTTCTATGTGTCAATGTGTCCTCGTCACTTAGCTCTCATTTATATGGGAGAACATGCAGTATTTGGTTTTCTGTTCCTGCATTAGCTTGCTAAGAAAAATGGCCTCTAGCTCCATCCATGTTCCTATGAGAGACATGATCTTGTTCTTTCTTATGGCTGCATAGTATTCCATGGTGTATATGTACCACGTTTTCTTATCCAATCTACCACTGATGGGCATTTAGGTTGATTGCATGTCTTTGCTAAAGTGAATAGTGCTGCAATGAACATACATGTGCATGTGTCTTTATGATAGAACCATTTATATTCCTTTGGGTATATACCCACTAATGAAATTGCTGGTTGAATGGTAGTTCTGTTTTCAGTTCTTTGAGGAATTGCCATGCTGCTTTCCACAATAGTTGAACCAATTTACACTCCCAACAACTACCAGCAGAGTATAAGCATTCCCTTTTCTTTGTAACCTCTCCAGCATCTGTTATCTTTTGACTTTTTGATAGTAGCCATTCTGACTGGTATGAGATAGTAACTCATTGTGGTTTTGATTAGCATTTTCACTAATAATCAGTGATGTTGAGCTTTTTATATATATATGCTTGTTGACTACGTGTATGTCTTCTTTTGAAAAGTGTCTGTTCATGTCTTTTCTCCACTTTCTTTTTTTTTTGAGACGGAGTTTCGCTCTTGCTACCCAGGCTGGAGTGCAATGGCGCGATCTCGGCTCACCGCAACCTCCGCCTCCTGAGTTCAGGCAATTCTCCTGCCTCAGCCTCCTGAGTAGCTGGGATTACAGGCATGCGCCACCATGCCCAGCTGATTTTTTGTATTTTTAGTAGAGACGGGGTTTCACCATGTTGACCAGGATGGTCTCGATCTCTTGACCTCGTGATCCACCCGCCTCGGCCTCCCAAAGTGCTGGGATTACAGGCTTGAGCCACCGCGCCCGGCCTTTTCTCCACTTTCTAATGGAGCTTGTTGTTTTGGTTTTTGTAAATTTCTTTAAGCTCCTTGGAGATGCTGGATATTAGACCTTTGCCAGATGCATAGTTTGCAAAAATTTTCTCCCATTCTGTAGGTTATCTGACTACTCTGTTAATAGTTTCTTTTGCTGTAAATAAGCTCTTTAATTTAACCAGATCCCCATTTGTCAATTTTTGCTTCTGTTGCAATTGCTTTTGAACAGTTTCATCATAAAATCTTTGCCAGTTTCTATGTCCAGAATGGTATTGCCTAGGTTGTCTTCCAGGGTTTTTATAGCTTTGGGTTTTGCATTTAATTCTTTCATCCATCTTGAGTTGATTTTTGTATATGATGTAAGGAAGGGGTCCAGTTTCAGTCTTTTGCATATGGCTAGCCAGTTATCCCAGCACCATTTATCGAACAGGTAATTCTTTCCCCACTGCTTGCTTTTGTCCGTTTTGTTGAAGATCAGATGTTTCTAAATGTGCAGCCTTATTTCTGAGCTTGCTATTCTGTTGCATTGGTCTATGCATCTATTTTTTACCAGTACCATGCTGTTTTGGTTAGTGTAGCCCTGAAGTACATTTTGAAATCACATAGCAAGATGCCTCTAGGTTTGTTCTTTTTGCTTAGGACTGATTTGGCTATTTGGGCTCTTTTTTGGTTTCATACAAGTTTTAAAATAGTTTTTTCTATTTATGTGAAGAATGTAATTGATAGCTTGATAGGCTTAGTATTGAACCTGTAAATTGCTTTGGGAGTATGGCCATTTTAATGATATTTTTTCTTCCTATCCATGAGCATGGAATATTTTTCCATTTGTTTGTGTTGTCTCTGATTTCTTTGAGCAATGTTTCATAGCTCTCATTATAGTTCTCATTTCATAGTTCTCTCACTTCTCTGGTTAGCTGAATTCCTAGGTATTTCATTCTTTTTGTGGCAACTGTGTATGGGATTTTGTTCCTGATTTGGCTCTCAGCTTGACTATTGTTGATGTGTAGAAATGCTAGCAATTTTTGTACATTGATTTGTATCCAGAGATGTTGCTGAAGTTAGTTAGCTTCAGGAGCTTTTGGGCTGAGACAATGGAGTTTTCTAGTTATAGGATCATGTCATCTGCAAACGGATAGTTTGATTTCCTCTCTTCCTGTATAGATGCTATTTATTTATTTCTCTTGTCTGATTGCTCTGGCCAGGATTTTCAATAATATGTATGTTGAATAAGGGTGGTGACAGAGGGCACCCTTGTCTTCTTCTGGTTTTCAAGGGGAATGCTTCCAGATCTTGCCCACTCTGTACGATGTTGGTTATGTGTTTGTCACATAGGTGGATTTTATTATTTTGAGGTATGTTTCTTCAATAGTTAGTTTATTAAGAGTTTTTAACACAAGAGGTGTTGAATTTTATCGAAAGTGTTTTCTGCAACTATTGAGATAATCGTGTGGTTATTTTTTTTCTTTTGTTCTGTTTATGTGATGAATCACATTTATTGATTTGTATATGTTAGACTGACCTTGCATCTCTACTTGATTGTGGTGGATAAGCTTTTTGATGTGCTACTGGATTCAGTTTGCCAGTATTTTGTTGAGGATTTTTGTATTGATGTTCATCAAGGATATAAGTTTTCTTTTTTGTTGTGTCTCTGCTAGGTTTTGGTATCAGGATGATGCTGACCTGAGAATGAGTCAGGAAATAATCCCTCCTTTTTAATTTTTTGGAATAGTTTCAGTAGGAATGGTACCCACTTTTCTTTGTACATCTGGTGGAATTCAGTTGTGAATCTATCTGGTCATGGGCTTTTTTTGGTTGGTAGGCTATTTATTAGTGATTCAATTTTGGAGCTCCTTATTGGTCTCTTCAGGGATACCCCTTCTTCTTGGTTCAGTCTTGAGAGTGTGTATGTATCCAGGAATTTATCCATTTCTAGAGGTGTTTATAATATTCCCTGATGGGCATTTGTATTTCTGTGGGGTCAGTGGTAATATCCTTTTTGTCATTTGTATTTGTGTTTATTTAGATCTTCTCATTTTTCTTCCTTATTAGGTCCTATTTGCTATCAATCTATGTATATTGTTTTTCAAAAAACCAACTCCTGGATTTGTTGATCTTTTGAATGCTTTTTCCTGTCTCAGTCACCTTCAATTCAGCTTTGATTTGGGATATTTCTTGTCTTCTCCCAGCTTTGGAATTGGCTTGCTCTTGGTTTCTCTAGTTCTTTTGGTCATGATGTTAGGCTGGTAAATTGAGATTTTTCTCAACTTTTTCATGTGGCACTTGGTGCTATAAATTTCCCTCTTAACACTGCTTTATCTGTGTTCCAGAGATTCTGGTATATTGTGTCTTTGTTTTCATTAGTTTCAAAGAACTTGTTTTCTGCCTTAATTTTATTATTTACCTAAAATAATAACCTACTCTTGGGAGCATGTTATTTAATTCCCACAAAATTGTAGGGTTTTGAGCAATTTTCTTGGTCTTGATTTCTAATTTTATTGTGCTGTTGTTTGAAAGAGTGATTGGTATGATTTCAGTTCTTTTGCATTTGCTGAAAATTGTTTCATTTCCAATTGTGTGGTCAATTTCAGGGTATGTGCCATATGGCAATGCGAAGAATGTTGGTTTGGGGGTAGAGAGTTCTATAAATGTCTATCAGTTCCATTTGGTTCAGTGTTGAGTTCAGGTCCCAAATATCTTTATTTTTTTGCCCCGATGTTCTGTTAAATACTGTCAGTGAGGTGTTGAAATCTCCCACTAGTATTGTGTGGGAGTAAAAGTCTCTTTGAAAGTCTCTAAGAACTTGCTTTTTGAATCTGAGTTAGGTGCATATATATTTAGGTCTTCTTGTTTAATCGAACCATTTGTGATGTCCTTCTTTGTCTTTCTTGATTTTTGTTGGTTTAAAGTCTGTTTTGTCTGAAATTAGGATTGCAACCCCTACTTTTATCTGTTTTCCATTTGCTAGGCAGGTTTTCGCCATCATTTTATTTTGAGCCTAGGGTGTCACTGCATGTGAAATGGGTCTCTTGAAGACAGTATAGTAATGGGTCTTGCTTCTTTATCCAGCTTGCCACTCTGTGCTTTTTCATTGGGTCATTTACCCATTTAAATTCAAGGTTAGTAGTGTTATGTGTGGATTTGATTCTGTCATCATGATGTTAGCTGGTTATTATGAAGACTTATTTGTGTGGTTGCTTTATAGTGTTACTAGTCTGTATACTTAAGTGTGCTTTTGTAGTGGCTAGTAATGTTTTTTTTTTCCTTTCCATATTTAGTGCTTCTTTCAGGAGCTCTTGTAAGGCAGGTCTGGTGGTAACAAATTTCCTCTGTATCTGTTTGTCTGAGAAGGATCTTATTTCTCCTTCACTTATGAAGCTTAGTTTGGTCAGATATGAAATTCTTGGTTGAAATTCTTTTTTTTAAGAATGTTGAAATTATTAGGCCTTCAATCTCTTCTGGGTTATAGGGTTTCTTGTGAGACGTCTGCTATTAGTCTGACGGGCATCCCTTTGTATGTGTCCTGACCTTTCTTTCTGGCTGCCTTGAATATTTTTTTCTTTCATTTTGACCCTAGAGAATCTGACAGTTATTTGTCTTGGGGATGATCTTCTTGGGTAGAATCGTGCTGGGGTTCCCTGTATTTCCTGAATTTGACTGTTTCTTTCTCTAGCAAGATTGGGGAAGTTTTCATGGATGATATTCTGAAATATGTTTTCCTAGTTGTTTGCTTTCTCTCCCTTTCTTTCAGGAATGCCAATGACTTAAAGATTTGGCATAAAGATGCCAAACATCCTATATTTTTCAGATCTTTTGCTTATTCCTTTTCTTTTTTTTTTTTGAGACAGAGTCTCACTCTGTCACCAGGCACAAGGCTGGAGTACAGTGGCGTGATCTCAGCTCACTGCAACCTCCGCCTCCCAGGTTCCAACAATTCTGCTGCCTCAGCCTCTCGAGTAGCTGGGACTACAGGCATGCACTACCACACCCAGCTAAATTTTATATTTTTAGTAGAGATGGGGTTTCACCATGTTGGCCAGGATAGTCTCAATCTCTTGACCTTGTGATCCACCCACCTCGGCCTCCCAAAGTGCTGGGATTACAGGCGTGAGCCACCAGGCCCAGCCTCCTTTTCATTTTTTTTTTCTTTACTTTTGTCTGCTTTATTTCAGAGATCCAGTCTTCAAGTTCCAAGATTCTTTCCTCAGCTTGATCTCTTCTGCAGTTAATACTTGCATTGTGAAATTATTCTGGTGTGTTTCTCAGCTCAGTCATGTCAGTTAGGTTCTGTTTTATACTAGCTACTTTGTCTGTCGGCTCTTGAATTATTTAATTGTGATAACTAGTTTTCTTAGATTGGGTTTTGCCATTCTACTGAATCTCAGTGATCTTTGTTCCTAGTCATAATCTGAATTACATTCTGTCATTTCAGCTAGCTCAGTCTGGTTAAGAATCCTTGTTGGATAACTAGTGTGTTTGTCTGGAGGACATAGACTCTGGCCATTTGAGTTGCCTGAGTTCTTCCATTGGTGCTTTGTCATCTCTGCATGTGAGTGTGTTCCTTTAATCGCAGTGTGGATTGAGTACAGTCAGTAGACTTCTTTTCTGGATGTTTTCACAGGGCTGAGGCTTTGTTCATGGTCTCTATTTATAGCTGACTTCTTGTCTTTTGTTACACAGGGCAGTATGTTAGTGAGGTATTTTTGGTGTTGAAGCTTTGGGGTGTAAACCAGTAGGTGGCGCTTAGGTGTACTGGTCAGTTGGTAGGCTCTTTCTTGGTCATGTGGCCACCCTCTATTTCCTCACATTTGCAGCCATGGTGCCTCGTAACCCATTGAAAGTGTGGCTCCTCTCCCACTTGAGTGCTGGCTGTACATCGTGGCTAGGCACTCTTTGGCTGTCCACTGCACTCGGGAGCAATCTCAGGGTTTATGTTTCCTCACCAATTTGTAGGAAACAGTGGAAGGAAACTTAGCAGTGATTGTGGCCAAGGGTCTTTTATTTGTCTCCTGGGAGCTCTACCCCAGAGAGATGCAGGTCAGCAACTGCTCAGTGTGATTAACCTAGGATGTGGGGTCTGTGCTGTAAGACCAAGCCAGGGGTTCCTTGTCTGGTGATGATCAGAGGAGTGGGTGAGACCCAAGTGAGACAGACTGGCCTCCTCTCCTTGAGTTGACTGCAGCTTGTTGAAGGGTGGATAAGGCCCTTAAAGTCTTTGCTTCCTCATTAGTCTGGGGGTGGTGGGGTAGTACCACTGCAGAGGCAATGGCAGATGGGCTTTCAGCTGCTCCTGGGGGCTCCACTTCTGAGAAACATGGAGCCACTGTTACTGGGAGTGTTCAGACAGTGGAGACGGGTAGCTGCACTGCTGGTGTGAGCTTTGAGCTCTGCTTGTTGGGGAGCAGGAGGTTGAAAGCTCAATGGGAGGAGAGACTGTTCTCCTTTCCATATGATGACTGTGGCATGCTGTAAGCTTGGGTGTAGCCCTCAGGTTCTTTATTTTGTCCCCCAACTGAGGGTAGCAGGAATAGGACCACTGCTGTGACAGTGGCAGTGGGGTTGTCAGATGTCTCTGGGAACCTCTCCCTAGGGAGGTTCCAGGCCACTACCACTGGGTATGCTCAGCCATGGGTAGAAGTGACTATTCTGTGGTCATGAGCTGGGGGCCCTGACTGGTGAGGAGTATGGGATGGAGATTCCAAGGGAAGAGGGGCTGGACTCCTCCACATGTGGCTTCAGTATGCTGGAGGTGCCAGCATCCTGATTAGGCCCTTTGTTCCTTCCCCAGCCTGAGGGCTGTTAGGGCGGTACCACTGCGACTGCAGTAGCAGAGGGGTTAGGGGCTGACTCTGGGATTCCTCCTGAGATAAATGCTGAGCTGCCTCTGATTGAAGTGGTCAGGTGGTGGCAGGATGATTGTGTTGGAGTTCCAGGTCAGACTGCCTGCCCAGTAAGGAGAATTGAGAATCCAGACCCCTTGCCTGGCTGGTGGAGGCTCCCTGGCTCTGTGCTGCTCCTGAGTGGGTGGTTGTCCTACCTTGCTTTTCTCCATTCTCCCTGGTTCAAGTTGTTTCCTTGATGAATCTCAATATGTGTACCTGGATGTTTAAGTTGAAGGTGCTGTATTCATCCCCATCTATTAAAAATATTTTAGTGGAATTGTTTATAGCAAATATTCAAAACAAAATTTGAGGGCTACTTTATATAACATGAAATTATTTGTTTGAAGAGGACACTGTCTGAAGTGGAGAGACTGTAAATTTTATCTATCTATCTATCTATCATCTATCTATCTATCTATCACAGTTTCTTTTCTTTATGTTGGACAGTTAGGTTGATTTTATATTTTGGCTATTGTGAGTAGTACTGTAATAAACATGAGAATGCAGATATCTCTTCAACATACTGCGTTTGTTTTCTTTGGATATGTCCCTAGTAGTAGGATTGATGGATCATATGGTAGCTCTATTTTTTTATTTTTTGAGAAACCTCCACGTTGTTTTCCATAATGGCTTTACTAATTTACATTCCCATTAACAGTGTACAAGAGTTCACTTTTTTAATATTCTCACCAACACTTGTTTTCTTTTGTTTTGTTTTTTTATCATAGCCATTCTAAAAAGTGTGAGGTGATACTTCATTGTGGTTTTAATTAACATTTCCATGATGATTAGTGATGTTGATCTTTTTTTCATGTTCCTGTTAGCCATTTACATGTCTTCTTTTTTTCTCTCTCTCTTTTTATTGCATTTTAGGTTTTGGGGTACATGTGAAGAACATGCAAGATTGTTGCATAGGTACACACACGGCAGTGTGATTTGCTGCCTTCCTCCCCTTCACCTATATCTGGCATTTCTCCCCATGCTATCTCTCCCCAACTCCCCACCCACCACTGTCCCTCCCCTATTTCCCCCCGACAGACCCCAGTGTGTAGTGCTCCCCTCCCTGTGTCCATGTGTTCTCATTGTTCAACACCCACTTATGAGTGAGAACATGCAATGTTTGATTTTCTGCTCTTGTGTCAGTTTGCTGAGAATGATGGTTTCCAGGTTCATCCATGTCCCTACAAAGGACACGAACTCATCATTTTTGATGGCTGCATAATATTCCATGGTGTATGTGTGCCACATTTTCCCTGTCCAGTCTATCATTGATGGGCATTTGGGTTGGTTCCAGGTCTTTGCTATTGTAAACTGTGCTGCAATGAACATTCGTGTGCATGTGTCCTTATAGCAGAACGATTTATAATCCTCTGGAATATATACCCAGTAATGGGATTGCTGGCTCAAATGAAATTTCTATTTCTAGTTCCTTCTTCTTTTGAGAAATGTCTGCTCAAGTCTTCAGTCTATTTTTTATTTGGGTTGTTTGTTTTCTTGCTATTGAGTTTTTTGAGTTTATTAAATATTTTAGATTATAATCCCTTCTCAGATATATGGTTTGCAAGCATTTTCTCTCATTTTGTAGGTTGTTTCTTCACTCTGTTAATTGTTTGCTGTGCAGAAACTTTTTAGTTTGTAATCCTGCATGTCTATTTTTGCTTTAATTGCCTGTGATTTCAGAGTCATTTCCAAAAAACCATTGCCCAAACAAATGTCATGGGGTTTTCTCTTATGTTTTCTCCTAGTAAAGTTAGTTTCAAATCTCACATTTAAGTCTTTAATCCATTTTTATTTTTGCATATAGTGTGAGATAAATGTCTAATTCTATTCTGCATGTGGATATACGGTTTTTCAGCATGATTTTCTGAAAAGAGTATCCTTCCCTCATGTGTTATTGGCATTTTTGTCAAAAATTAATTGACCAGAAATGCATGGATTTATTTCCTTGCTGTCTATGTTTCAGTGGTCTATGTATCTGCTTTTATGCTAGTACTATGCTGTTTTGATTACTGTAGCTCTGTAATATATTTTGAAATAAACTATTGTGATGCCTTCAGCTTTGTTAGCAACAATAAAATAAAATAAAATAAAATAAAATAAAATAACTTGGAAATAAATTTATCCAAGGAGGTGAAAGAGCTATACACTGAAAACTAGTACACTGATGAAAGAAACGGAAGAAGATATAAATAAATGGAAAGGTGGATCATGTTCATGGATTGGAAGACCTAATGTCAAAATGTCCATACTGCCCAAGGACACTGCAGATTCAGTGAATCCCTATCAAAATTTCAATAACATTTTTTTCACAAATATAGAAAAAAAATACTAAATGTCATATGTAATCACAAAATACTGAATATCCAAAGCAATCTTGAGCATAAAAGTGGTCTTCAACTTATAAACAAAATGTGTTCCAAAGATAATTTATAATTTTTCTCTTCTTTGGATAACGTGTTTTGTGTTTTAGGTTTGCACATGTTTGTACAGTTTAGGTCATTCATCACTGAGTACTCACTCCACAAATATGTTTTTGAGAGCATTCTATCTAGTGCTATCTCTGCTGAGAAAATGGTAGTAAAGGCTTCTGGAAAGAAGAAAAGGAATATACCAGAGGGGAAAGCAGACATGAGATTACTGTTAGACGAACACCCCCGACCCCATGTGCCACTCTGGCTGAGCCCTCCCCTTGTACACTGGTGCCTGTCTTCTCTTATCTTCTCAAAACAGCACTTTAGTACCTCTCCCTTTTTACTTCACCATCATGACTGCTTCTCTATTGGGTCATATCCATTGGCATATAAACATATTTTTTGTACTTCCTGTCTTAAAAGAAACACCTTCTCTTAACCAAATTCCTCCAAGAGCTCATAGCATATTTTTCTGTTCCATCTCACGGTAGAATTTCTTAAAAACACTGACCATACTCTTTAATTTATCTCCTCATCTCGTCTTTTAAAACTCAGCTCAGGCATCATCCTAACCCAGAAGTCCTCTAGGATGCTCTGAGTCTAAGACAGACTACCTTCCTTTGTCTTATGCTAACTCCTGGACTCTATGCATCATGGTTATCACCACTTTCTATTGTGATGGCCTGCACACTGGCTGCTTCTGTCATTCAACTATAAAGAGCTCCTGAACAGACACAATATTTCAAAATACTGAGTCCTGAGTGCCTAAAATAATGTCTGGAAAATTACAAATGAATGAAAAATGTTGATGAATGAATTGAATCTTAAAAGATGAGCAAGAGTACAGTGGGATCCAAGAGAAGAGTGTTCCAGGTAAAAGAAACAGAATGTGTAAGAACATGGAGTCTAGAAAGAATGTGACAGGTACATTCAGCCTTAGTCATTTAGTAGAGTAGCAGCATAGGGTGTGTATGTGTCAGGATAAAGGAAGCTATAGCAAAATTTAGTCCTGAGCTGTTAAGAGTCTTCTATCATATATCAGAGGAATTAGACTGTATCTTACTCAAATTAAGAATTTATAAAGGAAATATAAACAGAGCAAACTAACACAGGAACAGAAAACCTAACATCACACATGTTCTCACTAATAAGTGGGAACTGAACAATGAGAACCCATGAACACAGGGAGGACTACAACACACACTGGGGCCTGAAGCCAGGGCCGGGGGGTTGCAGGGGGAGGGAGAGCATCAGGATAAATAGCTAATGCATGCTGGGCTTAGTAGCTAGGTGATGGGTTGAAATGTGCAGCAAACCACCATGACACACATTTACCTATGTAACAAACCTACACATCCTGCACATGTATCCCGGAACATAAAATAAAATAATGTAAGCTGCATCATAAGTGGTCAAATTTTCATTATAGTAATGCTTACTAATATTTGTTGTTCTACCTT